>NC_061513.1:56631702-56674616 GCF_022539505.1 Lolium rigidum | reverse complement strand
GAAATACTTGCACCAAGATCACATAAAGCATTACAATCAAAATCATTGACCCTCATTTTAATGATGGGCTCCCAACCATCCTCTAGCTTTCTAGGAATAGAAGTTTCAAGTTTTAGTTTCTCTTCTCTAGCTTTTATGAGAGCATTTGTAATATGTTTTGTGAAAGCCAAGTTTACGAGCGCTAGCATTGGGACTCTTAGCAAGTTTTTGTAAGAACTTTATAACTTCAGAGATGTGGCAATCATCAAAATCTAAATCATTACAATCTAAAGCAATGGGATTATCATCCCCAAGGTTGGAAAAAATTTCAGCGGTTTTATCACGGGCGGTTTCGGCGGTTTTAGCAGTTTCGGGTAATTTTGCGCGCTTTGCACTAGGAGTAGAAACATTGCCAACACCAATTATTTTACCATTAATAGTAGGAGGTGCAGCAACATGTGAATCATTAGCATTGCTAGTGGTGGTAATAGTCCAAACTTTAGCTACATTTTTCTCTTTAGCTAGTTTTTCATTTTCTTCTCTATCCCACCTAGCACGCAATTCGGCCATTAATCTTATATTCTCATTAATTCTAACTTGGATGGCATTTGCTGTAGTAACAATTTTATTTTCAATATCCCTATTAGGCATAACTTTTGATTTCAAAAGATCAACATCGGAGGCAAGACTATCAACCTTAGAAGCAAGAATATCAATTTTATTGAGCTTTTCCTCAACAGATTTGTTAAAGGCAGTTTGTGTACTAATAAATTCTTTAAGCATAGCTTCAAGTCCAGGGGGTGTGTTCCTATTATTATTGTGAGAATTCCCATAAGAATTAGCATAACCGTTACCATTATTATAAGGATATGGCCTATAGTTATTACTAGAATTGTTACGATAAGCATTGTTGTTGAAATTATTATTTTTAATGAAGTTTACATCAACATGTTCTTCTTGGGCAACCAATGAAGCTAACGGAACATTATTAGGATCAACATTAGTCCTATCATTCACAAGCATAGACATAATAGCATCAATCTTATCATTCAAGGAAGAGGATTCTTCAACAGAATTTACCTTCTTACCTTGTGGAGCTCTTTCAGTGTGCCATTCAGAGTAATTAATCATCATATTATCAAGGAGCTTTGTTGCTTCACCAAGAGTGATGGACATAAAGGTACCTCCAGCAGCTGAATCCAATAAATTCCGCGAAGAAAAATTTAGTCTTGCATAGAAGGTTTGGATGATCATCCAAGTAGTCAGTCCATGGGTTGGGCAATTTTTAACCAAAGATTTCATTCTTTCCCAAGCTTGAGCAACATGTTCATTATCCAATTGTTTAAAATTCATTATGCTACTCCTCAAAGATATAATTTTAGCGGGGGGATAATATCTACCAATAAAAGCATCCTTGCATTTAGTCCGAGGAATCAATACTATTCTTAGGCGAGAGATAGCAACCAATCTTTAGCTCTTCCTCTTAATGAGAAAGGAAACAATTTCAATTTAATAATATCACCATCTACATCCTTATACTTTTGCATTTCACATAGTTCAACAAAATTATTGAGATGGGCAGCGGCATCATCGGAACTAACACCGAGAAAATTGCTCTCGCATAACAAGATTCGGTAAAGCGAGGTTTAATTTCAAAGAATTCTGCTGTAGTAGCGAGGTGGAGCAATAGGTGTGCATAGGAAATCATTATTATTTGTGGTTGTGAAGTCACACAACTTAGTATTTTCAGGGGTGGCCATTTTAGCGAGTAGTAAATAAAACAAACTAGATAAAGTAAATGCAAGTAACTAATTTTTTTTGTGTTTTTGATATAGCAAACAAGATAGTAAATAAAGTAAAGCTAGCAACTAATTTTTTTGTGTTTTGATATAATGCAGCAAACAAAGTAGTAAATAAAATAAAGCAAGACAAAAACAAAGTAAAGAGATTGGGAAGTGGAGACTCCCCTTGCGGCGTGTCTTGATCTCCCGACAACGGCGCCGGAAAATGAGCTTGATGGCGTGTAATTCACACGTTCGTTGGGAACCCCAAGAGGAAGGTATGATGCGCACGGCGGCAAGTTTTCCCTCGAGAAAGAAACCAAGGTTTAATCGAACCGGGAGGAGCCAAGAAGCACGTTGAAGGTTGATGGCGGCGGGATGTAGTGCGGCGCAACACCGGAGATTCCGGCGCCAACGTGGAACCTGCACAACACAACCAAAGTACTTTGCCCCAACGAAACAATGAGGTTGTCAATCTCACCGAAGCTAGCTGTAACAAAGGATTAACCGTATTGTGTGGAAGATGATTGTTTGCGAGAAAACGATTAAAACAAGTATTGCGGCAGATTTGTATTTCGGTATAAAAGAATGGACCGGGGTCCACGGTTCACTAGAGGTGTCTCTCCCATAAGATAAAAGCATGTTGGGTGAACAAATTACGGTCGGGCAATTGACAAATAGAGAGGGCATAACAATGCACATACATGTCATGATAAATATAGTGAGATTTAATTGGGCATTACGACAAAGTACATAGACCGCCATCCAGCATGCATCTATGCCTAAAAAGTCCACCTTCGAGGTTATCATCCGAACCCCTTCCGGTATTAAGTTGCAAAACAACGAGACAATTGCATTAAGTATGGTGCGTAATGTAATCAACAACTACATCCTCGGACATAGCATCAATGTTTTATCCCTAGTGGCAACAGCACATCCACAACCTTAGAACTTTACGTCACTTGTCCCGGATATCAATGGAGGCATGAACCCACTATCGAGCATAAATACTCCCTCTTGGAGTTAAGAGCAAAAACTTGGCCGAGCCTCTACTAATAACGGAGAGCATGCAAGATCATAAACAACACATAGGTAATAACTTGATAATTAACATAACATAGTATTCTCTATCCATCGGATCCCGACAAACACAACATATAGTATTACGGATAGATGATCTTGATCATGTTAGGCAGCTCACAAGATCCAACAATGAAGCACAATGAGGAGAAGACAACCATCTAGCTACTGCTATGGACCCATAGTCCGGGGGTGAACTACTCACTCATCACTCCGGAGGCGACCATGGCGGTGAAGAGTCCTCCGGGAGATGAATCCCCTCTCCGGCGGGGTGCGGAGGAGATCTCCGAGAATCCCCGAGATGGGATTGGCGGCGGCGGCGTCTCGGTAAGGTTTTCCGTATCGTGGCTCTCGGATGCGGGGTTTCGCGACGGAGGCTTTAAGTAGGCGGAAGGGCAACGCGGGGGCCACACGAGGGCCCCACACCATAGGTCGGCGCGGCCGGGCACTGGGCCGCGCCGCCCTAGTGTGGCGGCGCCTCGTGGCCCCACTTCGACTCCTCTTCGGTCTTCGGAAGCTTCGTGGCAAAATAGGACCGTTGGCGTTGATTTCGTCCAATTCGAGAATATTTCGTTACTAGGATTTACGAAACCAAAAACAGCGAGAAAACGACAAGCGGCTCTTCGGCATCTTGTTAATAGGTTAGTTCCAGAAAATGCACGAATATGACATAAAGTGTGCATAAAACATGTAGATATCATCAATAATGTGGCATGGAACATAAGAAATTATCGATACGTCGGAGACGTATCAGGGCGTGGTGAGGCAGCGGGTCCGGTTGGACCGGCAGGCGCGCCGGCGTGACCGGCACAGGGCCCGGTCTGGCCGGCCTGGCAACCGGCTGCGCGGCTCGTCGAGGCGGCGGCGAGGCAGGGGCGCTCGCGGCCGGGTGGGCGCACTCGGGGCCGGCGCAGGGGCGCGCGGTGGTGGCACGGTCGGCGTGCCGAAGAGGTCGTCGAGTCCGCGCGGCGCAGGAGGCGCAGGCGCGGATGACGAAGCTGCATGCTGAAAAGGAAAAACAGTCTCATCGAATACAACGTGTCGTGAGACGAGAATTCTCCCAGTGACAGGGTTAAGGCAGCGGTAACCACGATGGTTGGAGGGATACCCAAGAAAGACAAATGCCATGGAACGTGCACTGAGCTTGTGTGGGGCCGTGGAAGCGATGTTAGGATAACAAAGGCAACCGAAGACTCAAATATCAGTGCATGTGGGAGGACGACCATGGAGGCGTGTGTAGGGAACTTGGGAGTTTATGGCTGTACTAGGACGGCGATTAAGCAAGTTTGTGGCAGTAGCCAGAGCCTCGGCCCAGAAAAGGGCTGGGATGTGAGCCTGGAACATAAGGGTGCGCATAGTATCATTAATGGTACGGATGGCACGCTCGGCTTTACCGTTCTGCTTGGAGGTGTATGGGCATGACAACTGTAAGGCGGTGCCGTGGGTGGTGAGGAGAGTATCAACAGTCTTGTTGAGGAACTCGGTACCGTTATCTGTCTGGAGAGAGCGAATAGTAACACCAAACTGCGTGCGCGCATAAGCGAAAAAGGTTTCGAGAGTGCGGGCAGTACAAGACTTGTTGCGAAGTGGAAAAGACCAATAAAAGTGAGAGTAGTCGTCGACAATGACAAGGTAATATCGAAAACCAGAGGTGCTTATAATTGGAGATGTCCACAGATCACAATGTATCAAATCGAAGATGGCACTAGACGCGGTAGTAGACTGACGAAACGGTAAACAGACGTGCTTGCCAAGTTGACATGCATGACACACCCGAGTACGACTAAATTTATTACACTTGATAAAATCTAGACGTTGAAGAGGCGACATGGCATCATGCCCAGGATGGCCAAGATGCTGGTGCCATAGCTCGGCGGTGGCGGTGACGACCAAAGCGGTGGAGGGAGAACGGCGAAAGCTGCTCCTCCCGGGAAAGGTGTAGAGATCTCCGTCACTATTGCAACGAAGAATCACGCGACGGGTCTTCAGGTCCTTCACAGAGAAACCAAAGGCGTCAAACTCAATGGAACACATATTATCGCGGGTAAACTTGCGAACGGAAAGCAAATTGCGAATAATGTGCGGTACTAGGAGTACATGGTTGAGTCGAAAGACGTGACCAGAAGGTGTGCGAAAGGAGGTGAAACCAGAAGAGGTAATGCGGATGGTGGTGCCATCCCCGACGGTGACGAAGTGAGGAGTGCGAAGGCGAAAGGAACGAGTAAGGTTACCATCGTCGTTGGTCATGTGTGAGGACGCGCCTGAGTCCATGACCCAACCACCTTGCTTAAGCGCGAGGTTGTTGAGGGCGGTGATGTCTACGGGTGCTTCTATTCTTGTAGACAGTGTTGGGCCTCCAAGAGCAGAGGTTTGTAGAACAGCAGCAAGTTTCCCTTAAGTGGATCACCCAAGGTTTATCGAACTCAGGGAGGAAGAGGTCAAAGATATCCCTCTCATGCAACCCTGCAACCACAAAGCAAGAAGTCTCTTGTGTCCCCAACACACCTAATAGGTGCACTAGTTCGGCGAAGAGATAGTGAAATACGGGTGGTATGAATAAATATGAGCGGTAGCAACGGCACCGAGAAAAGTGCTTTGCTTTCGGGACTGGTGTGGTTGATGGTGGTAATATTGCGGGAAGTATAGATGCGGTAAAACGATAAACAAACAGCGATAGCGATATTTAGGAACAAGGCCTAGGGATCATACTTTCACTAGTGGACACTCTCAACATTGATCACATAACAGAATAAATAGATAGATGCTAGACTCTACACTCTCTTGTTGGATGATGAACACCACTAAGCGTGTAGGATTACACGAACCCTCAATGTCGGAGTTAACAAGCTCCACAATATTCAATGTTCATATTTAAATAACCTTAGAGTGCATAACAGATCAACATAACCAAACCAAGTACTAACATAGCATGCACCTTTGTCACCTTCACACTACGAAAGGAGGAATAGATCACATCAATACTATCATAGCAATAGTTAACTTCATAATCTACAAGAGATCACAATCATAGCCTACGCCAAGTACTACACGATGCACACACTATCACCATTACACCGTGCGGGAGGAATAAACTACTTTAATAACATCACTAGAGTAGCACACGAGATAAATTGTGATACAAAACACATTGCAATCATAAAGAGATATAAATAAGCACTTCACTATGCCATTCATAACAGTGAATAAGTATTCTGTGAAATATAGCCTAAGAGACCCACACGGTGCACACACTTGTCACCTTTACACACGTGGGACAAGGAGTCTCCGGAGATCACATAAGTAAAACCCACTTGACTAGCATAATGACATCTAGATTACAAGCATCATCATATGAATCTCAATCATGTAAGGCAGCTCATGAGATTATTGTATTGAAGTACATAGGAGAGAGATTAACCACATAGCTACCGGTACAGCCCCGAGCCTCGATGGAGAACTACTCCCTCCTCATGGGAGACAGCAGCGTTGATGAAGATGGCGGTGGTGTCGATGGAGGAGCCTTCGGGGGCACTTCCCCGTCCCGGCGGCGTGCCGGAACAGAGACTCCTGTCCCCCAGATCTTGGCTTCGCGATGGCGGCGGCTCTGGAAGGTTTTCTCTGGTTTCGTCGAACGTGCTCGAGGTTTTAGGTCAGGGACGACTAAATAGGCGAAGAGGCGGAGTCGGAGGGGCCACGGGGCGACCGACACACTAGGGGCGCGCCCCCTAGGGCCGCGCCGCCACTGTCGTGTGGGGCCCCGTGGCCCCCTCTCGGCCTCTCTCGGGTGTTACGGAAGCTTCGGGAGATTATAAGATGCTTGGGCGTTGATTTCGTCCGATTCCGAGAATATTTCCTTACTAGGATTTACGAAACCAAAAACAGCGAGAAAACAACAAGCTGGCCCTTCGGCATCTCGTCAATAGGTTAGTTCCGGAAAACGCATAAATATGACATAAAGTATGCATAAAACATGTAGATATCATCAATAATGTGGCATGGAACATAAGAAATTATCGATACGTCGGAGACGTATCGGCATCCCCAAGCTTAGTTCCTGCTCGTCCCGAGCAGGTAAACGATAACAAAGATAATTTCTGGAGTGACATGCCATCATAACCTTGATCATACTATTGTAAACATAGGTAATGAATGCAGTGATCAAAACAATGTAAATGACATGAGTAAACAAATGAATCATATAGCAAAGACTTTTCATGAATAATACTTTCAAGACAAGCATCAATAAGTCTTGCATAAGAGTTAACTCATAAAGCAATAAATTCAAAGTAAAGGTATTGAAGCAACACAAAGGAAGATTTGAAGTTTCAGCGGTTGCTTTCAACTTATAACATGTATATCTCATGGATAGTTGTCAAGGCAAAGCAATATAACAAGTGCAATATGCAAGTATGTAGGAGTCAATGCACAGTTCACACAAGTGTTTGCTTCTTGAGGTGGAGAGGATAGGTGAACTGACTCAACATAAAAGTAGAAGAATGGCCCTTCGCAGAGGGAAGCATTGATTGCTATATTTGTGCTAGAGCTTTGGTTTTGAAAACAAGAAACAATTTTGTCAACGGTAGTAATAAAGCATATGTATCATGTAAATTATATCTTACAAGTTGCAAGCCTCATGCATAGTATACTAATAGTGCCCGCACCTTGTCCTAATTAGCTTGGATTACCGGGATTATCATCGCAATACATATGTTTTAACCAAGTGTCACAAAGGGGTACCTCTATGCCGCTTGTACAAAGGTCTAAGGAGAAAGCTCGCATTGGATTTCTCGCTTTTGATTATTCTCAACTTAGACATCCATACCGGGACAACATAGACAACGAGATAATGGACTCCTCTTTAATGCATAAGCATGTAGCAACAATTAATGTTCTCATATGAGATTGAGGATATATGTCCAAAACTGAAACTTCCACCATGAATCATGGCTTTAGTTAGCGGCCCAATGTTCTTCTCTAACAATATGCATGCTCTAACCATTAAATGAGTGGTAAGTCTCCCTTACTTCGAGACAAGACGGACATGCATAGCAACTCACATGATATTCAACAAAGAGTAGTTGATGGCGTCCCCGGGAACATGGTTATCGCACAACAAGCAACTTAATAAGAGATAAAGTGCATAAGTACATATTCAATACCACAATAGTTTTTAAGCTATTTGTCCCATGAGCTATATATTGCAAAGGTAAAGAATGGAAATTTTAAAGGTAGCACTCAAGCAATTTACTTTGGAATGGCGGAGAAATACCATGTAGTAGGTAGGTATGGTGGACACAAATGGCATAGTGGTTGGCTCAAGGATTTTGGATGCATGAGAAGTATTCCCTCTCGATACAAGGTTTAGGCTAGCAAGGTTATTTGAAACAAACACAAGGATGAACCGGTGCAGCAAAACTCACATAAAAGACATATTGTAAACATTATAAGACTCTACACCGTCTTCCTTGTTGTTCAAACTCTTTACTAGAAATTATCTAGACCTTAGAGAGACCAATTATGCAAACCAAATTTTAGCAAGCTCTATGTATTTCTTCATTAATAGGTGCAAAGTATATGATGCAAGAGCTTAAACATGAGCACAACAATTGCCAAGTATCAAATTATTCAAGACATTCTACCAATTACTACATGTAGCATTTTCCGTTTCCAACCATATAACAATTAACGAAGCGAGTTTCAACCTTCGCCATGAAAAATAAAAGCTAAGAACACATGTGTTCATATGAACCAACGGAGCGTGTCTCTCTCCCACACAAGCATTTATTCAAACAAAAACAAAAACAAAAGCACACGAGACGCTCCAAGTAAAGTACATAAGATGTGGCCGAATAAAAATATAGTTTCAAGAGAAGGAACCTGATAATTTGTCGATGAAGAAGGGGATGCCTTGGGCATCCCCAAGCTTAGATGCTTGAGTCTTCTTGAAATATGCAGGGGTGAACCACGGGGCATCCCCAAGCTTAGACTTTTCACTCTTCTTGATCATAGTATATCATCCTCCTCTCTTGACCCTTGAAAACTTCCTCCACACCAAACTCGAAACAAACTCATTAGAGGGTTAGTGCATAATCAAAAATTCACATGTTCAGAGGTGACACAATCATTCTTAACACTTCGGACATTGCTCAAAGCTACTTGGAAGTTAATGGAACAAAGAAATCCATCCAACATAGCAAAAGAAGCAATGCGAAATAAAAGGCAGAATCTGTCAAAACAGAACGGTCCGTAAAGACGAATTTTATTGAGGCACCAGACTTGCTCAAATGAAAATTCTCAAATTGAATGAAAGTTGCGTACATATCTGAGGATCACTCACGTAAATTGGCATAATTTTCTGAGTTACCTACGGAGAATTAGGCCCAGATTCGTGACGACAAGAAATCTGTTTCTGCGCAGTAATCCAAATCTAGTATGAACCTTACTATCAAAGTCTTTACTTGGCACAACAATGCAATAAAATAAAGATAAGGAGAGGTTGCTACAGTAGTAACAACTTTCAAGACACAAATATAAAACAAAAGTACTGTAGCAAAATAAACACATGGGTTATCTCCCAAGAAGTTCTTTCTTTATAGCCATTAAGATGGGCTCAGCAGTTTTTATGATGCACTCGCAAGAAATAGTATTTGAAGCAAAAAGAGAGCATCAAGAAGCAAATTCAAAACACATTTAAGTCTAACCCACTTCCTATGCAAAGGAATCTTGTACACAAATGAATTCATGAAGAACAAAGTGACAAGCATAAGAGGATAAAACACGAGTAACTTCAAGATTCTCAACATAAAGAGGGGAAACTTAATATTATTAAGATGCATATACCCATGTTTCCCTCTCTCATAATAACTTTCAGTAGCATCATTGATGAAATCCACAATATACCCATCACTTAAAACATTCTTATCATGGTTCATATGCATAGAAGTATCATTAATTTTGGCATAAGAAGAATTCTTCTCATTAATAGTAATTGGAGCAGGATTATTATCAAGAATTTGAACATGGTAAACAAGTTGCATATTAAGGGAATTGTTTTTGGCAATCCAATCATAACTATGACAAGTTTCATAAGGATAGTTATAACCTATATCATAGCATTCTTTATAATAATCATTAAAGGTCGGAGGCACGGTGTCATCATAAGAAATAGAATAGTTATCTTTCACGGTCGGTTTATACTGTGACCATACCATCATTGTTATTAGAAGGAGATGTATCAAACACATAATGATCAGTAGCAAAAGGATTTTCAAACACCTCTTCCCCAAGCTTAGAGCTTTCTATATCATTATGGGAGGAAGCATGGATAGCAGTGATACTATGGCAATTATTATCATCATCATTTTCAGAATTAGTTTCCCAGAGATTTGCAATATCAAAAGTAGTGTGCTCATTCAAATCATGATCACTAATGTATGTAAAGGGCATAGGAAGATCATTGTATTCAGATTCATTATCATAATAATCATTAGGAGCAACATACTTACGGTTACCTAGCGTTATCTCATTCACGCGGGGATATGCCTCGTCTACTCTTCTTCTTCTTCTTCTTCTTCTTCTTCTTCTTCTTCTTCTTCTTCTTCTTCTTCTTCTTCTTCTTCTTCTTCTTCTTCTTCTTCTTCTTCTTCGTCTTCTTCTTCTTCTTCTTCTTCTTCTTCTTCTTCTTCTTCTTCTTCTTCTTCTTCTTCTCTTCCTTCTCCTCGTTCCCTTCTTTAGGAGGAAGAGGCTTGAAGGGTGGCTTGTCCGCATAACCTGATTTACTTTCGAAACAATAGAAGAAACTTGGGAGGATTCCTCCTTTTCATTAATTAGTTCAAAACACACGGCGGTCCTATCATATTTTGGCAAGGTGTCATCTTCTAAAATATTTTGTATGTAAGTATTTGTATGGCTATTATCAATGCAATAAGAAAAACACCCATGCGGGACATCATCAATATCAAGATCATTAATATCTAACAAAGAAATTTTCCTTGATAACTCTTCACACCACAAAAATAAAGTGAGTTCATCATGCTTGATTAGGAGTAATTTCATCATCACAATACAAATTTGCAGCACTCATTGGGTTCAAATTATCATTGGTGGAGCATTGAAAATTAAAATGACCCACTTCATGGCAAACTTCACAAATAAAAGGATAGAGGGCACAAACTTTTTTACCAAGATCATCTAGAGCCCTAGCCCACTTTCTAGTTTTTTCATTAATATGATGGATACAATATTCATCTTTGATTTGATTAATTCCACAAGGTCTATGCATTCCACAAAAATTAACATGCTTATAGGAAATAGCATTCTTAGGAGTTTGAGCATGCTTATTGCAATCATTAACAACAATTTCATCCTTCATGCAAGCCTCTTTAAAAGGTTCATGATACTTATCAAAATTCTTTTTAGGAAATTCAAAATGAGAAGCAAAGGCTTTATAAAGATTTGCAGCAACTTGAGAGTCAAGACCATAAGTAGCACTCATATCTCGAAATTTATCGGTATCCATAAAAGCTTTAATGCATTCATAATCATAATTTATACTGACTCTTCACCTTTGTTGTTCTCCCATCCTTCAGCATTCTCCTCAATCCGATCAAGAAGATCCCACCTAGCTTCAACCTCCTTGCTTGTGAAAGATCCCTCTGAACAGGCATCCAGATAGTCCTTGTGTTGTCCTGAAAGCCTCGCATAAAAATTGTTAACAATAACATTACGGGGGAGCTCATGAATGGGACATTTGAGCATTAGTGACTTCAATCTCCCCCATGCTTGAGAAATACTCTCTCCATCACGAGGATAAAAGTTATAAATATAATTCCTATCAATATGCACTTCATGAGGAGGATAAAATTTAGAATAAAAGAGAGGTACAATTTCCTCCCAACCAAGAGAATGACTATTCTTCAACAATTTATACCAATGCGCCGCTTTACCGGACAACGAAAAAGAGAATAGCTTCTTCCTCACTTCATCCATAGAGATACCTGCACACTTGAATAACCCGCATAATCCATGCAAAAACGAGTAAATGATCTCCGGGATGGACGGTTCCATCCCCTTCATAGCGGTTATCAATAACACGTTCAATAATTTTCATGGGTATCTTGAAAGCGGTACTTGCAGTTGGTGGACAAGCATCATTAGAGTTATCGCATATGGGAGATAAAGCATTATCAGAACAAATTTTCTCCCCTAAAGATGGGAAACTAAAAAGATCACAAAAACTAGCTTCCCCAAGCTTAGACTTATCCATAGCATTAGCGATGATTGCGTTCATACTAATAACATTGCTACTAGCATGCAATTGAGGCTCCATAGGTTCTTTAATTTTCGCATCACACAATTCATGTCTTAACTTAGGAAATAAATTAAAAAGCTCATAGTTGTATTCCATTATGCCTTACTAGTGTAAAACAAGAAACAAAAAGATGCAATTGCAGGATCTAAAGGAAATAGCTTCGAGCACACACACAACGGCGCCGAGAAAAATACTTTACACGGGACCGGAGTATGAGAGCCTTTTACCTTTCCTCCCGGCAACGGCGCCAGAAAAGTGGCTAGTTGCCGGGGTCCGGTGTGTGAGTGCCGTTTACCTTTCCTCCCCGGCAACGGCGCCAGAAAAGTGCTTGATGTCTACGGGTGCTTCTATTCTTGTAGACAGTGTTGGGCCTCCAAGAGCGAGAGGTTTGTAGAACAGCGGCAAGTTTCCCTTAAGTGGATCACCCAAGGTTTATCGAACTCGGGGAGGAAGAGGTCAAAGATATCCCTCTCATGCAACCACTGCAACCACAAAGCAAGAAGTCTCTTGTGTCCCCAACACACCTAATAGGTGCACTAGTTCGGCGAAGAGATAGTGAAATACGAGGTGGTATGAATAAATGCGAGCGAGTGTCGGGGGGAAGACCCGGGTAGGGCAATGGACGCGGAGCAGCCGGCTGACCAGCGGCCGGCTCGCGGCAAAGGCCGGGCGAGGAGCAGCCGGCTGGCGTCGTGGCCGGCTGGTCCGGAAGCCGGCTGGCTCTAGGTCCTAGTCGGCCTGGCTACGGCCGCCAATGCTGTAGGCTGGGCCGGCTTCTACAAGCCATATCCGGCTGGGGGTCCGTACCTCGGACCGACTCGAGGCTGGCGAGTCTTGCCTTGGAAGGAACCGGGTTGGTGATCCGGGTTCCCAAAGTCCACGCCGACTTCATCTTCCGTAAGCGCGGGGCACTGTGGAGCAATAGTGCCACGCGCCGGACAGGCCATCATGGCTTACGACGCGCCGTACAGGCTACAGTGGCTGACGGCGACAGGGACGCTTCCTCTCCATACCGCTGACCGTGGCAGCCGGATGGGACAGGCCATGACGCCTCAACGGCTCCTGACGTCACCGCCTCGGGAAGGAGCGGAAGCCGAAGCCGGCCAAGCCGGCCAGTAGACTATAGGGTCTTATATGTAAAGTGCCGGTGCCTATATAAACCGCACTACCCCCTCTCGTGCAGGGAGGATCGATCATTTATTGCTTTCACCCACCTACAGAGCTGCCCTGTGAGAGAGACCATCGTCTCCCTTAGCCTCTCAGGGCCAGCCGGACACAGCTCTAGGAGCACCATTGTACTGTGTGATATCATATACACTCTAGCAGGAGTAGAGGTTTTACCTCCATCGGAGGGCCTCGAACCTGGGTACGTCGCCGTGTCGCTCGTGCCCATACCCGCCTCCGGATACCGCCGTGAGATCTCTCAGGAGCCCCTTCGATTAGCCACCCTATGGCATATGCCGTGACGATACCACGACAAGCAGTAGCAACGGCACCAGAAAAGTGCTTTGCTATCCAGGACTGGTGTGTGGTTGATGGTGGTAATATTGCAGGAAGTATAGATGCAGTAAAACAGTAAACAAACAGCGATAGAAGTATTTAGGAACAAGGCCTAGGGATCATACTTTCACTAGTGAACACTCTCAACATTGATCACATAACAGAATAAATAGATAGATGCTAGACTCTACACCCTCTTGTTGGATGATGAACACCACTAACTGTGTAGGATTACACGAACCCTCAATGCCGGAGTTAACAAGCTCCACAATATTCAATGTTCATATTTAAATAACCTTAGAGTGCATAACAGATCAACATAACCAAACCAAGTACTAACATAGCATGCACACTTGTCACCTTCACACTACGAAAGGAGGAATAGATCACATCAATACTATCATAGCAATAGTTAACTTCATAATCTACAAGAGATCGCAATCATAGCCTACGCCAAGTACTACACGATGCACACACTTGTCACCATTACACCGTGCGGGAGGAATAAACTACTTTAATAACATCACTAGAGTAGCACACGGATAAATTGTGATACAAAACACATTGCAATCATAAAGAGATATAAATAAGCACTTCACTATGCCATTCGTAACGGTGAATAAGTATTCGTGAAATATAGCCTAAGAGACCCACACGGTGCACACACTTGTCACCTTTACACACGTGGGACAAGGAGTCTCCGGAGATCACATAAGTAAAACCCACTTGACTAGCATAATGACATCTAGATTACAAGCATCATCATATGAATCTCAATCATGTAAGGCAGCTCATGAGATTATTGTATTGAAGTACATAGGAGAGAGATTAACCACATAGCTACCGGTACAGCCCCGAGCCTCGATGGAGAACTACTCCCTCCTCATGGGAGACAGCAGCGTTGATGAAGATGGCGGTGGTGTCGATGGAGGAGCCTTCCGGGGGCACTTCCCCGTCCCGGCGGCGTGCCGGAACAGAGACTCCTGTCCCCCAGATCTTGGCTTCGCGATGGCGGCGACTCTGGAAGGTTTTCTCTGGTTTCGTCGAACGTGCTTGAGGTTTTAGGTCAGGGACGACTAAATAGGCGAAGAGGTGGAGTCGGAGGGGCCACGAGGCGACGACACACTAGGGGGGCGCGCCCCCCTAGGGCCGCGCCGGCCTGTCATCTGGGGGCCCAGTGGCCCCCCTCTGGCCTCTCTTGGGTGTTCTGGAAGCTTCGCGTGATCCTAAGATGCTGGGCGTTGATTTCGTCCGATTCCGAGAATATTTCCTTACTAGGATTTCTGAAACCAAAAACAGCGAGAAAACAGCAAGCGGCCCTTCGGCATCTCGTCAATAGGTTAGTTCCGGAAAACGCATAAATATGACATAAAGTATGCATAAAACATGTAGATATCATCAATAATGTGGCATGGAACATAAGAAATTATCGATACGTCGGAGACGTATCAGGCGGCGATGAGGGCCGAGTTGTCCCATGTAGTCGCCGAGGTCGACGGCGCGGTGGCGGTGTAGGCCTGGGGCCGAGGGCCCAGGATGCCCTGTCCAGAGGAGGGGGCGCGCCACTGGCCAGCACCCGGGGAGAAGCAGACCCACGGGCCGGTAGGGGCTGGCGTGCCGGCGGGTTGGGTGCCCTGGGTGGCGCCCTGGTGTCCGCCAGTGCGGCCTTTCTGCTTGGCCGGCTGCTTGCCTTTCCCGGCGCCCGCACCAGGGGCGGGACCGTCACCATGGCAGCCGGGGCTGGGGCATGAAGAGGCGGGACCGCGGGCCTGGGCGATGAGGGCGGTGTTGGCGGAGGTGGCCGCCGCGTTGGCCTGCTGCATCTCCTCCATCAGGAGCATGGCCCTGATGTGGAGGAAGGTGGGCAGCGGGTCGGTCATGGAGATGACCGTGGCGGCGGAGGCAAAGCGAAGGCCAAGGCCGCGCAGGGTGTTGAGGACGAGGGCGCGGTCGCTCACGGGAGAGTCGTTGTCGGAGAGCGCATCGGCGAGGTGCTTCTGGCGGCGACAGTACTCGTGGATGGAGAGGGATCCCTGCACAAGCTGGCGAAAGTCATTGTCAAGGTAGATGGCTTTGTTCGCCTTGTTCGTGGTGAAGAGGTCGCGTGCCGCAAGCCACAGCTGACGCGCGGTCTGATTCCCCGCAAGGATCATGTCCACGACGTCTTCGTCGATGGCGGCATGGAGGTGGTTGAGGACGGTGTAGTCGGCGGTGGCCCACACAGCGTCGGTGGGGGCGGCGGCGACGGTGCCATCGACGTGGCCGAGGTAGCCGGAGCGGCCCAGGGAAGCGCGCATGTAGATGCACCACTTGGAGTAGTTCCCGGCGGCGAAGGAGAGCAGCACGGGGCCGGCGTGACGCGGGGCGCCAGCGGGGACGATCGCGGCGGCCGAAGCGGCCGCAGGGGCAGAGGAGGTCCCGTCGGTGATGGCGGTGAGCTCCATGGCAGAGGAAGGTGGGGTGGGGCTAGGGTTGGCAGCGGCCCGACCTAGGGCGGCGGTGGCCGAAGAGGCGGCGGCGGCTAGGGTAGGACCGAGATTAGTCTGATACCATGTAGAAGGGTTTTGGGGGAAGCCTCGCACGTATAATGACGTGGGGTTCCGGTGTTTATATAATAGGCCAGAGGCCTAGGGTTAGGTTACAATTACAATACAGTCCTACTGTAAATACAATATATGCAATCTAACAGAAAGATCTCTTATTATAGAGATGCCATCTTCATTGAGGTTCAGACCAATAAGAAGACGACTACCAAAACTCTACACTAATATATTGAAAATTCTACTTTTATTAAAAACTTCATTCATAGATCGGGTTCCCACCCCTCCCGACACCAGCGAGGCTAATCGAAGGAGGGGGAACTGATTTAAGGAGAAGGCAGTGGCTTGTTTTCCTAGAGGGGGCGGTGGCTATATCTGCATACATATGCTCATCTAATAGATCTCGATATTATGTTTGTTGCAGAGTCCATTACATCCTCAAAAAGAAACTCCTGATTACTTTTGCCACAACAGAACAATCACAAGGAATAGGCAATACATGACTTTGCGATCTTCCTTTGAAGGAAGCAAAACATATATCATGCATCTTCGTTGCAGGATACGAAGGGCCTAAACTGCTGAGAATTCACCGACTCACCGTGTATGCATGCACGAGTTGAAGAGAATTTGTAGTTCATGCTCTGCAAACCTTTTGATTACTTAGGCATGGACGATTTTGAGGACATGGTCGCATGCATCATGCATATGTTGAGAAACATGCAAATGAATGTACATATATAGTCATCACTGTTAGAGATAGTTTTGGAGTCGGTATGTGTAGTCGTATACGACGTGTACTCTGTTCTCTCCCCCCCACGATGTACTCCTCCTTCCATCTATATAAACAGAATAGAATCAATCTCGGGATTTATCCGAGTATCCATAAACTACCTGATCGTCTTATATGGTATCAGGCCGGCCTCTTCGCCGACAAAACTGATCGCATCGAGTTCATCCTCGCCGCCGCCATCTACTTCGTCGACGCCATGGCTTCGTCGTCTGCTCAGATCATCAACCTGGGCTCCCCGCCGTCTGACAAGCTGACGCGGGCGAACTACTCTGGATGGCGTGCTCAAGTTCTTCCTCCGATCCGTGGCGCTCGTCTCTTCGGCCTTCTCGACGGCAGCGATGCCGCACCTCCCAAAACCCTGGAGGTTTCACCGGCCGACAAAACAGTCGACGATCAAACGCCCAAGACGGTAAACAACCCTGCCTACGATTCCTGGATCTCCCGTGACCAGATCGTGTTAGGCTACCTCCTTCAGTCGATCGGGCCTGAGGTTCTACCTCACGTTCAACGAATCGAGACTGCCGCCGGTGTCTGGCAGGCAGTTGAGGAGATGTTTGCATCAGCATGCCAGACCAAGGTCACGAACCTTCGCATTGCACTGGCAAATACCAAGAAACTACAGATGAGTACCGACGCCTTCCTCACCAAGATCCAGACCATCGTCGACGAGCTTGCAGCCGCCGGCGAGTTCATCCGTACCTCTGAACAAATCTCGTTCATCCTTGCGGGTCTTGGGGGACAGTACAACTCTCTCGTCGCTGCTCTGGGCGCGGTTCCCACGCCCTTGACATTGCCATCTCTCTATGCCCAACTCCGGGCGTATGACGAGCGTCAGGCCATGCTCAGCGGCACATCTGATGCTGACTTCGAGACGTCCACGAACGCTGCCCAGCGCCAAGGCCGTGGTCGCTTCACCAACCGCTCACGCGGTGACTACGGTGACCGCGGTGACCGCGGCAACTATGATCGGCGTGATCAGCGCCGCGACGACAGGCGTGATGGTCCCCGCGATGATCGCCAGCCTCGCCAGGGACGTGGGCGCGCACCATCTGGAGGGGGCCGCGGTCGTGGTCGCGGTCGACGCCGCACCTCGCCATGGGTAGACGTGACCTGTCAGATATGCGGCAAAGAAGGTCATGCTGCCAAAGATTGCTGGTGGCGCTTCCAGGAGGACGATGATGATTCTGATGACAAGGAGGCCCATGTTGCCTCATACGGAGTCGATACAAACTGGTACCAGGACACTGGTGCTACCCACCATATCACCGGGGAACTCAACAACATGACGGTCCGTGACAAGTATCGCGGCAATGACAGGGTCAACACTGCAGGTGGTCAGGGTATGTCTATCTCTCATGTTTGTAAATCAATTGTTCGTACCCCTGCACAAAATTTTCGTCTTAACAATGTGCTCCATGTTCCACATGCTTCTAAGAATCTGCTTTCTGTTCACCAATTCACCTATGACAACCGTGTGTTTATTGAATTTCACCCCTTCTTCTTTTTGATCAAGGACCAGGCCACACGGAAAATCATTTATAGAGGATGCTGTGTGGGTGGGCTTTACCCACTCATATCATCACTGGTGTCATCCCGATACTCCAAGCATGCATGTGTCGCCGCCAAGCCCTCACAAGCAAGGTGGCATAGTCGTCTAGGTCATCCTTCATCAGCCATTGTTAGACAGATTGTTAGCAAAAATAAACTTCGTTTCGTTAAGGATTCTAGTTTTGAGTTAGTGTGTGATTCCTGTCAACAAGCCAAAAGTCATCAGCTTCCCTACCCCATCTCCACGAGTGTATCTACTGCTCCTCTTCAGTTAATCTTCTCTGATGTTTGGGGTCCTGCACCTACTTCTGTGGGTCGCCATGATTACTATGTAAGCTTTATTGATGATTATAGCAAGTTTACATGGATATATTTGCTTAAAAAGAAGTCCGATGCTTATGCTGCCTTTGTCAATTTTCAAAAACTTGTTGAACGCAAACTTAATGCCAAAATTCTCACTGTTCAGTCAGATTGGGGAGGAGAGTATGAAAAATTAAACCCCTTATTTCAATCTCAAGGAATTTCCCACCATGTGTCTTGTCCCCATGCTCACCAACAAAATGGCTCTGCTGAACGAAAGCATCGCCACATTGTGGAAGTTGGTCTAGCCCTCCTTGCTCATGCACATATGCCACTAAAATTCTAGGATGAAGCTTTTCTTACTGCCACATATCTCATCAACATGCTTCCCAGCAAGGTCATCAACAATGATACACCTGTTCATCGTCTCCTACGAACACGACCTGATTATAATTCTCTTAGAGTTTTTGGTTGTGCTTGTTGGCCCAATTTGCGTCCATACAACAAACGCAAACTTGCCTTCCGATCCAAACAATGCGTCTTTCTTGGCTATAGTCCTCGTCACAAAGGGGTCAAATGTCTTGAAGTTGCCACGGGTCGTGTGTATATCTCTAGAGATGTTGTCTTTGATGAAACAGTGTTTCCCTTTCAGCACCTTCATCCAAATGCTGGTGCTCTTCTTCGCAAGGAACTCTTGTTACTTGATCCTTCTCTACACAATTTTGAGCGTGGGAATGAACACTTTGATGATCCACATGATGATAATATACATGCTACTAATCCTACCTCAAGTGTCCCTCTTATTGTTCCCCAGGATGCTGCAGGTCGAGCTAGAGGTGCACCAGAAAATTTGGGGTCAAATGGTGCTCAAAACTCTCAGAACAGCTCACATGAAATAACAGAGGAAGAAGACAACGGCGCTGGACACGAGGTGGATTCTGGCAGTCAATCCACCCCGGGATCGCCGTCCTCGGATCGCGCGTCCCCCCGGTCCACTGCCAGCCCTGCCGCGCCGCACGCGCGCGCATCTGCCGCGTCAGACGCGCCCGGATCTTCTGCGGCGTCTCAGCGATCGCCTGCCTCGTCATCCAATCCGCGCACGCCCACATGGCCCCCGGGATGTCCTGCGGCCTCTGACGGGACCACTGCTGCTCAGCCCTCAGATTCCGCAACTCGCTGGTCTGCCTGGATCCTCTATGCCGGGTCACTCTGTGGCTCCTGCTGCTGCTGATACTCCTCGCCGTGTTACACGTGCATCACAGGGGATTCGTCGACCGAAGCAGTATTCCGATGGCACCGTCCGCTGGCTCCTGTCTACCACTAAGACTGAGCCACCAGACGTGCAAGCTGCATTGGCTGATCCAAGATGGAAGCAAGCTATGGATGAAGAGTTTCAAGCATTGCAAACAAATCAGACATGGCGTCTTGTACCTCCCAAGCGTGGTGCCAATGTTATTGACTGTAGATGGATCTACAAGGTTAAACACAAAGCTGATGGGTCTGTTGATCGTTACAAGGCTCGTCTGGTTGCTAAAGGCTTCAAACAACGCTATGGCATTGACTACGAAGACACTTTCAGTCCAGTTGTCAAGATTGCTACAGTTCGACTTGTTCTCGCTATTTCTGTTTCTAGAGGATGGAGCTTGCGACAGTTGGATGTCAAGAATGCGTTTCTTCATGGTGTTCTCGAAGAGGAAGTCTATATGCGTCAGCCTCCTGGTTATGAAGACAGGGGGAAGATGAATTATGTGTGCAAATTGGACAAGGCCTTGTATGGACTGAAACAAGCGCCAAGAGCGTGGTACTCTCGTCTTAGCTCTCAACTCATTCAATATGGGTTTGTTGCCTCTAAGTCTGATACGTCTCTATTCATATATCATAAGTCCAATGTCACCATATACATGTTGATCTATGTTGATGATATCATAGTTGCCAGTTCTTCTTCTGCTGCCACATATGCTCTACTCAAGATACTAAGTGGTGAGTTTGCTCTGAAGGATCTAGGTGATCTTCATTATTTCTTGGGCATTGAAGTTCACAAAGTCGATGATGGTATAATACTTAATCAGACAAAGTATGCTCAGGATGTACTTGCTAGAGTGGGTATGACACATTGTTCAGGCTCTCCTACACCATTGTCTTCTTCAGAAAAGATAACAGCAAGGGAGGGTGACTTATTGGGTCCAGAAGATAGCACCAATTATCGAAGCATGGTAGGTGCACTTCAGTATTTGACCCTTACACGTCCTGATATTTCATATGATGTTAACAAGGTGTGTCAGTATCTGCATGCTCCCACTACTGTACATTGGACTGCTGCAAAGCGTATATTGAGATATGTGAAGCATACGCTTAGCATGGGACTTACCTTTATGCGGTCCAACTCCACATTGGTCAGTGCTTTCTCAGATGCTGACTGGACAGGTTGTCCAGATGATCGCAGGTCCACTGGAGGTTTTGCTGTGTTCTTTGGACCAAATTTGATCTCCTGGAGTGCTAAGAAGCAGGACACTGTTTCCAGGTCTAGTACAGAGGCAGAGTATAAATCAGTGGCAAATGCAACGGCTGAAATAATATGGGTACAGTCTCTTCTTAAAGAACTTGGAGTTAAGTTAAGGCAACCACCATGTTTATGGTGTGATAATCTGGGAGCTACATACTTGTCAGCAAATCCTGTGTTCCATGCGAGAGCTAAACACATTGAGATAGATTTTCATTTTATCAGAGAAAGAGTGTTCAGGAGACAGCTCGAGATACGGTTTATTCCATCCAAAGATCAAGTGGCAGATGGATTCACCAAACCGCTTCCTGTGAGAAGTTTTGAGGAGTTTAGGTTTAATCTCAACTTAAGAAAGTTGTGATTAAGGGAGGGTGTTAGAGATAGTTTTGGAGTCGGTATGTGTAGTCGTATACGACGTGTACTCTGTTCTCTCCCCCCCACGATGTACTCCTCCTTCCATCTATATAAACAGAATAGAATCAATCTCGGGATTTATCCGAGTAGCCATAAACTACCTGATCGTCCCCCCACGATGTACTCCTCCTTCCATCTATATAAACAGAATAGAATCAATCTCGGGATTTATCCGAGTAGCCATAAACTACCTGATCGTCTTATAATCACACGAACACTAGTTTACATCAGAGAGCGTAGATCTTACACAGTCCCAAGCACACTACATATTTTACTTACACACCACACTGAAAACCTAGGCATATATATCTGCAGCCACACACTACAAGTCGTCATCAATTACTTAGTACTCACACATACGCACACATGTGTCTGCACTCTCTCAGTCGACTACTACTACAACACTTGCCAACCAAATTAAGCACAATCAATCAAGTAAATAACACCCTGGTGACCAACAATAACCCTGCATGCCCAAATGAAGTCAAACGAATAAGAGCTAGCTGATCATCTCGCGAGACCGATCGATCGTCTCACGCATGGGAAGAGGATCGATGTTTAGGCGTCGACGACGCGGAAGGACTCCCTGTTCTTGATGACGACGTCGTACATGTGGACGGAGGAGAAGTGGTTGAAGTCCCTGGGGAGGGAGATGAGGTCGAGGCACCCCCGCTTGTGGAACTGGTACAGCGCCGGGTCCTCGTAGTAGCGCTCCCACCCCAGCGCCGTCAGCTTCGCCTCCAGCGTCGAGTACGACGACACCATCTGCCCGCTCGGCGTGTGCATCAGCGCCTTCCGCCGCACCGTCGACGTGCGCTCGCTCCCGGGGTTCTCCACCAGACGAACTACCCCGTTCTTGAACACCCAAACCCCTGACATGATCCAAATCGATCAACCAGCTCCTCCTTTGCTCTCTAGAGAGAAAAAGGATGGCTACCTGTCTAGCAAGGAGATCGATTTGGAGAGAGGCCTGGATGGTATAGATGATCCTAGCTAGCTTGGTGGCAGTGAGATGGATGGATTGAGCAAGAGAGAGCAAGATCAAGGGGGTATATATAGAGGTGGATATGGATGAAAGCTTTTGGTACACACCAGATGGTGTGGGGTAGAGGGGACATGTATATGGGGAACAGCAACAAGACATAGATTTGTTATGTGCGGTCTATGTTTGGATGCTATTATACACTCATATAACAATAAATCGATATATATATACGCGTGCATGCATGAGAGAAGAGAAGGTCCTGCGTGGGGTACCGCACGCCGCGGTTAGGTTAGGTCAGGAAGATGCTGTAGCTAGCTGCAAGCACAAACATGGTATTCTATGTGGATTAAACTTAAGTGTGCGCCGGAGAATATGTGTGCGTAGCTAGCTACGAGTATTATGTTCTTGATAAGCTACCGGGAATATATTTGCTAGAAGAAAGAAAGACCACAAAGAAAGAAAGGGACAAAAAGATGCATGCATGCATGCATATGCATATATGCACGGCTAAACAAATTTTAGATAGCTAACTATGCTATACGAATATACAGTGTACATTTGTGATCGATCAGCATTATGTCATGAAATTTTGCCGCGTGTCAAGGAGTTGTCCCGGCACGTCAAAAATATGCATTAGCTGATGGCGTCAGTTAATCGCCAATTTTGGGAGATAATGTAGAAATATTCCTGGATAATCTATGGCTTGAGCATTTCCATATGGAAAACTGAAAAGAAAGAATATGATGTTATGGGAGGAATCCTAACCACCTTTTCCCTGAAAGGAAAACAAAAGGAGCTAGCCTAATTCTCAGGGGAATAGGATTCAGTCCCCATAGTTTTCTACTTTACTTAAACAATAAGAACATGAGCTATCCGTGCTCCTCTTTTGCAGCCATTTTTTTCCCATGAAAGGGAATTTCTGGCCGGTCGATCAAGCCAAATTCGCCTTTGTCGAGAACAAAATCGATACCTTCTCTCATTGTCAAGTATATATTTGGTGTACGGTAGGATAGAATTTACCTTTTGATTTGTTACCCTTTTCCCTAATAGTAACTGACAAGCTCTCAAGCATCTGATGCATGTATGAAAAGAAAATTGTTTGGATCATCTTAAATTCCTAGCTACATAGTGCTTACGTGATTGTGCACAGACTTGACCGTGTGGTCGCCATAGATATAGAGTAAATATCACAAAACCACAACCAGTAAGACTAAGGTTTCACAAAACACAAAATAAAATTTTATCTGAACACAACAATTTGTGGTTAATTATTCCAGAGATTACATGTAACACCTTTTCGACAACTTAGGCCCACAACTAAGGTGCCAAGTGGCAGAGTCACTAGAATTACAATAGTTGTTCCAGTTAATTTACTTGTATTTAACTTTTACTACCTTCGTTTTGATGAATAAAGCACATGCTTATTTCAAGATGAACTTTGACCAAAAAATTGAGCAAAAAAATCTTGATTATATTGTATGTACTTAGTATCATTGGATTCATACTAGAAATACTTTTATGATGTTAACTTTATACCAACAATCTTTATATATTTGGATCAATTCTTGATTAAAGAAGAAACACGCAAAACGAGAACGTCTTATTCATTGGAATGGAGGGAGTAGGGTTTTCTAAAGATTTTTTTTAGAAATGGAATGTTAGGCTGAATAAGTATGAAAAGTTTCAAATGGTATGGTTCAAACCTGTTCGTGGTCCGATCCAGGAAAAAAACGAAGATAAAAATGCCTCTACACTTTGGCACATTACAGGTGGGTCTAGGTTGTCGGAATCGTGCCCTAATGTGAGATTTGATTCTCTGAAACAATTTACCCTAGAAGTAGTGGTTTTCTAATGAAAAATATCACTGGTTATGTGTGACACGGTAGCCATAGTGGTTGTGGTTTTGTGATATTTGCTCTTATATATATCGGTGTGTTTGTGGGAAAAAAACGCTTCAACGTTAAAAAGTATCACTCTTTCCTATATTATAGGACGTTTTGGCAAACTAAAGTAGTTCCAAAACTTTTTACATTACGGAACGGATACCTTTCTGCATATATTAGTATGTGCAAAGTTGATATAGTACTAGTACTTCTGAAGATGTGATCACTAATTAGTATACTACACGTGTATTTATACGATTGTTCCCGCGATAAACCAGAACCCATGAAGATATCGATCATTGGGAAAAATTAATGAGGTGAATCGATCGTCTAGGAGTATGAATGGAGCTTTCCGTCACTGAGCTGGCTCCCCGTGTATATAGTGTATCACAAGTTACAGCCGACGATCGAGACGGAGAAATTATAGACGGGAATCGTATTCGATCGAAAAGCGTGCGTGCACATGCATGCCGCGTGCAATGTGTACACACACATTCATATTCACGCTGCATGTAATTAATTACGTACCTCCCGTGCCTAACTATTTTTGACGAACTGTACACGTGCCCATCGGCCATCTATCAATATGCAAACACATATTCCTGCATGAGCTTGCTGACTGGCCGGTCGAATCGTGCATCTTTTACATGATCGATTCCCGCCCTTTTCGTTTGAGAATATATATGATAGCTCGTGCCTTGCAGCTAGCTAGTAGTATGTGATCTCACGTCAAGAGAAAGGTACGTGATCTACTAGGATATAGACAGACATGCGCAAATTACTGTTCTCCAAGTTCGTTCACGTTTCGTTTCACACTGCGTCTAGATATATGATTTTCGTTGATAGCTATGGAGTATGTGCTTAAATCCCCTGCAGTGCAGTTTGCTCTTTTCTTAATTACTACTGGGTAGGTCTTATGGTGATGACGATCCAGGGAGAATCAAAGTTGGCGCACAAAAGTTGATCAACAAAGTTGTGGAGATGGCGAGGTGCTCCACATGACTGCAACTCAGCGATGATGTTGATGATTGAAGGCCCCTAATCTCTGAGTTCAATGTTTCATACTGCGTTTGGCGGTCTGTAATATTTTGAACTTTTGAAGTTTAAGTGTCAGTAGGTTTTTTCCCCATACGGGATGCTCGATACCGAGCATTCATCAGCGGGTTTTCTATTGATGCGAGGGAAACCTCTTTCCCGTCCACTTTTCTAGGTGAGTGTTTGGCGTAAAAAAGTACTCCCCCTTGTCCTCTATGCCAATTACCACCTAGTTCCAACTAGGCTTGTTTTGTATGTATACATTCCTTTGAGACACAATTTTGGATGTAAATGGTACAGATTATTTCTACACAAAATTCACATCAACATCCAATTTTGAGGATATGGTATGTAATTTTAGGAATTTGAAAGATGCGGTTGTGGACGATATGGATAATGCTCAAGGGGATATCTAGCAGATATGGTATTGATAACTTCTAACGGATATGGTGACGAAAATATTCCCTGGAGGCAATAATAAAGTTGTATTATTTTATATTTCCTATTTCATACTTAATTTTATGGTTCTATGCTATAAATGTATTAGTTCCATATATTCGAGATATCATAGGAAAGCCCTAATACATGTATGGAATTATAAACACCAAATAAGATATCCCTAGTTATGCCTCTATGACTAGCAACTTAATTATATTGGTAGTCTTGGTTTCCGACTATTAAGGATTGCAATGGGTAGGGTATGGTTAGGGTTAAGCAATACCGTACCCATACCCGTATTGTCAGTGGGTACAAACTTCTACCCATACCCATATCCACATGTATAAAACTTTACCCATACCTATACCTGACGAATACCCGTACACATTGGATACCCAATGGGTAGGTCAAATTGTACACAAGTTATTCACAATTTTACATTTATTGATGTCAAATTTGGCAAATAAAAATAAATTATCTCAACTCAATAACATGTAGCTGAGTACATAACAATTATCAAAATGTTGAAATCATAATCTTATATTATAACTCATAAGTCAACAAAAGTAGAGGTGTCACATCAAAAATTGATAATAAACGGATAGGGTATGAGTATACCTGCGGGTACAAGGCTACCGTGCCCTACCTGTAACTTAATGGGTAGGGTACATGTATTAACCATGGGTATAAAAGTATGCTCATACCCTGCCCATGTGGGTACGGTACCCTCGGGTACCCATACCTATGGGTAAATTGTCATCCTTACTGCTATAGGGAAAAAAGTAAATGATGTTATTATCATATGAGATCAACATTTTTAGTGGAACAATGATGATGGATAGACCCCCAAATGATATACCGTGAAACACATCATCAATATAGTTATCGGTAATTTCCCAGAGACTAAGTATTACTATTACTACAGATCTTTATACCATGATGCTATTATGAACTAGGATATAATATGGATGTCACGAGATCTACGAACATGACTTCTTAACCGAGTGACAATAAAGTTGGTCTTCGTGCATACCCTATAATATGTCGTAGTGTCATTTTATGTGTCATCGTGGGAATTGCTACTCCAACGATGGATAGAGAGCACCCACTCATGCATCATGATGTTCGTCATCGTCTGGCTAGACATGTGACTAAGTTGTTATGTCATAGGAACATCGATGGTGCGGGATGAGTAAAATATTACATGTCGGGTAAAGGGGATAACCTAGAGTTTCACCTCGGGCCATGTACATTATCGAGAAGCAATGCGACAAGTATCAAATAGTAACACGAAAGGGTCACACGACTTAGATCTTCGTGTTATATGTGTGGATAATTGTGGTTATCAAGCACTCGACATTGATCATTTATTAGAGGGATGTTCGTACATGTCCACATATATCTGAACCCATAGGTCCACACACTTAAGGTTTAGAGACATTTAGAGTGTGAATACAAATGAAGGTAAAGATGGAAAGTGGTTTCAGAGGTTGATCGGAAAGTCTTGAAATGTTCTGAAAGTGTTCGGAAGCATAACGAGAATATTCGGAATTGTTTCGGCTATTTATGAAAGGTACCGGATGGTCATAGAACATCTCGAAAGGTCTACAATATTCCGCGCAAGGATTGGAAGGTTCCAGAGTGCGAAGCCTGGAGGGCACCATGTGCCGAAGGCCATATGGGCCCTCCTTGGCCGGCCGGACCAATGGGGAGGGGAAAGTCCTTGCCCAACTACGACCCCCCCTCCTAGGCCGGTTTGGGAAGGGGGAGTCCTTGTTGGACTAGGGTTTCCCCTTAGGCAAGTATTTTTTTGGAGGGGGGAGAGGAGTTCGGATGTACTCCAACTCCCCCTAGTAAGTTTGGAAGAGGGGGCAAGGGGCCGGTCGGCATCCTATATAAAGGGAGGAAAGGGGGGCGGCCAAAGCTAAGACATGCACCACACCTCTCCAAAGCATAGCCGCCACCGGCGACCATCACCACCACCGCGCCGCCCTCCCATTTCCGCCGCCCTAGCCAACATCACCGGAGCCACCACAAAGATCTACTTCTCCTTCTTCTTCACGGAGTTCTGCCCAAGTTCTACTCCCGCCTAGATCTAATCTAGTTGGGCTTGCGGAAGCGTTGCCGGATCTTCATTGACACGTTCCCGCTTTGAAAGTGTGCTTTATCACACTTCGACGCGGCTGTTGCACGTGCAACCCTTGTTCATGGGATTACACATCTTTTCATGACTAGACGAGTCTAGTTGAGGGGATCAATTCGGGTCTTCATCAACCTCGTCATCGATAACTTCTGCTAGATCGGTCTACGAGGGTATGGTCTATTACCTCCTCTCTTGCATATGACCTTGGTTATGCGTAGGAATATTTTGTTTTCTATACGTGTTACTCAACATATGGATTATCCAGCCTTTTTGCGGATTATCCGATAAAATGTTGTCCCTATGATCGGCAGAGAGGAAGAACACCAGAACATATATGAAAAAAACGAACAAGAGAGAGAGAGATAGAGATAGATAGAGAGAGAGAGCGCTACACACAACTTGTGACTTTTCAGTTACTTCTCATTCCTTTTGTTCGGGCTACAAAACACGCACACACGATCCTTGATCCACCATGTTCGTGCCATCCCATGAAGAGACCAATTCTCGCGAACGAAACGCTCCAAGTTGGTAGAAGAACTTGGAGCGAGCTAACAGCTACAGTACTAATGATAGTTAACTGGCGAGAAATTCAGTTAACACTATGACACCTAAAACCGGATGAGCTGCTTCTGGTTTTACTCAACATAAAATCAGCCCATGCCCAAATACCCTGAAAACCTAGTTAGTCCAGCGACACAACTATGCATGCTATCTTAACTATGCATGCCCACAAGCATCCGGCCGTGGGATGTAAGCATCTAGATTCGGATCTGGATAATTGGTCAGCCTAATGACGCTGTTGATCATTCGCAGTGAGCCAGTGAGCTGAAGAACCATCAAGACGCTGGTACATGTGCCACAGTGATACGTCGTATGACGACAGACTATGCCTAACTACCATGTACTCATCCCCGGAAGATACTTGTATGTTCGCTAATGTTATCTTGATATTGTCAGAATGGTTTAGAATCACGTTGTAACGATCATGTTGTTTTCACCTTATGTACAGAATCGTGCTGTACAAATCGTGTTATTTTCACGGTGTGTAGGAAATTGCGTTGTTTTCACAATGTGTATGGAATCACGTTATAAAAATCGCGATATTTTCACAATGTGTACGAAATCACGTTGTAGATAAAAATATTTTCAGAACTATGTTGTTTTAGAGGTGATGGAAATAAAAATGTTGTCAAACAAGATATTTTCAGTACGATGTTGTCATAACAAAAAATTACACACTGGGTATAACAAAATATGGTCTATACCAAATATTTTAAGTACAATATTGTTGTGCCACGAAAAAAACACACAAGTGGATGATACATCTTCAACAGCCTGGCGCATTTCGAACACACAAAATGACCGTGTGCGTTCGTTTCCGACGGACTGCGGATACAAAAATGGTCATTTTGACTGTGCTTTTGTTTACGTCTGGGTGTGCTCCCAGCAGGACGACCCATATTGTTTTTTTAACATATTTTTCATTCAGCTCAAATGCATAATGTACATACGAAAAATAAGAAGGAGGAACAAGGACCTAGACTACTTGTCGCCCCCTCCGGGCGGTTGATGGCCCGGCCCCGCTGTTGCCTCCCTCCCTCCTCACCAGCTTCTCCGCCACCAGCCGCTCCATCCGCCGTGCGGTCGCCAGAGCTCGGTGGGCCGCTGCATCGTCCAGTAGTTATTGCCGCAGCGCCTCGTTAATGGCATCCTCAGCCTTCTTGAGCGTCTCGAAGGACTCGAATAAATCCCTCTGCTCCGCCGCCTTCTCCTCCGGGTTAGGCCCGTTCCAGTCCCACTCAAAGTCGTTGTCGGACTCGTCCACTGCGGTCGCCGCCTCCCTGCGATGTTCCTGCTCCGCGTCGAACACCGCGTGGTCCGCCCGCTCCTCCTCTACCTCCTGCTCTGCATCAGCCATGAACTTCACATCCATGGCCGCGTCGATGACATTGTCCGCTCTATCTTCGTTCTCCTCTTCGGAGCTATTGGCCGGGGGATGTGTAGTCGGAGGTGGAGGAGCAGTAGCCTGGTCGCGTCCGACACTGCTCATGGCAAAGGTGGACGTTGTGGGGCGGCTAGGGTTTGTGTGGAGGATATGAGATGTGCGTGCGCCCTGTTTATATAAGCCGGAGGCAGCCAAGGGGCACGACACGTGTGGCATCACCACTAAGCTCCTTGGCAGTGGTGGGCGGCGGCGGCTTGGCAGGCGAGGCATCGTCATTGACGTGGCGCAGACTAACGAAGCGACGCCTCGGCGCTAGTACTGGTGCCGCTGAGAAGACACATCGAGCCAGCCAACCAGGGTCGCTGCTAGGCGGGCCCGATGAAACGTCCGACGAGAGCGGTCACGTGGCACGACGTGCAGTGTCCATAGAGACGCATCCGAAGCGCATATTTAGACCACGTTTGTGTCTTCGCGAATTGACTAGTCACAATACGTCGGGCCGCTGGGTCTGGTTCCAGACGCATTTTTCGACCGCGCGTCCGTTTGAAGATTCCCTAACAAAATACAGTATAGATAAATATTTTTAGAACTACACCTCTTTATTATAGAACCGTTGTACTGGACATACACCAGACTTAAAAGCTACCTTGTAATCAATGTCTTTTTTAATTTAAATCATCTTTCTTACACTAGATTTATAGCCTGGGGTATCCCTCTATCCATCCTAGAAGGTGTATCAATCACATAGAAAAAAGACAAAGGAGGCGAGTTCGCGCTGCCAATATGGGTGGCTGCTCCCCACACACACCTACTCTCCTAACTGCCACAGGAATAAGGTGGGCTCCAAAAACCCAAAGACACCGCTATGTGAGCCGCCACCTAACAAACTCATCCTTGATCTTCCTCTTGATGGTCATTTGCGAGGCCACCACTCCGTTAAACACAATGTTGTTCCGATGCCTCCAGATGCACTAGAAAACTAGGATGACCGACATCCACATGTCTCTCTTGTGCGCACCCAAGCACGAGTGAGACGTCCACCAATCTAAAAGCTTGGCGTTGGCATTGGGCAGCCAGTCCAACTTGCCCCTGCGTCTGAGGGCCCAATCCCAGACCTCCTGGGCCACCACACTCCCAAGAAGAAGGTGTTGCAGGGTCTCTGGTTCATGGTCGCAAAGCGGGCAGGCCACTAGGTGGGGAAGGCCTCGGCATTGAAGCCTGTCTGCCATCCAACAACGGTTCCTTGAGGCCAACCGCGCAAAAAATTTACAGCTGTAAGACGCCCTCGAGCACCAAATCTAATCTGCGACGGCCTCTCTGATGAAGCCGACAAAGAAGACCTCATAAGCTGACTTGGAGGAATAGCATCCATCTCAAGACCAACGCCACACCAGGACATCCTCTCTATTGGCCGCTCTGATGCATGCAACTAAGCATGGACATTCTTGCAAGGCCTTGCATGTGCGCTAAGTGTGATTAACATTTAGCTTAACTGTCGACCGTACATATATCAAATAGGTCAACCAATAGCTCGGAATGCAATGGGTACATACCCACCTGGTTATTCACTTAATATACTATTATCAATGTTGATCAGTTGCACTATTATTGTCGCTCATTATTAATGTGTGGGTTTGGCTTTGGATTATCATGATATTGTGTCAGCATACAAGTTGTTGTCTTGTACAAAGAAGTGTGCAGCTTTGGCTATATACTAGTGTTACACACTTTTTGCTTACGTTTTTAGTAATAAAAAAAATTAATCTTATATGTATCTTTACTATTAAGGTGAAACCTGCCAATGCCTGGTGTCACACATATAACAAATTACAGAAATATGCCACCGCAAAATCTAACAACTCATCCGCATGATCCCTTAACCATCATGATTAGTTACCCTTCTCAAAGTGAGATCCAACCAGAAGGACATGATTAAAACAACCTAGAAAACAACGTCACGTGCAATTCCACCAGCTACCTAAAACAAACCCCGTGGTTAACTCAACAACTTAACAAACTCATGCGCATCGGTCCAATACGTGCAACCCAACCCTAAATCACCTCGTTCCTCCCTGCGTCCATCTCTGCGGTGGTGCCAACCGCTCCGACTTTGCATCCCGCTCGCGCACCTCCTTTTCGCAAGGCCGTCTTCGAGTAGGCCAGCATGGCTCGAGAGTCGCCAATGCGCTCTCCATGCGGGCAGGAGCGACGGTGGTGTCGATCGGCAGTGTACCGGATCACCCTGTCCCCGCCCCGCGCTCTATGTTGAGCTTTGACGGCACTCCAGTGGGTGGCCGCACACACGGCCGACCGACAAAGGGCCAAGCTGTAAGTCCAGTCCTCACGCTGTCTCTTTTCCATTGATTTTCAAAGAAACTGCATGCACTGCTCCAATCTTGCGAAGAAGCTAGCTCCATCTGCATGCAGCTGTTGCAAACATCTTTCTTATTGTCTGTCGGACAGCTCGCGTCATATCCATTAATCCAATGTTCTCATGTTTGGCTAACAACCGCTTATATATGCTATGAAAACTGAATCTTTCAATGAAATGCTTCAAGGTGGTTGTGAGCATGGCCATGCTTGTGGTGTCGATTTGTTTTCCATGGTAGAGTAAATCGGTGGCTTCTTTCGTACATATGCTAACCAAAATTAGAGATTTGGTCTCGTGTGCTCTCCAGATCTTTAATAAATACGGATTTCATTTGGATTATTACAACTCTGCTTTAATATTAATGATTACTACAATTTTTCATCAAGTCATTTGAAAAACAAATGAACAATGTCCACTGGTCTAATCGCCACGCTTGACCGATCATGTGTTTGAGGTGCGGTGCTTGTTTAGAGGGGGTGGTGGTTTGGCTTAATTTTTTCTTCTTGTAAGCCCGAATATCATCTAAAGTTGTGATTTTGATTTTGGTCGTTGGCTTATACCATTGTGTAATAATTTTTACTATTAAGGTGAAATCCTCAAATGTCTGGTGTTACACATCTAGGAACTGCAAACCAAATGCCACCCGTAATTGACAGTCCTTATCCCTGGCGTCCTTCACTCCTTCACAAAAAATGTATCCACTTGGAGTCCACCTGCACTGATCTTGCAAGAAGAATAGTTGTATATTTCAGCTTGATTTATATTCTTTGATGCGTTGTGTGAATGAATTCTGATCATAATTCTACACCATTTATTGGGTTGTCCGTTTCTAATTATATTTCTCAATTGCTTTGTTTGTTAGAGTTTGACACAATCAGAAGCACATACTCGATCTGTCGTGATCCTCGCTTCACCGCCACCCCATCTTTGATGCGTGCTTTCAGGAAGGAGACCTCGACCCCCCGGCTGAGCAGGTGGAGGTCGTGCGGCGGCTCCACGCGAGCGATGCCGCCAGATCTCCGCTTCTCTTCCAAATCCTCCTCACGACCATCCTCAGATGTCCCTTCACTCCTTAGTTTTTCCCATGGAAGTGAGGCGAACCCATATGTGGTGCCTGCAATATTTCTTCAATACCCCAAGGGATCGTGGTTTCGGACGGCCGGAGTCAACAAATTTCATCAAGTCTAGCTCTACTTCATCAAGCGCTGATTAATTTGTCCAGTTTTTTGGTTGGTTCACCCGCTTCAAAGAGATCTTTACTATTAAGGTGAAACCTGCGAATGCCTGGTGTCACACATCTAACAAATTACAGAGATATGCCACCGCAAAATCTAACAACTCATCTGCATGATCCCTTAACCATCGTGATTAGTTACCCTTCTCAACATGAGATCCAACCAGAAGGACATGATTAAAACAACCTAGAAAACAACGTCACGTGCAACTCCACCAGCTACCTAAAACAAACCCTGTGGTTAACTCAACAACTTAACAAACCCATGCGCATCGGTCCAGTACGCGTAGCCCAACCCTAAATCACCTCACTCCTCCTTGCGTCCATCTCTGCGGTGGCGCCGACCGCTCTGACTTTGCATCCTGCTCGCGCACCTCCTTTTTGCAAGGCCATCTTCGAGTAGGCCAGCATGGCTCGAGAGTCGCCAATGCGCTCGCCGTGCGGGCAGGAGCGACGGTGGTGTCGATCGGCAGTGTACCGGATCACCCTGTCCCCGCCCCGCGCTCTATGGGGAGCCTGGACAGCACTCCAGTGGGTGGCCGCGCACGCGGCCGGCCGGCGAAGGGCGAAGTTGTAAGTCTAGTACTCACGTCGTCTCTTTTCCATTGATTTGCAAAGAAACTGCATGCACTACTCCAATCTTGGGAAGAAGCTAGCTCCATCTGCAGGGCATGCAGCTGTTGCAAACATCTTTCTTATTGTCTGTCGAACAACTCGTGTCAAATCAATTAATCCAATGTTCTCATGTGTGGCTAACAACCGCTTATATATGCTATGAAAACTGATTCTTTCGATGAAATGCTTCAAGGTGGTTGTGAGCATGGCCATGCTTGTGGTGTCGATTTGTTTTCCACGGTAGAGTAATTCGGTGGCTTCTTTTTCTTTCGTACATATGCTAACCAAAATTAGAGATTTGGTCTTGTGTGCTCTCCAGATCTTTAATGAATAGGGATTTTATTTGGATTATTACAACTTTGCTTTAATATTAATGATTACTACAATTTTTCATCAAGTCTTTTGAAAAACAAATGAACAATGTCCACCGGTCCAGTCGCCACGCTTGACCGATCATGTGTTTGAGGTGCGGTGCTTGTTTAGAGGGGGTGGTGGTTTGGCTTAATTTTTTCTTCTTGTAAGCCCCAATATCATCTAAATATTTGATTTTGATTTTAGCCGTTGTCTTATACCATTGTGTAACAATCTTTACTATTAAGGTGCAATCCTCGAATGCCTGGTGTTACGCATCTAGGAACTGTAAACCAAATGCCACCCGTAATTGATAGTCCGTATCCCTCGCGTCCTTCAGTCCCTCACAAAAAATGTATCCAATTGGAGTCCACCTGCACTGATCTTGCAAGAAGAATAGTTGTATATTTCAACTTGATTCATATTCTTTGATGCGTTGTGTGAATGAATTCCGATCATAATTCTACACCATTCATTGAGCTGTCCATTTCTAATTATATTTCTCAATTGCTTTGTTTGTTAAGAGTTTGACACAATTCAGAAGCACATACTCTATCTATCGGGGATCCTTGCTTCACCGCCACCCCATCTTTGATGCGTGCTTCCAGGAAGGAGACCTCGACCCCCTTGCTGAGCAGGTGGAGGTCGTGCGGCGGCTCCACGCGAGCGCCGCCGCCGCTTCTCTTCCAAATCCTCCTCACGATCATCCTCAGATGTCCCTTCACTCCTTAGATCTGCCCATGGGAGTGAGGCGAACCCATATGTGGTGCCTGCAGTATTTCTTCAATACCCCAAGGGATCGTGGTGTTCGGACGGCCGGAGTCAACAAGCTTCATCAAGTCTAGCTCTACTTCGTCAAGCGCGGGTTAATTTGTCCAGTTTTTTGGTTGGTTCACCCGCTTCAAAGAGACATATCATGAGATTAATTTCTCATTGTTTTGCATCTTCATAAGCAAGGTGTTGCACTTAGTAGATCAGTGGATCTGTTAAAGTTTGGTGAGTATGATGAAACTCAAAGCTTAGCTATGTTTATAAAGTTGGGCATGATTGAGTACATGATCAGTGATATGTGTTTGATTCTGTTTCATCACGTCCTCGTTGATACAAAATGCATCTTCATCATACTGAATTGACAAGAGCACATTAGGTGATTTATAATTTTTGTACATGTAATTTTTCTGTTGATCCATGGTATATGTTGATGCTCTGATTTTTTGGGAGTTCTAGAAAGGTTCTGTACCCAATTTAAATACGATTACAATTTTCTCATTAAATAAATCTAGAGAACATTTGGGGATCACAGACTATAGACTCTTATTTTTATCTGTTCGAAATGATAAAGATTAAACTGAGCTTATTTTTCGTCCATGTTAGAACATTATGTTGAGTTTTGCATTGTTGACACTAATATGTATTAACATCAAACTCCATTACGACATTGATGCTTTGAAAAATATAATTGACCGCAACTTCCTTACTCCATTACGAGATTGATGCTTTGAAAAATATAATTGACCGCAACTTCCTTATGATTTTTAGGTTAAGGCTGGCACCCATTATACATCGGCATCGCCATGACAATTTTAGAGGGCTTCCGCATTTGAAAAACGAAACACTTTCCACCCTTAGATACATCCGAAAGATATTAACTGCCATTTGCTCCGCAGCGAAGCACGGACATTCTGCTAGTTTATTTAATTGTCTTCTTTCGGTCCGAGTCCGCTCTACATCTGTATTTCGATATAATTCGCATCCGACGATTATCCGCTCCGTTTTAAATCCACCAGAAAATAGCATAAAGGATTATATGAAATTAGTAATGTTGGATCAGATCTGTTCACATCCCTACCCGGATTTGGACAAAGGCCTAATAAACCTGGCCTGATAGTGACCTTGATCGACCGTAGCTAGGTTTGTAGTCCGCCAAGAGTTGCGGCTCCAGGCCCAACCAGCCTACTGATGGCCAGCCTCATCGCATCGGCATCCTACCTCTAAAGTTTCTCGTTTTCTTACCATTGAGGAGGTTCCGCATCTTGGAGTATTGAAGCTATGGCGTGCAGTACAAAGTAACTTGAAGAAGCAGCGCTTTGCCTTTGCTAAGTTCCGATCAGCCCTGGATGTTCCAAAATATATCTGTCACAACTCACAGTCATGTTTCTCACAACCATTTGCCAGCCCGAAACATTTCAATGATAAAATAAAAGAAGCATGATACAGCGAACTGCACAGGCAGAACAATCACAAACCACCCCACTCGAAAGGGAAACAAAAGAAATGGAACATCATGCGCAAGACTCTCCGACCGTCTCCGAGACAACCACTACAAGAACAACCACCACAGAAGTACCAAAAGGTTTGGGAATTTCTTAGGGCATCTCCAACCGCGCGACCCAAACGGACGCGCTGGGCCGTCCGTTTTGAGCCGTTTGGGTGGCCTAGCGGACACGCGGACAGCGGCCCGCGTCCGCGTGTCCGTTTGGGTCGCGCGCTGCGCCCAACGCGCGGAGGCAGCGCATAATCGGAGAAACACCAAAACAAAAGAAAAATAGCAAATTTAAACGAAATTTGATTAAACATATGCCCTATTTTGGGCAAATTTGTACATAGCCCTATTTTTGGCAAATAACTAACAAAAGAAGCCCCTATATGGGCTTTAAAATTTAAACGAAAAACCCTCTATTAGGGTTTGGTCGGCGGCGCGGTGGCCGCCGGTGCGCCGCCTAGCCCCTGTGGGCGTCGTCGGCGTCGTCGTCGTCGTGGACGACGTCCCCGGGCGGCGAGGCACTGTTGTGGCTCGACCGCGCCGGGGACTCCGGCCACGGAGACCACAGGGCCTCCTCCCAGGCCGAGTGGGGGTCCGGAGCGACCCGAGGATGCGGCGGCGCACGGAGCAGCGCCTCCTCCCTGAGGCGCTGCTCCCTCTCCTGCCAGGCGCGGCGCCTGGCCTCCTGCCGCTGCTCCTCGCGGCGCTCCTCGTCGGCGCGGCGCCTGGCCTCCTCCCGCCGCGCCGCTTCCTCCTCCTCCCGTCGCGCCTGGCGGGCCTAGGCGTAGAGCTCCCAGCCCTCGGCTTCCTCCAAGGCCTGCCGGGCCGCTTCCTCCATCTCGGAGGTGCGAATGGCCGCATGGAGGTGCGGCCATTTCGCGTCCTCCTCCGCCGCCGAGATGAGCAGCGCGGCGCGGAGGTCCGGGTCCTCCTCCGAGGACTCGGGCTTGGGCTCGAGAAGCAGCGGCGGCGGTTGCGGCAATGCCGCGCCGCCGCGGGCGGCCTCTCCGATGTGGAGGCCGCCTCGGTTTCGTTCGAACGGCCGCAGCGCCGGCGGACGACGGCGGCTGCTGCTCGCCTCGTCGTCGTTGGCTCCGGAAGCGAACCGTCGCTTCGGGGCCATGGCGGCGGTTTCGCTGCGGGAGTGGAGTGGGGACTGGAGTGGAGGGCCAGATCCCCTCCAGTCCCCATTTAATAGCCTCCCTGGTCACCGACAGGTGGGCCCAAGGGAGACGAGGCGACCAGCGCCCGGACGCGAGCGGACGGCGCGTGCCATCCGCGGCCACGCAAACCTAGCCCAGATTTGGACCGGGTTTGCGTCGTTCCGGACGCCGCGGCCGTCCGCTTTTGCGGTGCGTCCCCGTGTTGGGCCGGGATTTTGTCTGGCTCGACCCATCCGGACGCACGGGCGCGGGATGGGTCGCGCGGGCGCGGGATGGGTCGCGCGGTTGGAGATGCCCTTAGCCTCAAAGATTTGGGACATTATCATCCAGAACTCTGATAATATCATTTTAAACCTTTTGCTATTCGTGGAAATTGTATTCAATCTCAAACTCCTTGTGAGCTTCAGATATAATCCTTGTGGTAACTAGTGAGTTAGACGTCCACTGTACCCAGTTAAATGTGCGCATATGCATTCTCTAAAAGGAAAGCCATACTATACTTGTTCATGGTTCCCTAAAGCATTGTCTTGCACTTGAATTGAAGTGCAGACGGTGAGAGGCTCTTTTATCCGCTGATTCACAGTATTTTAAGTTGTGTCAATAGAACAATACATGAATACAATCGAATATAAGTACAAAGTAGAGGATTGAACAAATATAACAATTTTGTAAATTTGGATCATTACTATGCATGAAGGACCACTACTGGCGAAAGGATACTCATGTCTATGTTTCTCCACCGGAGTCATCACCATGATGTCGTAGTTGTCCATCTTCACCATGTGTACATGTTCATGCCAATACGTCATTTTCACGTTCCTCGGGTTTGCAAACCAACGCTTTAATTTAGACGATGTTTTACTAACAATAGCACACAGAGTCACAGACTAATTAACCCTTATATTTCACCTCGTTTTCATCATCCCACATTCTTGCCCTTCTTGTATTGAGGATACCTTGCATCGGGCATACATGCAATTGTTAGAGTACAATCTGTCACGAAGAAGTTCAGATGAACTAGACAGAAGTTCAGTTAGAGATAGATGGTAGTTCAGATATATTTGTTGTAGATCTGATCGAACTATAAGATCAAAATCAATCCCTGTTTATATCTTTCTGTTGTAACCTACCATGTACTTATCTCTGCTGTTGTTGGGCATATATATATGAACACGAAACCGATGGAAGTCCCCATCGTTCCCAAAAACCTCTACGATCATATGGTATCAGAGCCGACTTCATGAAACCAATCTATGTGCCTCGCTCCTCCTTCCCTCGCCACCATGACAAATACCCTAGCCGGCATCACCATGGCGAGAAGTTGACGAGAGCCAACCACCTCCTATGGCAGTCCCATATCCTGCCTCCGATCCGCGGTGCTCGCCTGTTGAGTTTCCTTGACAGCAAGACCGAGCCGCCGCCGGAAACCATCACCGTCGAGAAGGACGGGAAATCAAGCAAAGAGCCGAACCCTGCCTATGATGCATGGGTGGCCACGGACCAACAGGTCCTTACCTTTCTGCTTGGCTCGCTCACGCCGGACATCCTCGTCTCCGTCATTGGGATGTACACGGCAGCGGGCGTCTGGGAGGCAATCAAGGTGATGTTCGCCTCCCAGTCTCGGACGCGGGTCTCCAACCTACGCGTCACCCTCGCCAAAACAAAGAAAGAGAACATGACCACCGCAGCCTGCTTGTGACGGTAAAGCACACGTCCGTTGGGAACCCCAAGAGGAAGGTATGATGAGTACAGCAGCGAGTTTTCCCTCAGTAAGAAACGAAGGTTATCGAACCAGTAGGAGATGAAGATCACGTGAAGGTTGTTGGTGAAGGAGTGTAGTGCGGCGCAACACCAGGGATTCCGGTGCCAACGTGGAACCTGCACAACACAATCAAACTACTTTGCCCCAACTTAATAGTGAGGTTGTCAATCTCACCGGCTTGATGAAAACAAATGATTAAACGTATGGTGTGGAAAATGATGTTTGCTTGCAGAAAACAAAAGAGAACAATGATTGCAGTAGGTTGTATTTCAGATGTAAAAGAATAGACCGGGGTCCACAGTTCACTAGTGGTGTCTCTCTAATAAGATAAATAACATGTTGGGTAAACAAATTACAGTTGGGCAATTGACAAATAGAGAGGGCATAACAATGCACATACATATCATGATGACTACTATGAGATTTACTTAGGGCATTACGACAAAGAACATAGACCGCCATCCAGCATGCATCTATGCTTATATGCCTAAAAATTCCACCTTCGGGTTAGCATCCGCACCCCTTCCAGTATTAAGTTGCAAGCAACAGACAATTGCATTAAGTACTGTGCGTAATGTAAACAATACAAATATCCTTAGACAAAGCATTGATGTTTTATCCCTAGTGGCAACAAGCACATCCACAACCTTAGGGGTTGCTGTCACTCCCCCAGATTCAATGGAGACATGAACCCACTATCTAGCATAAATACTCCCTCTTGGAGTCACAAGTATCAATTTGGCCAGAGCCTCTACTAGCAACGGAGAGCATGCAAGATCATAAACAACACATATATGATAAATCAATAATCAACTTGACATAGTATTCCATATTCATCGGATCCCAACAAACACAACATGTAGCATTACAAATAGATGATCTTGATCATGATAGGCAGCTCACAAGATCTAAACATGATGGCACAATAGGAGAAGACAACCATCTGGCTATCGCTATGGACCCGTAGTCCAAGGATGAACTACTCACGCATCAGTCCGGAGGCGGGCATGGTGATGTAGAGCCCTCCGGTGATGATTCCCCTCTCCGGCAGGGTGCCGGAGGAGATCTTCTGAACCCCCCGAGTTAGGGTTGACGGCGGCGGCGTCTCTGGAACTGTTCTGGTATTTTTGGCTTTCAGTACTAGGGTTTTCGGGGACGAAGGAATAAATAGGCGAAGGGGTAGCGTCGGGGGAGCCAGGGGCTCCCTCCCCACGTCTCGGCGCGGCAGTGGGGCCCCCAGCGCCGCCATATGGGGAGGGCCCCCTGCTGGCCTTCCTCGACTCCTCTTCGGTCTTCTGGAACACTCCGTGGAAAATAGGGCCGTGGGCTTTTGTTTCGTCCCATTCCAAGAATATTTGTAAAACAACTTTTCTGAAATAAAAAACAGCAGAAAACAGGAACTGGCACTGTGGCATCTTGTAAAAAGGTTAGTCCCAGAAAATGCATAAAAACATTATGAAGTGTGAATAAAACATGTAGGTATTGTCATAAAACTAGCATGGAACATAAGAAATTATAGATACGTTGGAGACGTATCAAGCATCCCCAAGCTTAGTTCCTACTCGCCCTCGAGGAGGTAAACGATAAAAAGAATAATTTCTGAAGTGACATGCTACCAACATAATCTTGATCAATACTATTGTAAAGCATATGAGATGAATGAAGTGCCTCAAAGCAATGGTCTATAGTTTGCTAACAAAAAGATAATGACTAAACAATTGAATCATATAGCAAAAACTTTTCATGAATAGTACTTTCAAGACAAGCATCAAAAAGTCTTGCATAAGAGTTAACTCATAAAGCAATAGATTCTTAATAAAAGGTTTTGAAGCAACACAAAGGAAGATTTAAGTTTCAGCAATTGCCTTCAACTTTCAACATGCATATCTTATGGATAATTGTCAACACAAAGTAATATAATAAGTGCAATAAGCAAGCATGTAAGAATCAATGCACACAGTTGACACAAGTGTTTGCTTCTAAAATAGAAAGAAGTAGGTAAACTGACTCAACATAAAGTAAAAGGGAGGCCCTTCGCAGAGGGAAGCAGGGATTAAATCATGTGCTAGAGCTTTTCAAGTTTTGAAATCATATAAAGAGCATAAAAATAAAGTTTTGAGAGGTGTTTGTTGTTGTCAACGAATGGTAGTGGGCACTCTAACCCCCTTGTCAAACAGACTTTCAAAGAGCGGCTCCCATGAAGGACGTTATCTCTACCAGCAAGGTAGATCATCCCTCTTCTCTTTTGTTTACACATGTATTTTAGTTTTATTTATAGATGACACTCCTCCCAACCTTTTGCTTTCACAAGCCATGGCTAACCGAATCCTCGGGTGCCTTCCAAGATTTCACATACCATGGAGGAGTGTCCATTGCAAAATTAAGTTGCTTACTGATAAATCAGGGCAAAACATGTGAAGAGAATTATTAATGAAAGTTAATTAATTGGGGCTGGGCACCCCGTTGCCAGCTCTTTTTGCAAAATTGTTGGATAAGCGGATGTATATGCCACTAGTCCATTGGTGAAAGTCTGCCCAACAAGATTGAAAGATAAAACACCACATACTTCCTCATGAGCTATAAAACATTGACACAAATAAGGAGTAATAAAGTTTTGAATTGTTTAAAGGTAGCACATGAAGTATTTACTTGGAATGGCACAAAAATACCACATAGTAGGTAGTTATGGTGGACACAAATGGCATAGGTTTTGGCTCAAGGTTTTGGATGCACGAGAAGCATTCCCTCTCAGTACAAGGCTTTGGCTAGCAAGGTTGTTTGAAGCAAACACAAGTATAAACCGGTACATCAAAACTTACATAAGAACATATTGCAAGCAATATAAGACTCTACACTGTCTTCCTTGTTGCTCAAACACTTTTATCAGAAAATATCTAGACCTTAGAGAGACCAATCATGCAAACCAAATTTCAACAAGCTCTACGGTAGTTCTCCACTAATAGGTTTAAACTACATGATGCACA
>NC_061513.1:56616900-56631602 GCF_022539505.1 Lolium rigidum | reverse complement strand
CGAAATCAAAAACAGCGAGAAAACGAGAACTGGCACTGTGGCATCTTGTTAATAGGTTAGTCCCAGAAAATGCATAAAAACATTATAAAGTGTGAATAAAACATGTAGGTATTGTCATAAAACTAGCATGGAACATAAGAAATTATAGATACGTTGGAGACGTATCACAGCCTTCTTCACCAAGATGAAAGGCTTCACCGACGAGCTCGCCGCAGCGGGCCGGCCCATCGATGATGGTGAACTCGTCGAGTACCTCCTCACCGGCCTGGATGACACCTACAACCCACTCTTCGCCGCCATCGGGGTCAACGGCGGAGATGATCTGACCGTGAGTGAGCTATACGCTCAGGTCTGCGCCTACGACAGCCGCATGGAGCTCCTCACCGACGACGCCTATGGCAGCGCCTCTGTCAACTCCGCTCAGCGTGGGCGTGGAGGGCCACGAGGACATGTGTATAATGGAGGACGTCGCGGCGGCCGCGGTGGCAACCGTGGTCACGGCCACGGACAACGTGGCGGCACTGGCCGCAACGTACGTCGCGGACGTGGAGGCAGGGGGAACGGCAAGGACCGTGACTCTGTCTCCTGTAAGATCTGCGGGAAGCCAGGACATGAAGCTTGGAAGTGCTGGCACCGCTACTCCGATGATGAAGGCGACGAAGAGGAGGACAAGGGCGCCAATGCGGTGTCCTACGGAGTGGACACTAACTTGTATGGTGATACTGGTACTACCGATCATATCACCGGTGAGCTCAACAAGCTGACCATGAAGGAGAAGTACCATGGTTGCGAGCAAATCCATGCGGCCAATGGACAAGGTGTGAGCATTAGTCATGTTGGTCATGCAATTGTTAATACCCCCTCACGAAAATTACACCTTAAAAATGTCCTTCATGTTCCACATGCCACAAAAAATCATGTTTCTATTCATCGATTTACTCTTGACAATGATGTTTTTTATTGAATTTCATCCTTGGTGTTTTTATGTCAAGGATCAAGCCACGAAGAGGGTTCTTCTTAAGGGTAGATGCACACGAGGCCTCTATCCCTTGATATCATCATCGCCAGTCAAGAATAAACAAGTTTTTAGTGCTACCAAGCCTTCAACTTTACGGTGGCATAGTTGCTTAGGTCATGCTTCTTTTCGAATAGTTCAACAAATTCTTAGCAAGTATGAGCTTCCATGCTCAAGTAAGCCTAGTCTTGACTCAGTTTGTGATTCATGTCAAAGAGTAAAAAGTCATCAACTCTCATATGAAAGATCTACTAGTGTATCCACTGCCCCTCTCCAACTTGTGTTCTCCGATGTCTGGGGACCGACACCTAGTTCAGTAGGGCGATACAACTATTATGTAAGCTTCATTGATGATCTTACAAAATTTGTATGGATTTATCTCCTTAAGAAAAAGTCTGATGTGTTCCAAATTTTTCACAATTTCCAACAACTTGTTGAACGACAATTCAATACAAAAATTCTTGCTCTACAATCTGATTGGGGTGGTGAGTATGAGAAGCTCAACTCCTTTTTTCAAAAAATTTGCATTGAACATCATGTATCTTGTCCACATGCTCATAAACAAAATGGATCAGCTGAACGCAAGCACCGTCACATTGTGGAAGTAGGGCTTGCTCTCCTTACCAATGCATCCATGCCTTTAAAATTCCGGGATGAAGCTTTCCTAACTGCAACATATCTCATCAATATGCTTCCCTCCAAAATCATTGATCATGACACACCAGTCGAAAAACTACTCCACAAGACACCTTACTATGCCTCTCTTCGCACCTTCGGATGTGCTTGTTGGCCTAATCTTAGACCATATAACAAACGCAAACTTGCTTTTCGATCAAAACAATGCGTCTTTCTTGGGTATAGTCCAATGCATAAAGGTGTCAAATGTCTAGATGTCACCTCCGGTAGGGTCTACATTTCACGTGATGTAGTTTTTGATGAGTCAGTCTTCCCTTTTGCTCACCTTCATCCCAATGATGGTTCTCTACTTCGTCAAGAAATTCTTCTCCTGCCTGAGCATCTTCAAAATCCATCAGTGTCATCTCATGAGGGGGAAAACATTGCAATGATCTAACACCTAATGACTCTAATATGCCTGGTATTTTAAGTTCACAGGCACCTCAAACTGCAGGAGAAAATCGCACGCAAAACAGTGCAGAAATCAGCTCAAACGGAGCTGTACAAGTTCATGTACAAGAAGCTACAGTTGGCGATGGACACGAGGCGGATCAGCCTCGGATCACGGAAGAACATTCCGCAGACAGCGAATCCTCGCCGGGATCCGCGCGCGCGTCAGGGACGTCAGGCCATCGGTCGGCGAATTCCCGCTCTCCTCCGCGCCAGTCCAGCCGCACCACGTCGCATGGCCTCGCCACTACCGAGCGCTGGTCCCCTGCATCCTCCTCCACTCACGCATCCAGCCACCAGGAGACTGCCACGCATGGGATAGGCGGGACCAGCTCTGCACAAAACGATGAGGCTCCGACAGCAAGATCTTCTCCACCTGGACGTGCAGGCCGATGTGGAGCAGGATCCTGGATCCTCTGTGCCGACACCTCCTGCAGCTACCTACAGAACAAGACCAAAAACCAGTAATATCAAACTAAAACTTTACACCGATGGTACTGTTCGTTATGGATTATCCTGCTCATCTAATGAACCTGAAAGTCTGCAAGCAGCATTAGCAAATAAAAATTGGAAGCAAGCTATGGATGATGAGTACAAAGCTCTCATGGATAATAAAACATGGCATCTAGTACCACATAAAAAGGGTAGCAATTTAATAGACAGTAAATGGGTGTATAGAATTAAAAAGAAAGCTGATGGAGCTATTGATAGATATAAAGCTAGGCTAGTAGCAAAAGGTTTTAAACAACGTTATGGTATATATTATGAAGATACTTTTAGTCCTGTTGTAAAAGCTGCTACTATTAGACTTGTTCTATCTATTTCAGTGTCTAAAGGATGGAGTTTGAGGAAACTACATGTAAAGAATGTGTTTCTTCATGGCGTTCTGGAAGAAGAGGTTTATATGAAGTAACCACCTGGCTATGAGAATCTCAATGCACCTTATCATGTGTGAAGACTTGACAAGGGGCAAACAAGCACCAAGAGCTTGGTTTTCCAAGTTGAGTTCAAAACTGCAAGAACTTGGTTTCCTGGCATCTAAGGTAGATACATCACTACTTATATATAATAAGTCAAGTATCATTATCTTTGTTCTAGTTTATGGTGATGACATTATTGTTACTAGCTCCTCCAACAAGGCCATCACGTCACTCCTTCAAGACCTAGGCTCAGCTTTTTCACTAAAGGACCTTGGTGACTTACATTTCTTCTTGGGAATTGAGGTAAACAAATTAATCAAGGCATTACATTAACCCAAGAGAAGTATGCTTCTGATTTGCTTAACAGAGCTGGCCCGAGGGGGTGCAAGGAATTACCAACACCATTGTCAGCATCAGAAAAACTTTCTGTCACTGAAGGAGAACTTCTAGGACCAGAAGATAGCACAAGGTACAGACGTATTGTTGGAGCACTACAGTACTTGACTCTCACCAGGCCAGATATTGCCTTTTCTGTTAACAAAGTATGACAGTTTCTTCATGCACCCACTACTGTTCATTGGACAGCAGTAAAGAGAATATTGAGATATGTCAGTGGAACAATAAGTTTGGGACTAACCTTCAGAAGATCATCCTCTACATTGGTGAGTGCCTTCTCGGATGCTGATTGGGCAGGTTGTGTAGATGATAGGAGATCTAGAGGAGGGTTTGCTGTTTATTTTGGGCCCAATCTAATTTTCTGGAGTGCTAGGAAACAGGCAACAGTATCAAGATCAAGTACTGAAGCTGAATACAAATCTCTAGCAAATGCTACAGCTGAAATTATATGGGTCGAGTCTCTATTGGGAGAACTTGGAATCCAAAGGAAGCAAACATCATGTTTGTGGTTTGATAATATAGGTGCTACTTATCTTTCTGCCAATCCTATATTTCATGCCAGAACTAAACATATTGAAATAGATTTTCATTTTGTAAGAGAAAGAGTAGCAAACAAACAGCTAGAGATTAGATTCATTCCATCTAGAGACCAGGTGGCAGATGGCTTCACCAAAGCATTACCAACTCGGCAGTTTGAAGAATTCAAGTACAATCTCAACCTAAAGAGAGTTGTGATTGAGGAGGGGTGTTAGAGTACAATCTGTCACGCAGAAGTTCAGATGAACCTAGACAGAAGTTTAGTTAGAGATAGATGGTAGTTTAGATATATTTGTTGTAGATCTGATCGAACTATAAGATCAAGATCAATCCCTGTTTATCTCTTTCTGTTGTAACCTACCATGTACTTATCTCTGCCGTTGTTGGGCATATGTATATGAACACGAAACCGATGGAAGTCCCCATCGTTCCCAAAAACCTCTACGATCATAGCAATGTCTTCACACTTTTCACGTATAGGATACCATTGTTACAACACTCCTAGGCCTAGCTAGGTAGGTAGGAGTGAGTTGTGCGTGGTGTTCCTTTCTGCCCGTTGTACCTACTATTACTAGTAGAATGTAATAAAATTTCTTTGCATCAAAAAATCAATACACATGTGGAAATAAAGAACATGTAATATTTGAAATTTAAGCCATCTGAGATTTTCATGTCTAAATCGACGCCTTGAGATTCATGCAGAGGTTGGAAAATCAAGACCAGACCAGACAGTCATCAACATGGACCTAGATACGGGAAAATTTGGGCGGACCTAAGACTAGTCATAGTGGGGAGTAACATACAGTAGTAACATGGAGTTACTACCTCCATAGTGGATAGTTAATTATATGTGGTATCATGCATGTTAGAGCATCTCCACTCGTCTCCCCGACGAGGCCCCCGAGCGACGTTTTTTCCATCCGCACGGCGAAATTCGGCCCAGCCGCGCCCCCGGTTCCTCGTTTTCGTCCGGATTTGGCCCTTCATCCATCCGGCGAGCCCACGCCATCCCCGGTCCCCCGGGGCGCGCTCGGGGACTCCGGACGAGTGAAAAGCGGGGAAGGGCCCGATCTGTCGGCGACTCAACACACGAACCCCACCGCCACCTCGATCAAAATCTTCCCCACCCCTCGTATCTCTCTCGCCGCCGGCACCACCCCGCCGGCTTGTTGCCCAGATTCCGCCGTCCCTCCTTCTCCACCTGCCTATATTTCTCCGTCTTTCGACGAAGGCCTATCTGGATGCTCCTCCGCCGGCCTGTTTTGCGACTTTGGCCTACTCCTCGTCGCTCGCGGCTCGGGTTGCCTCGACCACGCCCGTCAGGTGTTCGTCCATTTGCCTCGCCGGCCATGGACTCAGACGAAGAGGAGGAGCAGATGTTCGTCGAGCTTATGCGAGAAGAGATGGCAGCCGCCGCACAAGACCAGGAGCACATGATGATCCTCGTTTGCTTGTCAAGCATGTACGCCGGACTGGCAACTGGTCGACGTGGTGTCGGCACCAGGTCGCCTGAAGTGCAAGCCGAGATAACGAATGGAGGGCTACTGCATGTTGTACGCCGACTACTTCGCCGACAATCCATTGCACGGTGAGAGTGTTTTTTGGCGTCGTTTCAGGATGAGCAGAAAGCTATTTCTGCAAATTGTGTATGCGATCCGAGACTTTGACCCCTACTTCAGATGCAAGGCGGATTGCACTGGTTTGGTTGGATTTTCGTCACTGCAGAAGTGCACAGTGGCTATGAGGATGCTGGCGTATGGAGCTCCCGGTGATGGTGCAGATCACTATCTTCGGATGGCGGAGTCCACCGCCCTTGATTGTTTCTACCGGTTCTGCAGGGCCGTCATAGTAGTGTTCGGGGACTTTTACTTGAGATCACCCACTGTCGAAGACACTCAGAGGATCCTTGCAACAAATGAAGCTAGGGGTTTTCCAGGGATGCTTGGAAGCATTGACTGCATGCATTGGAAATGGAAGAACAGTCCGTTTGCATGGCAGGGAATGTACAAGGGTCACCAAAATGGCTGCATTGTGATACTTGAAGCAGTGGCTACCCATGATCTCTGGATTTAGCACTCTTTCTTTGGTATGCCTGGATCCAACAATGACATCAACGTCCTAAACTGCTCCCCGATCTTTTCCAAGCTTGGTGAGGGTCATGCTCCCCGGGGAACTATGTGATCAATGGTCGGCACTACAACAAAGGATACTACCTTGCGGACGGTATCTATCCAAAGTGGGCAACATTTGTGAAGACTATCTCGAAACCTAGCACCCCCAAACTTTGCGAGTTTGTGAAGAAACAAGAAGCTTGCCGAAAAGACGTCGAGCGTGCATTTGGTGTCCTCCAGCAGAGATTTGCTGTCGCCCGGTTCCCCACTATGACTTGGTCCAAAGATCAGATGTGGGAGGTGATGAACTGCTGTGTGTGCCTACACAATATGATTATTGAAAATGAGCGAAAACATCCGGTTCCTCTGGCTGAGCAACAAGCACCATATGAGAGAGAGGGACCTCTTGCACAGCCTAATCACCAGGTGCCTCCATCATGGGCCGCCTTCATTGCTATGCGCCAGGAGATCCGAGACTCTACAATGCATCAACAGCTGCAAGATGATCTGGTGGAGCACATATGGACGCTCCGAGGCAACGCCAACGCCGACGCCAACTAGTGTGTCTTTATTTATTTGTTTCAAAACTTTGTGAAATTGTGTGCTTCATTTGTTTCAGCACTTGTTAAACATTGTACTGATTTTCGCCCAATTTGTTTCAGCAATTTTCTGAATCTTGTTCGCCGAACTTGTTAAATTTTATGTCGAATTTGATTGAAATATGTCAAATGCCCCAAGTTGGGGGTGTCCTGCCGGGGGGACGGTTGGAACTTCGGCGCTCCCCAGGCCTAATTTTCCTCCAATCCGGACGAAACTTTCGCCGGATTTGGGCGTGGGGAGCGCCAACGAGTGGAGATGCTCTTATATTTATTAGATTGTAGACGCATCTTGTCTTGAGAAGTGTGATGTTATGGTAACATAGCTAGTTACCACCTCACTTTTTTTCTTCATTTATTATCGTGCCATATCACCAAAATGCCTTGGGGTGTGTGATGTTACTAGCTATGTTACTCCCACTATGAGTAGTCTAAGCGTAGACGGATCTAGTAACATAGTAGATTGATAAGCGTCCTCCATTCAGGTGTAAAATCAAAATCGCTTTAAATATCATATCAGTGATTTAAGCGCTTCCATCAATTGATCAATACAAATAATCATTTATGTATTTAAGGTAATTAACCTGAAAAGTTCATAAACACATGAAAACGAAGGCGAAGACGATACAATCAGTGACTGCCTACAGGGTACCACTTTCACTACACATGCACCATGATCAAACCACATGTACGTAGCATTAACACGCCACACCAACGATATATGGTAAATATAACACGCCACACGCCCATACCAATGCAGGCATTCATGCATATTAGGCCTCACCATGATCGGCGTCGGCGGCCTCAGCCTTGTCGGCACTGGCCTTGTTTTCGGCGTGGACGTGGACGGCGGCGTTGATGACGTGGAAGGCGTCCCTGTTCTTGACGACGACGTCGTACATGTGCATGGACTTGACTTTGTTGAAGTCCTTGGGGAGGGAGATGAGTTGGACGGAGCTACGCTTATGGTACTGGACTAATTCCGGGTCGTCGTAGTAGGGCTCCCACCCCAGGTCCAGCAGCTTCCTCTTCAGGGCCTCGTGGGAGCACATGGCTTCTCCGCTCGGCGTGTGCAGCAGCGTTTTTCTCACTGGTTGCCCGCACCCCGACTCCGACGGGCCCTCCACAAGACGTACCACCCCATTCTTGAACACCCACACACCAGACATGGTGGCTAGCTAGCTAGAGGAGCTAGAGAGACAGAGATACTTGAGAAGTGAGATGGATGCTTGCTTGCTAGATGGATGGAGTGATGGAGAATCTCAGGGTGCACGTATTTATAGACAAAAATATGGATGAAGCTTCGAGCTAGCTAGCTATCGGTAATAGTGTATAGAAGTGGGATGCCACTACGGTAGTGGAGTAGGTCTCATGCAGATTTTCTTTTCATTCGAAAAGAAAGGTGATATGCAGATAGGAATAAACATGCATGTGTTAGTCGTGTACTGCTCCGTCCCGATTTCACAAGGTGTTGCTATGGGTGGTCCATATGCTTTCTTTCCAGCCAATTGAACAATCCCTCTTGCCAATACCTGTAGGCTTAGCATGTGTGAGGGTATAGTTATACATGCAACCACTAGATGTGATTTGATACTCCAAAAGTGTTATTACATGCCTTTTGTACTCCCTCCATTCCATATTAGTTGTCATTGATTTAGTACAAAGTTGTAATACTAAATCAGCGACGACGAATATGAACTGAGGAAGCATTTCTTTACATGTTCGCTCTCTTTCATAGACTTTCTACAAGTTCCATACCCTGTGTAGTCCAAAGTGATCTGACGTGTGGTGGGAAAGGGAGAGAAATTGGTCTTATTTTATTTCATCTTGATAGTACACATAAAAGGTAATTACATTTTTCTCCGAAAGTAATAAATGAACCTTCCGACCTCTGCATCAGTGTGATAACCACATTCAACTTAATTGTATGATACGATACAATAATGCAGTTTCGATAAATTGCATGAGAAGAAAATGCTGCATCTTAAAATAGGGTATAGCGTGCGCGTCAATGAGGTGCTTAGGACAACTAATTAGGTCTCATGGAGTGGTGTACATCCACATAAGTGGGTGAGAAGAGCAATCTAAGATATAATATACGTGCATGAGGAGAACATGCCACATTATCAAGTTTATCTTTGCTAGCTTTTTCATATCAAACTCCTATATATAGGTAGCTAGTGCGGACGTGATGGTGCCTCTATCCTAAAGTTTCAGCTCGGTCATTAGAAATGAAGCCAGGATGGCCGGTTGCGTCGTGTTAAAAGTTCCTTGCTTTCCAAATTGGCTAATCCAATATGCAAAAGCTTACACTTCAAATAATCTATGCATATGCCACTCGTTGTCGTGTACCAAGGGGATTTTGAATGGAGAGATATAATGTCTGCAAATTGTAGGTGAGGCTTGTGAAGACATCGCAAGTTTATTCCATCAGGGCATTTCACGAAACACATATTTAGATGACATATGTGGATGCCGTTTGTAGCGCTGGAAGGCGAGGACAAGATGCTTTCCCACCATTGGTTAAGGTTGTGTTCGGTTGGGTTGTGGCTTATCTGAAATTAGCTGTGAAAGGTGCATCTCGGAAAATAATTGTGGGTTGTGTGTTGTGAGAAATTTGTAAAACCATTTGACGAACTAGCTGTCTAAACTATGGTTGTGAGGATAAATTTTTACCTAAAGTTTAACGGCAAGGAACCCATTAGAGATGATTTCGATGTAAACAATCATGTTCTAGCAAACTGATACATTACCTAGTGAATTTTGATGGAATTATCCACGGCTTGTGCTTCCATAGACCCCCCAAGTCTTACAATAGTGTAAACCTCCGAAGGAGTATCATGGTATTGTTTAATCTCGATCATCCTACTCCTAATCCCGAACATTTATCGGTTAATCTGAGCCGTCTTTGTGTTTCACTCAGAAAAACAGTTTAGTCTTGGAGGTCTATGGAAGCATAAGCCATCTAGTTAAATGTTTGATTGAATACTCACTATATAATGTAAATTATATTTGCATATATGAGTCTCTAATAAAATATTTGATGAAACTTTTGAGTAATTAATTGACGCATTGTTTAATGAAAATGATATTTTGTATACAAGCTTCTGTTTTTTTCTAAATGGATGCATAAGATTTACCTCATCTACAAATTAGAAGAAGAAAAAAGCACAATTAATTGACAAAAAATGGGCAAAAAATCATCACAGCAAAACCCACATTCAGAGTCGCTAATTGCGAGAGTGATAGCTAGCACCCACCTTCATGATTTCCTCCCAAGCTGAGGGTGCTCATCGTGAGTCTAATAAAGAAACAAGCAATCAAAAGTCGGCTCAAGCGAGAATCTCTGCAACCAAAGCATGGACGACTCGAGGGCTACTAACGACTATATGGAGTAGTCATAACCAGACGAGGATGATTCGGTTCGTGGAACCAGCCCAACAGGGTCGAAGTAGTCAAAGCATGAACTATCGGGGTGAGTACCCTTTGGTGGCCGAGCTATTGGAGTTCAGTTTGCGCAAAAGAGAGGTTGAGCTTCGGTTAGAATCTGGCCGGGGGCCTCCTCCTAAGGTCTCTTGGAGTTGTCGTTGGGGGACGACATCTTCCCCTCACATAATCAAAGTGGTCGTAGATCTAATATACTAACGTGAGCCCACAACTTAGAATGTCAGCTGTTGAATGATAATCTTTGGAGACTCAACAACCGTACTTATGAAGGATCGAGAGTACATTTGTTTTTTTAGGATCTAGGGTCTCGAGTCAACACGTAATGGATTAACATGTGATTTACCCAGTGAAAGAACACGGATGTCGCCTAGAGAGAGGGATGAATAGACGTTTAAAAACTTTACGAGATGGGTTTAACAAATGCGAGATAAAACTAGCCTTTAATTTGTCAAGCACAAAACCTATACAACTAGAGTTCACCTGTGTGCACCAAAAACTTATGCTAAGCAAGACAAACAACTGTGTTATAGCAAGATACAAAACTTCAAGCTTGAAGGCTATCACAAAGTAAAGAGCTTAGGTATAGAAGTAACCGAGGCACGCACAGACAATGATGTATCATGTAGTGCTACTCGTTGTTGCACCGGTGTGGAGGACAAAGCACTCCAAATGCCACAGAGGCCTCACTTTATTCTCCTCGAGCCTTCCCACCAAAAGGGAAGTTCTCAATCCACTAAGGGACCTTCAGGGTGGTCATAAACCCGCACAAAGCTTGGGGCAATCTCCACAACTTAATTGGAGGCACCCAAGAAATTATCACAAAGCCCTCACGATTGACGAATCTCCACAACTTAATTGTAGGCCCTATGAACACCACTAAGTCACAAAGCCGTCTAGGGTTCAAAAACCCTAGGGTAACAAACTTCTCACTTTCACTTCCACGAATCACCGTGGAGAACTCAAACCAATGCACCAAATGCAATGACAAGATCGAACACCACTAAGATGCTCAAATTCTCCACTCTCAAATTCCACCAAAGCTACAAAAGCTATTGGGGAGGGGAATAAGAGAAAAAGAATAAAATAGGAAATACACAAAGTACTCCAAGATCTAGATCTAGTATGTTCCCCTCACTTAGAGAGGATATTGATTGGTGGAAATATATAAAGATCTAGATCTCCTCTCACTTTTCCCTCAAAATATTTCAAGAAGCATCGGAGGAATGTTGAGCTAGGGCAAGCTCTCAAGATCAACAATGGAGGACAGATATGGAAAGAGGCAACCATCCCAAGTAGGGAGAAGGGGGTCTTATATAGCCCCTCTCAACGAAATATGGCCTTTGGGGACCTCCTAGACGGGTTACCCATCCCCGATGGATTTTCGGAGCTCTCACGACACCCAGGCATACATTTCACGCAGCTCCCTAGTGCGACCGGATATTTGGGTCGGCTATTTAATTCCAGGCCGGATTATACGCCCCCTCCCCCCTGAAAACTAGCATAAACAACGAACGAGAATGGCCATATCTTGAGTATCCGGACTCCGATTATGATGATCTTGGTCTTGTTTCGAAGCTAGAAAAATACTACAAAATCATATAGTGGACCATCATAGTCCAGCAAGGAAGGATAGAAACAAATGATCTAAGGTTTGACCTATGTATAAAAGATAAATTGGTAAAACCCCTAACCTTGCAAATGCAATAACTTTTCCGTGCAAAATACGTTTTTGATGTACTAGAGATTGTCCTGAGAATAACCACAAACTCTAAATCATCACATGGACAAGATCCAAATAACAACCAAGAAATATGATGCAAGGATGCAAAGGTTTGAGCTCTCTCCGGATAATACGATCGAGTTACTCACTCGAGAGCCTTCTTGATAGTACGACCATCTATCCTATAAACTTGTCTCCTAACAACACTATGAGACTGGATCAAGAGAAAAACCTTAACCTTGTGCATTCCACTTGAGATAGATAATGACAATCTTGACCGCAACAAGATGGAACACCTTTCTTGATTGTGCTTGCTTCATGTTATCTTGCGGATTGCTCCCCCTTACACAAATATGTGAGAGACCCTTCTTCATAATATCTTCACATATCCATGATCACCATATGGATAGCAACGTTTAAGCATATGACCTATTCGAGATAGCTCATCTTGAACTTGCACATCATTTCTTCTTTCTTCATCATGGTGATGACTAGAAGATATGCTTTAGGGCTCAGTTCATCTTCGTTTTCAAGACATTTTTCACTTGATATTCTTCCTTTTCTTCTTCTTGCCAACTTGAAGCCAACAAATGATTCAAGCATTGCCTATGGACAACTCCTACAAGTGCAACTCAATGCAAATGTTAGTCCATATGGATTTTTCACTAATTACCAAAACCATACATGGGGGCGCCGTGAACTTTCACCCATGTTCAGACATCTCGCTATAATGAGTGGAATCCGACTCCTGCCTTCAGAATTTACTGATATGAAGAATACAAGTGTATGGTTACAATGGGGGCCCCAACGAGTGATACATCTCAAATGTATCTACTTTTTAAAGCACTTTCCTCCAAAATCTCACCGAACTTGGGTAAAAATGCTGAATTTGACATTGTTTTAGCAAAAGTCTTCTTTCTGTTTGTTTTCGCAGGAAATAAAATCGAGGAAAAATACCACAAAAAATTTCACCAAAATATGGGGCATAGAGCTTTTGAATCACACGAGAGGGGCCACGAGGCCCAAAATAGGACCAGTGGCGCGGCCCCTGCATAGGGCGTGCCACCTGAACCATCTTGGCCCTCAAGCATCGCCTTGCCTCCTCCTTTCGCGTACCCCGTTATATACCCTAAAAACTTACCTGGCCAGAAGCACGAAGCTTTTTGCTAAACAGAGCGCCGCCACATCCATGATCTTCGTTTCGAGGGTTAGATTGGTCCTACTCTCCACGCTGGAGAGGGGAATTTCGAGGTCTTGTTCACCATCATTGTCACCAACATCATCACCAACAACCATGTGCTCACTCTCCATCACCATATGTGAGTAGTACTCTCTAGGCATGTGAGGGATGGGGATTGGATGATATTGATCATGTAATCATCCATATGTATCGAGATTTGAGGTATTTTTCTTGAGGATATTCTTGTATGAGTGTTGATACACCTTTGCTATGTTTAATTCTTGTTGCTAGGGCCCGAGTGACATGCTTTCAACACTGAACCTATAATATTGCTCCATCATGTATATGAGTTTGGTATCTATCTGCAAAGTGTATTGCTTATTATTATGTTGAACCTGCGAACCCAAAAGTGACAGTTAGGGGAAAACAATGGAAATATGTGATAGTTTGAAGATATTATGTGGTCATGAAGTGTTAATGATTTGTTTTGGGCTATTCGAAAGAATAGACATTAATTGCATGTAGTTCCAAGTTGGCCCGATGAAATGGGCAAGCAGGACAAAAGACGTCATGCAAATTCTCGTTGTTAGTATGCATAACTATATTAGGATCACACACCTACACACAACTGAATTAGAGATAAATTATATGTTATTAGATTACATTATATGATCAATATCATTCATGCAACGCCCCGCTATCACTTCATGCCTACGCTTTTAGCCACGGAAGTTATACATCACTACTTCCGGTGAAAACTGGAAATCTGTTGCTATTATTTACTGCTTGTTCTATTGCTTTGAATCAACTGCTCTAAAATCACCATTTGCTTTGTGAGTTTATTGATATACATGTGTGGTTGAGAGTAACTTATAAATTTCTAAAGTCTTATTGATATTCTTGTGTTCCCTTTGAGTCGAACTATAAATTTGGGTAATACTTCCTATCGAAGATTTCAGCGATCTCCTATACTTGTGGGCATCAAGACATTTTCTTGCAGAGTTGCCGAGGAACCTAGATTTATTGGTAATACCACTTGTTATCATTTACTTGATGTATTATTTGTTTCTCATCATGGGAAAGTATAGGGATTTCGCCAAGAAGGCTATTGTGCCCTCCACTACAATAAAAGGTATGAATTTGTCGTCTAGATCACACTTTTCACCTGATGTTGCTTCTACTCCTGGTACTAAAAAATTAAAAATACAACCCTAGCAAATTCCCCATTGTCTAGATGTCTTTTAGCTCTCAAAAAGATTTGTTGGATGATGGCAAGGATAAATAGGGGACGCCTAATTTATCTAAGTCTTTATCAAATGATGATATAGAATCTAAATATGAAGAAGATGAACTTTATGATGCAAATGATATTTGAAGATATTGCTTTCACTGAAGCTTTCATGAAAATTGATTTAGATGATTTGGATAAATTTGATGCTAGCCTGAGTTTTTGTCTAGGAGATTTATTCCCTCTAGCTAGTAAAACTGAAGCACCTGAATATTGGAAATTTATCTCTAATTCATAGTAAAAAAAATGAAATGCATATAAGTGTTATCACCAGAATTTGACCGAGTCAGAGGTGGGCCGCGATCAAGATGGACTTAAAGTATATATATTTAGAAGAAATACGTGAATCGGCCTTTTATACCAAGTT
>NC_061513.1:56535136-56616800 GCF_022539505.1 Lolium rigidum | reverse complement strand
TGTAGGGTGGCGTTCGCTAGCCCTAGAAAGGATGTTCCGGGATCAACCTCGTGTTGGTTTTTAGGCCCTGTCTAGGATCGGCTTACGGTCACCGTGCGCGAGCGCGAGGCCCAATCGTGAGTAGGATGATCCGATTATGCGGTGAAAACCCCAAATCGTCGTAGATCTAATCAGCTTTATCTTGATCAAGCAGGACCACCATATATTCGGACACCTCGTCCGAATCATGGGTGGATCGGCTCCTTGAGCCGATTCACAGGATAACCTGAGAGCCGATCGAGGCTCGTATTTAATGTTTACGTGTATGCCATGCAGGAAACTAAGCGAGGCATCATCCACACCTTCCTGACCAGGTATAGGTCGGTGGCACGCCCTTGTGATAAACATCGGACGTGCGACCAGGAGGCTTTGCGGGCCGTCGCTCTGAGGGACTGGGGCCAGCCGCAGCCCTAGTTGTTCCCGGCTCTACCGTGTTGCCCGTCTCTGCCCGCCAGGGGGTTTCTGACGTCAACAATAAGTTAAATTTAGTATGCGGGCATTACTCATTTGGTTCACTGAATATTAGAAATTTCACTAACATGAATATTACCTTAAAAAACATGAGAATATTTTATAGAGAGTGGCGTATACTTCAAATATACATTTATATGGAACTCTTTTATTTTTTCCATGACAATTTCTAGAAGTTAAGTGAGCTTCTATTGAGCCTGCATGAATATTTTATTCACATATAAATTTTTTCGATGGAAAGCGGATTAAATTTTGTGTCAAAACATGTTCAGTAGTTGTGTGAACTTTTCATTTGAAATTACATATTCCATCCATTTTAAATAACTGAAGGTCTAGGTTCGTCGTCCTAGTCAAATTTCTCTAAGGTTGACTAGATTTTAGAGAGAGAAAAAGCATCTACAATGTCAAATCCATATACTATAAAATATATTTGTGATGAATATAATAAAATTAAATTGGTGTTTGAGATGTTGAAATATTTTTTTATAAACGTGATCAAATATAATACTCCAATTTATATTGAAAGAACTCATGTATATCCCCATTCTGATCAAGTTATGAACTACTGCCTCTGTTCAAAAAAGGATGTCAAAAGTTTATCTAAATGCTAGACACTATTTAGTGTATAGATACATTCGAATTTATACAAATCTTCGGTATCCTTTTATAAATGGAGGGAGTATATATAAATTGACCAAAATGGGGATATACATGAGTTCTTTCATCATCTAAACGGGAGTTCTTTCAGTTATTAATTAGGTCAACTTTGTTAGATACTCCTACATGTTTAACTTTTTAAGTACAAGCAGTATCGGGACGGACATTTAGCCCTCCCGTACGGCACAAGTCGGCATCTCGCCCATCTGTTCCCAGCGCCCTCCTCCACCAAACCCTAGCTTGAGCGACCATGGCGGCGGCGGAATCAGAGGCTGCAGCGCCGGTGCCGGCGGCCGCGAAATCAGAGGTCGAGAGTCATCGGGAGAAGACTCAGATGCTGTTATCTCGGAAGGAGCTCGCCAAGCGCAAGCAGAAGTACAAGGAATTCTGGGTTTCCCTCACCTTCTCGATCGTATCCTTCTTGATGATTGTCGGGCTCTCCATCGCCGCCTTTATCCTCCGCCACAAGAACCCCACCATGGCTCGAGCATCTGTGGACTGCATCCTCTGGTGGACTCTCAACTTCGTACTGAATACCCCTCGGCATATATGGGTGTTCGGCTTTTCCGTCCCCGAGAAGCCCTAGCAGGTGGAGCTAGCCGCTCGTCTTCCGCCAAGGTGAAGGATATGTGTGTCTATCTGCGATCTGTTGATAGTGCTGTCTAACAGGTCTGTCAACACTGCTGTTACAAGTTACAACCTGCGGGAAAAGCAATAAAATATAGCAAAAAAATTTACTCCACGCTTGTTTTTGTAGCAGGTACACTCTTGTGATATTGAAGAGTAGCCTGTGTTTAGTTTTTTTTTCTCAATGATGAAGCCTATAAAATTGCTAACCGTTCCAGCTAGAAAACCCAACAGAAGATCCACAGTACTGGAATTAGTTGGATCGGTGGCAAAGCCTATGTGCCATTCAAACACAAGTAAAACAGTAGATTAGTATGGATGATTAGCTTTAATCGTGCGGCTCAATGACATAGACACATAATCGCTCCCATACAAAAATGATGCAACTGAGGAAACTAGCTGCAGATGTTTCAGTTTAGAGTTCCAAGTGTTCCATTACGTCGTTCCCTGATTATTGATACTAGCAAGGTATGGCGCGGCGGCACGCCGCGCCGAATGTGGCTCAGAATAAACGATGGTCTTATTTTAAAGTGCATTGCATAGTTCTATGCTAGTTGTCACTTTCACTAATACTCAAAACGGTTAATTTCTCTAATATTCAAACTGGTTGTTAGAGAAATCATCCATAGAGGAGACGCGTAGATGCACGTTGGACATTATGGGTGTATTAACATCAAGATTACCTGGAAAGTTTGTATGTCGTCACAAATTTCATTACACCATCAAACAAAAATGAAATTGTATGATTCAATTTGTATCAGGACACACACTTGGTAATATAAGCAGAGCCTAAAAAGGCAGTAGAACACATGCTAGGACAATCATCTTGATTCTTTCTACTTGGTTGAGGTTCCTTGCCTTCGGCTATAGTGTGAAGGAACAGGGCCACTCGTGAGCTCTCCGTGGAAGGCTCAGTGTTGCCATCATTTGGGCAGCAAGTCGAGGAGACGTTCTCCTTCCTTCTGATAGGAAGCAAAGATTGCTCGTGCGGCTTCGATATCTAATTTTATACATATCATGTGCTTATTCTTTGGTCTTTGGCCTAAGCTCACATATGGAATCATCAAATGCCAACATAGCCAACAATAAACTTGCTAACCATTGTTACAGAACCACGAAAAATTATTAGCAATTAAAAGTTCCAAGGGGCAAAATAATATTTTGAGTTAGGATCAAATTGAGTAGGACTGGGGTATGACTTGAGTTCTGAAACTCTAATATAATTAAAAGTAAGAAATGTCCACATTTGATTGATATGTTGGTACCAACCGACTAATTGAAGGAGGCATGGTGCTATACTTCTTGCAACCCAGCACGGTGCTACAACTGTTCCAGAGTAGGGGTGGACAGAAAGCTCAAGGCTCGAGGCTCGGCTCGGGCTCGACAGGGCTTGGCTCGAGCTCGACTCGGCTCGAAGGTTAGACAAGCCAAGCGTAAACCTTCCGATCAAGGCTCGAGGCTCGATGAGCCCGCTTGATAAAGCTCGCAAGCCGGCTCGAAAGCTCGATACAATTAAAAAATCGCCATGACTATTGGTTAAGATGTAACATTTTCACAGTTATAAACAACAATTAAGCATGAATATATCTTTAACATTGTCTAACATGTTTCACTTAGTCCAATATAGAGTGTCATACATCACCAAAAACAACAATAATAGCATATATCAGAAGTTCACCACACAGATGCATGCACTTAGTCCAATATAGAGTGTCATGCATCACCAACACATGCACTTAGTTCAACAAATCTAACAAAGCTAATAGATTGAGCCGTAGCTCAACCAAAACAACAAGTGTTTGGTGCAAAAGCAGTGTCTCACCTCTGAAGTTGTATGTTCTACAGAATTTGGTGCAAAGCAGTGTAATTTTTGATGTAATACAAGGATGTTTGATGCTATCCAAGAATTATCTCGTCTCTAAAGTTGTATATTCTACATAATTTAATGCAAAGCAGTGTAACTTTTTATGTAATACAAAGATGTTTGAAGTTATCCAAGTAGTGTTATTCTGACTGGGTGGTGCAAATTGGTTGCTTTAATCTGTTAATGTCAAGACAAATAACCTGAATACAATGCATATTTGCTGAATACAGCGTCTCCTATCTGAACTTGTATGCACTGTATCTATAAAAAAAAGGTTAAGATGGGATCACAGTATGTTACAGAATACTGAACAATTTTTGCGCCTGACTTATGATGGGCCATGGATTATCTTTTTTGAAGGACAGATTGGATCACATATTATCATGTACAGTACATTACTCCCTTCTAGTGACGTTAGGCCTCTTTTATTCCAGATTGAAATAATAGGAGAGAAGACACGGGTTTGTGGTATCCCTGCAAAACTGCATCTGTACCCAAATTTTCTTGATTATACAACGATCATGAAGTGGAGGAGAGAACAGAAAATCAGCTCGTGGTGGAGGTCTGGACTCTGGAAGAAGAGCATCCGGGGTAGGAAAAGCAGCCAGTGAAAGAGCCAAATCCACCGACGGCGGGCGGCGGAGACCGGCGGCCCGACTCTAGGCCGCAGATGCACGGCGCCGCGCGTTTCCGAGGGGATTAGGAAGAAATAGCAAAGGGCGAGCCATGGGCGGAGCATACGGGGACGGTAGCCGGTTGTGCGAGGTTTGCGGCGGCAGGCGTCGTTGGCGCCTTGGCGGCCGCCAGGAGCCAGGAAGACGATAGGAAGACGTTCAGGCTCGTGGGAAAGTAGGCAAAGTCACGCAGTGTGCTGGGCTGTAGCCGGCTCGCGAGCCACCGAGCTTGACGAGCCAAGCCTCGAGCCCGATTTTTGAAGAGGGGTCAGCAGCAAGCCGAGCCAGGCTTGCCTCGAGATTTCACGAGCCTGGTCGAGCCGAACCTCGAGGCGGCTCGATTCCACCCCTATTCCAGAGTATGCATAGCCTTAGACTTATTCCCTGACACCACCTTCATCTAATAATGAGTGATAATGAGTGTGCAGTCAATGTGTCATTGATGCTATGAGTGCCTCGAATCCAATTAGGAAAGAATTTGGTGCATTCATCACATAGAATTGCATGGGCAGGCTTTAAAATATGTAAGAGTAAGCAAGTTAGCAATAGATAAATATACCAAGCAATTATGTTCTTGTAACAGGATCTTCCTATAACCAGTGGAAACTAATCACATCTTTATAAATGGAGAGAACAACATGGATACTACCAGTACTTATTCATCCCTACCTTGTGTTCCTCAATTAAAGCAGCTTCTTAGTGTCAATACACAAATTTGGCGTGGAACTCAATAGATATAGGATCAATTTTGTTTCACCAATGTATAGAGAAAGGAAACGAAGAAGCGGTACATGTTTGTTGCATTTTTCTGGGTTGATTTCCTAAGCTAATATACAACTTGACCATTCACCTCCACCGTTTTTTCTTCATATGTTTAAAGAATGTGATATGTAGAGCATTCTATATAAAGTTGACGTGTTTTGGTGCAAGTAGCAGTAGTAGCTATTGTTTAAATTCTCTTTCGTTGATGAATTTGTTGTTTTAAGATTTTACATAGTGGGCTCTCCTCAACCTATGCAACTGAGGCTGTCGCACTAATGAGCAGGTGGAGACAGAAAATAAATGGAGCTATGTGATGCCGGGCTTTGAACCAAATAGGCATTATCAATTTTTCTTGGCAAGAAAAATGTATACCTACAACATATTAATTGGCAACTAAAATTAAAGTTTCAAATAATAATAATCAAAGTAGCAATGTACATGATGACATACCGTCTGAGTCTCGACCCTCAAGCAAACCCTCAAGCAAACTACATTAACTCCATCAAAATCCTAGCGCTGCTCAAAGTTCAAGGTGCTTTCTTGCTATTGAATTTGTTTCGCAAAACATGTGCACCACAAAGTCCAGAAAGTTGAGCCCCGCAAGCAGGCAGAAGAAGTAATCAAGATGCCCTTCATTCAGATTGTGAGGAATCCATCCATGATTTCCTCCCATTATCTCTGCTTCCATAAGGCTGGTGCCAATGGGGTCGATAGCGGGGGCGCTATCGCCCGTGGCGGGGCAGGAGGCGGGCGGGAGTGGGGCGGGACGCGAGCGCGGGGCGCTGGGGCTGGCGCCGGGCGGTACCGCCCGCTGCCGCCCGGCTACCGCCCACGCTGGGGGCGAGAGCGAGGCGACAGCAGGGCGAGAGGCGGGGCGGCAGCGCTGGCACGGCGACGCGGGCGAGAGTGGGGGTGATCTGGAGGTAGGAGACGACCTGGCTCGGCTGCCCTGGCCGGTCAGTTTTTATTTTATTTTCTTTCCTTCTTTTATTCTTTAAATCGCTTTAGGCTACCAAATTGATTCAAACAAACTTTGGAAAGTTTGTAATCTAACCAGTATGATTTTCGGTCACTAATGATTACTCTTTCAGTTCAAAATACAAACACAAGTACACACTTGTCATATAGGCTATTTGTATTTTTATTTTTATTAATTATTATGTAATCGGTAACATTTTAAGTTGAATAAAATAATTTTCTTGCATTATTTTGAATGTCTAAAAAAAATCGAGTGAAATAACTTAATGTGAAAAAGAAATGGTGATGTGGAGGAGAGAGAAGTGAGAGATGGCACTATAGCCCGTGCATTGGCACCGTGGGGTGAGAGTGGGGTGAGAGTGGGGTGAGAGTGTGGTGAGAGTGAGGGAAAAAGCTGACGTGGCGGGTGAGAGTGAGGTGAGGCATTGGCACCAGCCTAAGGCTGGTGCCAACGCACCGCCCCGCTCCCGCCCCGCCACGTCAGCTTTTGGCCCACTCTCACCCCACTCTCACCCCACTCTCACCACACGGTGCCAATGCATGGGCTATAGTCCCCACTGTCACTTCTCTCTCCTCCACATCACCATTTCTTTTCCACATTAAGTTATTTCACTCGATTTTTTGTAGACATTCAAAATAATGCAAAAAAATTATTCAACTAAAAATGTTACCGATTACATAATAATTAATAAAAATACAAATTATGTTTCTTGTTTTTCTAAATAGCCTATATGACAAGTGTGTACTTGTGTTTGTATTTTGAACTGAAAGAGTAAAAGAAGGAAAGAAAATAAAAGAAGGAAAGAAAATAAAAGAAGGAAAGAAAATAAAATAAAAACTGACATTTAAAGAATAAAAGAAGGAAAGAAAAAAAGAAAAAAGAAAAAAAAACCGCCTTCTTCTACCTCTGGCCCGCGTCGCCCCGCCTCTCGCCCCTCCTCCCGCCCGCGTCGCCATCGCGTCGCCCCGCCTCCCGCCCCGCTCCCGCCTCCCTACCGCCGCCAACGCGGGCGCCAGCCGGGGCGGGAGCGGGCGCTACCGCCGGGCGCCCCCGCCGGCGCCCCTCCCTCCCGTCCCGCCCGCCTCCAGCCCCTCTCCCGCCCCGCCCCGGGCGGTAGCGCCCCGGCTGCCGCCCGCGTTGGCACCAGCCTAATGCAATCCCCAAGCCTTGTACCATGAGCCAGGTTCCATTCAATAAGCCAATGGACTGGTAAACATTTCCGAGTAACATTATAGGCAGCTGGAACGTCGATTTTCCATAGAAAAACAATCTTCCTTAGAAGCAACCCATGAACCTTGAGCTTATGTATCAGCTGCAAGGCCACCTTCCAAGTAAAATTAATCGTCTTCAGAAGCAAACTTGTATATGGCAGGCGAGAGGTGCATATATGCAAGACATCCCCCGAAAGGAGAGCAGAAAAGGCAAATAAGAAACTTTTTCGAGAACAAGGATAATTATAACCGATGCCCTGATGCGAGTGGATAAATGAATTGCACCATGTCACAAACTATTTAACTTGGACAACAAAAGAAGTCTGTCCATTTTTTAGGATAACTTAACAGAAAACATGATCCAATGTTTATTTTTTCTACCAGGGACAGCAAGAACAATATGTCTAATTATAGGATAACTTAACCTGAAACATGTTCTCATGTTAATCTTTTGAAACATGCAGCAGGTAACATGCTACTCAACTTAGACGGTAAAAACAATATGTCTAATTGTAGGATATCATAGCCTAAAATATGATTTAGCGTAAAACATGGTCTGATGTTTATTTTCCTAACCTAGACAGTAAGTACGATATGCGCAATTAACCCAAAACATGGTTTTCATGTTTATTTTGAAATACTCAACCTGGACAGTAAAATAATATGTCTAATTATAGGATAACCTAGCCTAAAATATTACTTAGTATAAAACATGATATGATTATGGTTTAACATTTCTAATTAACCTATAGCATGGTGTGTTGTTTATTGGTAAGTTCACCGAAAATACTCGCCGCTTTATGAGGTCAAGTCAAAACACTAATAATTAAGGAAGTGTACAGACTAACATATATACACAACACGAAGTCCTGTTCACTAAAATGTGCAACGATGGAGATGAAAGCTACCCAAATTCCTCTACATTAGATGAACACTGGATAAGAAATGTTTTAATTGTCTTAATTCAAATCACAGATATACCTGAAGCTATGTCTAAGTTACTGAATGTACCTGCAAGGCTGCAACCGTGATACGATCTGAGGTGCATACTCTTAAAGATATTCCATTACCTCCTGGTATACAATATTTCTAGTTTTAGTAGTTCGCACATCATTTTTTGGCTATCACAAGTATTTTTAGTCCGTTTCTTGATGTGATGAAATACTGACGTAGAATTTTCAATGATAAAATACATGTTTTGGTAAATAAATGGCTACTTTATCCAATGTATGATCTCATCAGAAGCAAGGAACTGCAAAAGACATTAAGAACATGAAGCTGATGTCATTGTCAAGAAGAATAGACTTGCTTCCATTAAGTTTACTTTGAAAAGTTGTGCTACAGCAAAAGAATTACGGTAAGAAATTAAGTATCCTAACAAAACAGAAAGCAAAGAGTAACTAAGAAGTTAACACCAGCCATATGTTCTATCCGACAGAGTACAATTCCATCTGGAGCTTTTTTTCTTGCTGCCAATGCATCCCCAGGGTATCTGCATTACCCTAATCTAAAACACGAAGCGCATAATAAGGAGTTTTTTTTGAAACTTGTGTAATGCTTTGAGATGGCCCGGTAAACAAAACTGATGGCATTTATAGTTAATTTCAAATTGAGGCATTTCTTGTTCTTTTTATTTCTAGGAAATGAACCTTGAGCTGCCTAACTTCATCAACCCAGGACATGAAAGTTTCCAATTCAGGGCTAAGGGCTGGTGGGGAAAGTGGCTGTTTGGCAAGGATCACTTCACCGGTTGATCCATTGAGTGATAGGCAGTCACCTTCAATTGTCACCACCTGTGATTATAGAATGAACAAAGTAAGCAACTCTATAAAACAAAATGATGAGCACAAATTATCATGATTTTATTATGAATTTTAGGCTGGAATGAAGCATTTTGTCTAACAAAGCATTTCTTGGATATGTGCAACATCAAGTTCAATCACCTTTACATTCACAAAATTCAAAAATATATCAGGACAAACTCTAGAATTACAATGCAGAGATTTTAACGTGCAGTAAAAAGTTGTCAGTAATTGAAATTTCCTATAAGCAATCCTTCAAACAAATGTTCTAACAAGAAGCATGAGATAAGAAGATCTCCCAAAAGGATGATTAACATTAGATCTTGGATGAAACAACCAAGGCAGTTAAATACAATTTGGCCCACGACAGCCCCAGGTCAATGTATTGCCACTATCAGTTGTGAAGCGAATCTCAAATGAGCGTGTCAAAATAAAGTTGTCGATATCAATACAAGTGACTGAGTTTGAATTTGCATGTTAAGAAACTGATGCTGGAGTTGATCTCATATGAGATAAAATGATAAAAGAATTTGATATATCTACAATGCTCAGAAAGAATGTAATTATACATATGCATCAGAGTTCAGTTATAGGTTAGAAAACATAGGCTTAATGATTCTACTATCTTCAATGGTTAACAATGCATTTTATGCATGCAAATAACGTAGTCTTCTGTAACGTAAGTAAGTAATTCAAATAAATGCTGAAAGAGCAGACATTTTGAAAGGATGACAGAGGTGTCGATTATTTTATGCCTGATGACGAAGAAGCTGGTCCAGGTGACCTGGTTCTACCATCTTAATCGATGTATTGCTATTAACAGGAAACTCATTAACCCATCCAGGCCACCACACCCAAATATGAAGACTGCTGGGGAGAGGGTTGGGGAGGAGCTGGACAGAGCTCAAAGCCGCCGATGCATGAGTCAGAACTGGGGGGAACTGCAACGGAGGTGATAGTTGAAGAACACTGACCTGCACGCCGATTTGGCCGGTCGAGGTCGATGGCGTCCACCTCACGATGCTTCTTTTCGAGTCGGAAACTCATGATGCCGCCCATCCAGAACATGCTCCACCAAAACCCGCCGCCGCTCATCCTCGCCTTGAGCGCAGCTTGTCCATCTGCTTGTACAACCTGTAGCTCCAAGATTGATCTGTTAAGTTGAAATTTTAGAATCTGAATCATCGTTGTGTCCACGCGCAAGTGGCACGCCTACTGGCGCTGAGCCATGACCTCGTGCTTGGAGGAGAACAGGCAGCAGCCGGAGTGCTCACCGGCATGCTGCAGCGGAGGCGGATCGTCGAGGAGTAGCAGAAGCAACACGTCGTCCCTGACGTTGTCCCTGCAGCATGGTCGCTGCGGTGCGGGGAGAGCAGCAGGGAGGCCTCCTCCTTGTCACTGCAGCGGCGGTGTGCCTAGGGTTGCAGTAGCCGCGCCGACGTGCCAGAAGGATGGCCGCCGGAGCAGTGACGGCCGAGTCTCGCCTAACCTTACCGCCGGCGAGTGGGAGCGGACGAAGGCAGGCGAGGGCGGCAGTGGTGCGGCTGGTTTGCGTTGCCCTCTCCCTGGAACGTCTCAGCCGCGACGTCGGCCTGCATAGAGGTGCAGCAGCAGCATGTAGCTGCCCGCGTGCGTGGGATGTGTCCAGGGGACGCACGGGACGACAACAAAAGGGCAGGCGGAAGTGGGCCACGGCAGCGCGCGGAGGCTGTCCAGGGAACACATGGAGATGGCGGCTGCTCGAGGCCTCGAGCACAGTGATGGTCGCCGGCGAGGGCAGAACACGGACATGACGAACCATCCAAGTCGCTTGTGGTGGGAGTGGGAGGGGTCGGGTATAGAAGAGCTCATGTGAGTTGGAGAACGGTGGAGGTGTGAGGTATCCGGAAGGAGGAGCTCCGGCGAGGGAGGAGGTGGAGGTGTGGAGGACTGGGAGGAGGAGCCTGACCCGGTGGGGAAGATGATGGTGAAGAAAGAGGAGAGGAAATCGAGATAAAAGAATGGTCAAAGCGGTGCCATCTCAACCAGAGCAGTAGAATCGTGGCAGAACCTGCAAAACCATCAAGTGCTTGCCCCTCCATGGCCCACCACCATCCCAAGATTATTGCAGCTATGGTCACACCGGTAATATCCCAGAGCATCTCACCACCAAAGGTCCAATACATCATCAAAATAAGTCTGAGCCTATCTTAAATTCTTGGAGAGCACCAAAGTGGTACACGCAGTAATCAATCACCACAAAACACACGTGTTACCTCAGAGTTAATCCAAAATTTAATTCAAAATTCTGTGAAAAAAGATGTTTGTTCACCTTTAGTATAGTAGTTATACATAGTACTATACATGTTATAGATATAGAAGTCTAGGTTCGTAGTTGCATAACACATATGTGATGGATAAATGATCAAAGGTTTGAGCCGAACCCAATTAATTTCAGGTAATCCCTCTGCTTCACTAAGTAAGATCTTTTTATATTCTAAAACAAAATAGATACAGCTTAAAATCAGTGAATCTACACACTAAAAATAGACTACATATGCGGAAAAATAAGTAAATCTGCAAAAAGGTAAAATGTCCTACATTAGGGATTAATCAACGGATGGAGCAAAAAAAACAGTTAAATTGAGAGTTCCAATCGGCCAAGTTGTTTTTCTATCTCCGGTTGCTCGCTTGCCGATGAAAATAAAGGGTATTCCCGTCCCCTACAGCCATCCATTGCATCTTAGGGCGCGTTTCGTGGGATACTGGGATGTCCTCGTTTTCCCTGCATCCGTGGAGATAAAATAGGTTCTTTACACTGGTGGAAAAAGGGTCTTTGGTCGCGGTTCGCAACTGCCATTAGTCGCGGTTGCGCAACCGCGACCAAATAAGCGCGACTAAAGGCCCCCCCCCCCTTTAGTCGCGGTTGCTTAAGAACCGCGACTAAAGGCACATCCACGTGGGCGCCAGGCGACCGTCGGGGCGGAGGACCTTTAGTCGCGGTTCTTCTGGCCAACCGCGACTAAAGGCCGCCGCAGGTTTAGGGTTTTAGCCTCCCCCACCCCCCTAAACCTGTTTTCTGTTTATTTTGTATTGTCTTATTTCTTTTGTGCTTTATTTTAATTTTGAAGGAGTTTCACATATTCTACGGTACTACATACATGCATATGAATGTACAATTTCAAACAAATTTGAAATTAGAACCAAAAAGAATTCAAGAGGAATATACAATATATATTCAATATCATCGGATGACCATATACAATTTTGAACAAGTTTCCATACATAATTTAATGCATATAAAGTTCTACGTCCTCGTAATGGTGTTCTCCTTTAGGATGGAGGACTTCCCTCCTGAACCATCCAGCTAGTTCCTCTTGAAGTGGTCGGAAGCGAGCTTCTGGACTAAGCATCATCAGGAGGTTATTCCTCTGAGCATTGGTATCACTCGGAACCCGCTCAGAGGTGTATCTCCGGATCATCTCACAGACATAGTATCCACATAGATTGGTCCCCGGTGGCTGAATATCGCCACCATTCTTAGCCTTTGACCTTTTGAATTCTAGCTCTTTTTTAAAATCACCGACCTTTTGATCTGAGAACCGTCTCCAAACCCTACGAGGCAAAGAAAATTAAATGAACAAGAGAGTTATTAGTTACTTGAAGCTTAGGAAATGAACGAAATAGGCCGATCGATATAGAGCGCAAATGAATGAAAATAATTACTTCTGCAGCATTCTTCTCATGCCGCCCCAAAGATTTGAATCCAGAGTCAGAGAGTCGTGGACGAGAACTGTGGAGGTGTCAACTTTAATTACTAGCAGAATCCAGTGGAACCTGCGGACACGATACATGCACAATACGTCATGCATAACTCATCGATTAGCCGGCCACATACCATGCATGGAGTAAACAAAAGAGAATGCTCAAGACAGAAACACTTACCAAAAATGGTAAGGAAATAGAATATCACTTTTGAGTTCCTGCTTTGTAAGAAACTGCCACAGGTCTGCCTCCACGTCGGCGGGGTGATGCTCTAACACATATCCATTAACGATGTGTGGGTCAATGAACCCAACATCATGGATGTTCCTTACTCTGCATTCCTTAATCTTCAATCTGCATGTATAATAGCGGACACAACAATATAGTTAGGACATATATATAGTGCAGGCAATATGACGAGATGGGGTAGAAATAAATCACTTACAGAACGTAGCAACTGATGATAGATTTGTCGAGCTCGCGCAGATTGAAAAGCTGGAACAATTCACTCAGATGAATTTGTACATGGTAATGTTTGAAGTGATGCTCATATCTAACTTCCGCATAAATATATTCTTTGGCATTTTTATTTTTTATGTAACCCTTGTACCATTTCAGCAGACCTTTCATTTGTGGAGGTAGATCCTCTTCCTGCGCAGGCTCGACGAGAGGCCCATTCTTCACATATGTAATTACTACCTCCTTCACTGGCGCCTCATCAAGGCCTAACAGTTCACGAAGAGTAATACCTAAGTTGGCGCTTGTTCTCTGGCACTCGTTACAGTCAATCTCTGTGCTGCCGCAGCTTCTATGATATCGGGGGCATCCGGACCGGCGGCTTTCACTATAAGCGGGGCAATCGATTGTTTACTTTGTTCCCCGAGCTGGGCAACTCGTTTCCCGCTTTTTTTACTTTCTAATTCCGTTTTCTCGGCCTCCTCCCGCTCTCTCTTCTCCTTCAACATGAGTGCCTGCTTACGAAGTTCACGTGCATAGTCGTCAGGCAGATTTTTCGCGGCTTGGGACGGTTCGTTCAAAAATGACTTAGCCCACTTCTTTTGCTCATCAGAAAATACTGGCTTGGGCTCGGGCTCTCTTTTCTTCTTGCAGTCCGCCTTCCATTTCTCATAATCAGCAGTCGCGGCCGCGTCGACTTCCTCGGCAGTACGTTCCCAAGGCCTCGTGGGGAGAGGCTTCAGTGATGGCTCCGGTACCTTTGTTATCTTAGGTACATAAGGGTCCGGGTTAATACTCCAGGACTGCTTCTGCTTCTTCGCCGGAGGTGGATTGGGGGGCGGCGTCTGCTTACCCGCCCGGGGCGGACTAGGGGGCGGCGGCTGCTTACCCGCCGGAGGTGAATTGGGGGGCGGCGTCGGCTGACGTGAAGGAGGTGTAGGTGAAGCACCACCACCACCACCACCGCCACCGCCACCACCACCGTAGGGGGGTGGACTTGTTGGCGCCTCGCCTGGAAACTTGATAAACTTCTTTTGCCATAGAATGAAATGGCGCTTGACATCTCCAAGTCTTCTCGCCCCTTCAGGTGTAGCAATGTCAATGTCCAGGTCCTCAAACCCTTGGACTATGTCCTCCACCGTGACACGAGCATAGCCATCTTGAATGGGGTTGTTGTGGTGGAGTGCTCCAGGTAAACATGGTAAAGCACTGCCGATGGCTACCTTCATGGACATGTTCCCGATAGGATAATACAGATGACATTCTTTCATCTCCTTTATATCGTCCACGGGGTAGCGAGGAGGCTCCGGTGCAGTAATTTCGACCGCCAGAGGCTCCGGTGCAGTAATTTCGATCGTCGGTGCATGTGCACCAGCCGGTGGGGCCTCCGTGGAAGCCATGCTGCTTCTCCGCTGCTGGCTTCCGAGATCCGCTGGATGATCTTCATGCTGCGCCCGAGCTGCATCTCTTTCGGCTACTAGTACACTCACGGTTTTCTTCATCACATCCATTTCCGATGCCAACCGCGCCACAACATATGCTTCCCGATCCATCTTTCTCTTACGGCTTCTGTAACCGTACGGGTCATCGTTCTAGGGGAACCCTATTTTCCACGGAATGTGCCCCATGCCTCGTACACGTCCTCCGTGTTCAGGATTCCCGAGGGCTTTTGTCAGCGCGCCGTTCTCTCTGTTGAACTTGATCTTCCCCTCTTGAGCATCCCATCATTGTGTCAATAAGGGCTTGGGTGGGTTTAATTATTTTGCCCCGGTAAACACACTCCCCTGTCTCCGGGTTCAGCGTTCCCCCATGCCCGTACCACCAGCTTTTGGCCCTTGGGTCCCATCCCTCCGTACCTGGACGGATTCCTCGCACCCTCAGCTCGTTCTCCATCTTCTCCCACCTAGGCTCCCAAAGGCGATACCCTCCTGGCCCCATAATATGACTGTACTCCTTCTTAGCCGTATTTTCCTTATTTTTTTCGATATTTGAATGAACTGCTCCGATTTCTTTTACTTCACAAATTCTGGCCAAACATGTTTCAGTTTCTCATATTGTCCTTTGAAATCCGGAGTCTTGTTCTGCTTGACAAAGTCATGGGCTAGATTTTGCTTGAATTTCCGGAATGCGTCGGACATCTTATGAAGAGCGAACTGTTTGACTAGCCTCCTCCTCTCCTTGTTTTCCTCAATCTTGTTACCCTCCTCATCGAATTTGTTGTATTCCGGAGGTAGAACGAAATGTTCCATAAGCTTCTTGAAGCAATCTTTTTTTGTTCTCTTATCGACAAAAGTGAAACCAATTCGTGCCTTCTTTGGCTCATTCCACTCCTGGACGGTGATCGAGACGTTGTCTCTAACAACGGCTCCGAATTGGTTGACAAACTTGGTGGCGTTCTTGCGGGGCTCCAGCGGCCTGCCGGTTGCACTCGTCGACAACCTCGATGGTGCATGTTTCTCCTTGTTTCATCGTCTTGGTTGCGCCACGCTTTGACGACGTACTCGATTGTTTCGACGATCCGGCCGAGGGCTAAAATAAGAAAGAGAGTCGCGCGCGTTAGTACACACATATTTATTCAAATCGGTTAGTTTGTATCACCGGAGGCTCAATGTATATATATACCTCGGCGCCGGAGGTGGTTGCTACTTCCATTTGAAGATCGTCGTTTATCGACGTTTGTTCGGCATCATCTTGCTGACGGCGCCCTTCATCTTCACCGTCAAGGTTCAGATAAGAAGAGATATCATCTTCTTGTCCGGTCGGCACATATAGAATATCGCCGTTTATGATGCCGAACATATGGTCTTCAGCGTCCGGATCATAGCTGGCCATAATCGGGTCAGCTCTATCGTCCGCCATATGTCAGTCCTGAAAACATGTAGTAAAAACAAATTAATTAAGTGAAGAAGGGGGCGGTGGCGGTGGCGAAAGGGGGGCGGTGGCGAAAGGGGGGCGGTGGCGGTGGCGGTGGGTGATCGGTGGTGGTGGGTGATATGCGTTTGAGTAACTTAAAAGGGAGGCTGAGGTATATGTAGCCCTTTATTTTTAAATATTCATAAACTGTATTTCAAAGTATTAAAAGAATCTAGGCAAAAACTTAGAGGTACTCATTAGTCAATGATATATATGGTACAAAAAATGCGAGTGTGGCATTTTGACAAACTCAAATAAATTTTGTAGTCAAATAAACTTAGAGATACCGCGGGAACAAATTTTAAGTTACAAATTTTAAGTTATACAAATTTTAAGTTACAAATTTTAGTGAGGCGGCGCGGCAGAGATCGACGAGGCGGCGCGGCAGAGATCGACGAGGCGTGCGCATGCGGTGAGAGAGAGGCCGGCGCGTGCGCGTGCGCGGTGAGAGAGAGAGGGCCGGCCGGCGGCGCGCGGGAAGGGGAGAGGAGGAGGGCGGCGAGGAGCACGGACGGTGAGAGAGAGACCGGCGCGGTTTTTTTAGTTTTTTTTGTTTGTAACTAAGTTTTTTTTTACACTTTAATTATACACTTTAATTAAGTTACAATTTAATTAAGTTACCATTTTAATTAAGTTACCACTTTAATTATAGATATAGATTTACACTTTAATTAATTAGTTACAAATTAGTTACAAATTTAAACTTTAATTAGTTACAAAAACAACTTAATTAGTTATACAAATATTAAGTTATAATTAAATTAATTAATTTTTAGTTAAAAAAAGAAAATTTGGCCGGGCCGGCGCGCCGCTCCTCTCTCCTCTCTCTGCTCTCCTCTCGATCTCCGGATGGCCGGCCGCGCCGCCATCTCCTTCGTGGCGACGAACGACGGGCGGCGAGGGGCGCGCGGCGGTGCTTTGACGCGCGGCCGGCGGCGAGGCGATCGAGCAGCGCGGGCCGAGCGCGCGCGGCGCGCGCGCGCGCCCGCCGTGAGAGAGGAGGGCGTGCAGGAAGGGACGAAAGGGGGAGGCGACGAACTGCGAGGCGACGAGGCGGGCGGCGTGACGGCGAGGACTCCGGGGCGGCGAGGCGGCGGAGTCGTCTGCGAGGACTCCGGGGCGGCGAGGCGGCGGCGACGAACTGCGAGGCGACGCGATTCGTTGCAGAGAGACGAAGTGAGGAGAAGAGAAGCGGTCGTTCGCGCGCAGGTATTTAAGGAAGTCGACCTTTAGTCGCGGTTGGTGTCACCAACCGCGACTAAAGGGTTTTTTCGCTGGAATTTTGGTTCCCGCGGAATGACCCTTTAGTCGCGGTTGGCGAGGCCAACCGCGACTAAAGGTGATTTTCCAAATACTTTTGATTTCAAAATCTGAAAATACAAATAATATATCAATAAAATCAGAAAAATAAAACTAATTCATTTCAAAATCTGAAAAATACAAATAATATATCAAAAAAATCAGAAAAATAAAACTAATTCATTTAAAAATCTTAAAAATACAAATAATATATCAAAAAAATCAGAAAAATAAAACTAATTCATTTAAAAATCTTAAAAATACAAATAATATATCAGAAAATAAAGAAAATAGAACTAATTCATTTCAAAATCTTAAAAATACAAATAATATATCAAAAAATTCAGAAAAATAAAACTAATTCATTTCAAAATATGCAAAATACAAATAATATATCAAAAAATCAGAAAAATAAAACTAATTCATTTAAAAATCTTAAAAATACAAATAATATATCAAAAAATAAAGAAAAATATACTAATTCATTTAAAAATCTTAAAAATACAAATAATATGATCAGCTCTGGTACCCTCTTCTTCTCGCCATTTCTTCCCTATCTTCCCGCCTCTTTCTTCCCGCCTCTTTCTTCCCGCCACTTTCTTTCCGCCACTTTCTTCCCGTCTCTTTCTTCCCGCCTCTTTCTTCCCGCCTCTTTCTTCCCTATCTTCCCGCCACTTTCTTCCCGCCACTTTCTTCCCGCCTCTTTCTTCCCGCCACTTTCTTCCCGCCTCCTGTCTTCCCGCTCCCATTTTTCCCGCCATTTGTCACTACATATATGTAGCCCGGCTTGGCCAGCATTATCACATCTCTACAATCTCTCATCACTCTCTCATGGCTTCCACCGCACCCACTCTAACCTACCAGCAGGTGGAGGAGCTTTGCGCCTCGAACTACCCTTGCCCACCGGGCTACCGCGTTCCCGCCGGCCGGAGCCTAAGCGCCGGCGGCGTGCCGGTCCCTCCCGTCCCTCGTGGTACTGCGCGCCGGGCGGCCATCACGAACCACTACTACCTCGACCTCACGCCGGAGCAGCGGATGAATCCCCGCCGGCATCCCGATAACCAGCATACTTGGGACGCATTCTTCATCAATCGGCGTGAGAGGGCGCTCGCCGGTATGAGGAGGACGGTCTCGCCTCCCGGGAATTTCCACGAGGCCGGCCGTCGGCTATGGTGGTACGGCCGGACTCCGCGAGCGTCATGGACTACATCACGGCCGGCGATATCCCCCGCCCTGCGCTACCCTCGCTTCGAACCACGAGCGCCGCCCGACGACAGCGACGACGAGCAGCGACGACGACGGCGGCAACTTAGAAGGCGACGACTACCAGTACAACGGCGGCGGCTATGAAGACTACGAGTATGCATATTATACGCCTAGGCAGGAGTATGACTAAATCACTCCAAATTTCATGTATCATCAGTGGTATCTCGAATCATTCGAAAATGGACACCAAACACATCACGGGTAATATAATTCACATGATCCATTCAACAAAGTTTGGTACAATAAATTATTACACATCATTTCTTCCCTTGTGTCCCTCGCTTGCTTACGATTATGCCGTATCCATGGAGCATCCTCATCATTTAACTTAATGCTTGGGTCGGTGTTCACTTTGAAGGGCGGAATTTCAGCAAACATATTATAATCTTCTCGACATGTCCGTCTTGTCCTCCACTCCCACGATGTTTCTTTTCCCTGAAAGAACAATGTGGCGCTTTGGATCATCGCATGATGTACTGATCGTTTTCTTATCTTTCCGTTTCCTCGGTTTGCTACTCATGTCCTTCACATAGAAAACTTGAGCGACATCTTTCGCTAGGACGAAAGGTTCGTCAAGGTAACCAAGATTGTTGAAATCCACCATTGTCATTCCGTATTGCTGGTCCACCTTTACCCCACCTCCTGTTAGCTTGAACCATTTGCACCGGAACAAAGGGACCTTAAAGGAGGGTCCATAGTCAAGTTCCCATATCTCCTCTATGTAACCATAATATGTGACCTTTTGCCCATTCTCGGTTGCTGCATCAAAGCGGACACCACTGTTTTGGTTGGTGCTCTTTTTATCTTGGGCGATCGTGTAAAATGTATTCCCATTTATCTCGTACCCTTGGAAAGTCGTTATAGTCGAAGATGGTGTCTTGGCCAACATGTACAGCTGATCTACAACATCATCGTCATTCATTAAATGTTTTCTCAACCAACTGTCGAAAGTCTCCATGTGGGCCTTCCTAATCCAGGATTCAGGCTTCCCCGGGTTGTCCGAGCGTAAAATATTCTTGTGTTTCTCAAAGTACGGAGCCATCAAGCTGGAATTGGTCAGAACTGTGTGGTGTGCTTCAGTCAGAGAATGGCCGTCCATACATATCGTTGATTTCCTTCCGATCGTGCCTTTTCCACTTAGTCTCCCCTCGTGCCGCGATCGAGGAAGACCAATCGGCTTAAGGTCAGGAACAAAGTCAACACAAAACTCAGTTACCTCCTCATTTCCATAGCCCTTGGCGATGCTTCCTTCTGGCCTAGCACGGTTACGAACATATTTCTTTAATACTCACATGAACCTCTCGAATGGGAACATATTGTGTAGAAATACAGGACCGAGAATGGAAATCTCTTCGACTAGGTGAACCAGGAGGTGCGTCATAATATTGAAGAAGGATGGCGGGAACACCAACTCGAAACTGACAAGACATTGGACCACATCGTTCCGTAACCATGGTAGAACTTCTGGATTGATTACCTTCCGAGAGATTGCATTGAGGAATGCACATAGCTTCACAATGGCTACTCGAACATTTTCCGGCAGGAGCCCCTCAAAGCAATCGGAAGCAATTGCGTCATAATCACGTGGCGGTCGTGAGACTTCAGGTTTTGGAACTTTTTCTCCGCCATGTTTATTATTCCCTTTATATTGGACGAGAATCCAGACGGGACCTTCATACTGCTCAGGCATTCAAAAAAGATGACCTTCTCTTCTTTGGTCAGAGCGTAGCCGGCACGACCTTGAAACCATTCCGGATGCCGGTCATCAGGGTCTTTCAAACGTTGCTGGTCCTGCCGTGCTTCCTTTGTATCATTTGTCTTCCCATACACGCCTAAGAAGCTTAGGAGGTTCACGCAAATATTCTTCGTAACGTGCATCACGTCGATTGCAGAGCGGACTTCTAGGACTTTCCAATATTCTAGCTCCCAGAATATAGATTTCTTCTTCCACATGGCTGCGTGCCCGTCAGCTCCCTTCGGAACTGATTGTCCACCAGGACCCTTTCCAAAGATGACTTTCAAATCCTTGACCATATCAAATACCTCAGCACCAGTGCGTTCCGCAGGCTTCGGCCGGTGATCTGCCTTGCCGTTGTAATGCTTGCCTTTCTTTCTTACTGGATGAATTTTCGGAAGAAATCGACGATGCCCAAGGTACACGTTCTTCTTACAATTTGGCAAATGTACACTTTCAGTCTCATGTAAGCAATGCATGCATGCATTGTATCCCTTATTTGACAGTCCCGAAAGGTTACTAAGAGCAGGCCAATCGTTGATGGTTACGAAAAGCAACGCTCGTAGGTCAAATTCCTCTTCTTTGTGCTCATCCCACACACGGACACCAGGTCTGCCCCACAGCTATAAAAGTTCATCAACTAATGGCCTTAGGTACACATCGATGTCGTTGCCGGGTTGCTTCGGACCTTGGATGAGCACTCGGCATCATAATGAACTTCCGCTTCATGCACAACCAAGGAGGAAGGTTGTAGATGCATAGAGTCACGGGCCAGGTGCTATGGCTGGAGCTCTGCTCGCCAAAAGGATTCATGTCATTTGTACTTAGACCAAATCTTATGTTCCTTGCGTCAGCTGCAAAATCTTTGAACTCTCTGTCGATCTTTCTCCATTGCGTTCCATCTGCGGGGTGTCTCAACTCCCCGTCCGACTTACGGTCCTCTTTGTGCCATCGCAACAACTTGGCATGCTCTTTGTTCCTGAACAGACGTTTCAACCGTGGTATTATAGGAGCATACCACATCACCTTGGCGGGAACCCTCTTCCTGGGTTTCTCGCCCTCAACATCGTCACCAGGGTCATCGCCTCTGATCTTATAACGCAATGCAGTGCATACCGGGCATTCATTCAAATTCTCGTATTCACCGCGGTAGAGGATGCAGTCGTTGATGCATGTCTAAACCTAGAGGGCAGACAACCTTCTTTGCTTCGTACGTACTGGCGGGCAACTCGTTATTCTTTGGAAACATATTCTTCAACATTTTCAGCAAGTTTTCAAATGCCGAGTCAGCTACACCTGCATGTGCCTTCCATTTCAGCAAATCCAGTGTGCAACCCAGCTTTTTCAGACCATTATCGCATCCGGGGTACAGCGACTTTCTGTGATCCTCTAACATGCGATCCAAATTCTCCCTCTCCTTTTCAGTTTCGCAGCGTCTCCGTGCATCAGCAATGGTCCGACCAAGATCATCAACGGGCTCATCATGTGCCTCTTCTTCACCTTCCCCTTCACCTTCCCCTTCACCTTCAAGCATCCTCCATGAAAGTATCACCGAAATGAGCAAGATAGCTTTCATCGATGAAATCATCCCCTTCTTCATCTTCTTCCATTATGACCCCTCTTTCTCCATGCTTGGTCCAACAATTATAGCTTGGCATGAAACCGTGCCGAAGCAGGTGCATGTGAACATCTCTTGAGGAAGAGTAACCCTTCTAATTCTTACAGGTAACACATGGACAGATAACAAAACCCCCCTGCTTGTTCGCATTAGCCACTACGAGGAAATCTTTCAAACCCGTAGTGAACTCGCCGGAGAGTCGGTTACCGTACATCCATTACCGATTCATCTGCATTATTATAATATAAAATATATAATTAACCATCATGCATTTGTTAAACTAACTAGCTACAAACAATATAAATTAAACAATGAACTACACACATGCATATTTTATCAATGACACATGAAAGGTTCAAGTTGCTAACCGCGATCGAGGAGGAAAAAATAAATGAGGAAGCTCAAGTGTGGCTCCGACACTTCATATCATGTTTGTTTCATGCTCTTGGGGCATTTTATCAAACACCTTGTGTGCATAAGAGGAACCAAAAGCAAACCTACACCCCCTTGTGAAGGCCAACCGCGACTAAAGGCCTTCGGGCCAGGCCTGAGAACCTTTAGTCGCGGTTGGCCTGGCCAACCGCGACTAAAGCCCCTCCCGTCCACCAGCTGGCCAGCGAGCGCCCTGGGCCCAGGCCTTTGGTCGCGGTTCGCCACCCGAACCGCGACTAAAGGTCCCATTAGTCGCGGTTCGTATATTTTGGCGACTAATGGGGCTGGACGGAAGGCCATTTTTCTACCAGTGTTAATTTCATGAGCTTTGCCGTATTGTATCATAGCACAGGTATTAAAGCAGTGTTGGGCATGCTCCGAGAGGAACGGCAGAATCAGCTCTTTTCATTGGACCTGCCCCGTTCTGTGCTAGCTTGCATATGAGGAAACTGAGCTGTTTATGCTCACCCTCCCTCAAACTCCTTCAGCCTCCCTCACCTCTACTACATTCAAATCACTATAACCATGCTTCAAATCAATGTAAGATGTATATGAAAAATATGTGTGTCGATGATATGAATTTATTCCGACAGTCGGTTTTGAGTATCGTCAGTTGTAAATCGTAAATTTTGTGTTCATATTTAGAGCTTTTTTTAGAGTATTTTGCCAAATTTATCGCACACAGTCGACCATTTGAAATTTCTTTTGAGGAGTAGGTTTCACCTCACGATTACGCACAACTCTCGTGTTGTTAGTTTTTTGTTTCGGTGGATGTAGATGCATAGATTTAAAAAAAAAAAAAATCGCTAATATAACTAGTAAGTATGTGGTAGCTCATTTGGGTGTATTGTAACATGTTGCTTAAAGTACCACTTGTCTTTTTTATCATCTTGTTCATCGGTTCATGGTGGTAACCACCCTCGACGGCGGCATGGTGGTATTTTTGTGCGCCATCATGGTATGGATTGTGCCCAACTTCTTGGACGGTGAGTCGGTGACATGGTCATGGTATATGAGAGGTGAGAGAGCGTAGTCCAAGGTGGTACCACCGTCATTGAACAAACTTCCTTGCTTGACATGCTATACTTGTTGATTGGCGCCATGGTGGTATTTCTAGGCTCCATCGTGGTAGACCTGGTGCCGGACTTAGTGGACGGCAACATGGTCATGGTAGGTGAGAGGTGATAGGTGGTAATCCATGATGGTAGCCACTGTCTTTGTCGTCAGCATCATGGTGGTATTTCCATGCGCTGTCGTGGTAGGCCTGGTACCTGACTTCGTGGACGACGAGTAGGTGATGGTAGGTGAGAGGTGGTAATCCATGGTGGTAGGTACCCTCCGCGGCGGCATGGTGGTATTTCCGCGTGCTGTTGTGACATGTCGGCGTTGACCACATCCAGATGGTGTTATTTTTGCATGTCGTCGTGGACGACAACGTAATGGTGTTATTTCTGCACGCCGTCGAGACCTGTCAGGTGGATGGCAATGGCATGATGGTGTCGGCTTCATGGACTACGGCGTGTTGATTCTTGTGGTGGGTGCAGTCATGGCTTGTCGGTATGGACGGCAGCGCATGGTGGTGTCCGGCTTCATGAACGGTGATCGTGGTGATGCTTTTGATGTGTGCAGTTGTGGCTTGCCATCGTCTAGGGCGGTGTCATGGTGATGCTCGGCTTCCTAATCGGCGACATGGTGATATGTGTGATTGGTGAGGTAAGGTCACCATGATGTAAAAATTGTGAGGTTAAGAAAACCATGCGAGCAAGCAAACAAAATGATTCTTGGGTACCACTTGATGCAGCCAATCCTACCAAAAAAAAATTTGTCAAAGTTTGCTCAAAGCTTATTTCAAACAGGCAAGGCAACGAAACAACGGGCATGTCCCCCGAAAAACCCAAAATAGGGACAGGATACGAAACGCCCTTATACTGCGCTCAAGGCGGGAGAAGGAAAATCCACACTTTAGGCCACCATCTCCAGCACGGTGACACATTCTATCATAGGCCATTGTCATAGGCCGTCTGAATAGATTCGCGTGGATAGGTGGACCAGCCTCGCATACTTCAGTGTGGCTTCCCAAACCGACCAACCCTTCCGGCGTGACCCGTCGGTCCACCAAATTCGTTAAACTGATGCGTATGCGTGCACCGGCCACGAACAACACGCGTTTCCTCCCGCGTATGTTGTGGGCCCACATTGAAGCGACCCGACGGCAGCAGCCACGGCCATCAAAGTCGTTGTTGACCACTACCGCCGCCACATCAGCTTTTGCGCCAGCATTGATGGCGATGGCGCTGGGACGCTGCGTGTGCATTGATGGCCAGGGCTACTTAAACTGGCCATGCGCCCGTCGGTTATCCCACCGCCACTGCTTACCGCCATTGCCAGAAGCCAAGCACATGCACCATTGTCAGAAACCAAGCGCCGCCAATGAAGATGTTGAAATTTCTAAAGAGGACCTCCAATGACCACGAGGCGGGGTCGTCTTCCGGCACCCGCCGACGCTGTCGGGAGTCTCCGCCTCGCCGGAACCCTGCGCGTTCCCAGAATCTTCTGCCGCCTCCACACGCTGTAGATTTCGTCGGGCCTGAAGCCGCTGCGCGGAAGCCGGGCCGCAACAACCGCTATGTGCCTGAAACAATATGGTCACGGGTGAATCGATGATCCTTCCTCGTGCCGATGATACATATATATATGAGAGAGTACATCTTGTGTTACAAGTTTACAAGTTGACTTAGGAGCTAAGCCTAAACCCTAACCACCGCCGGCGCTCGGGCTAATGGGCCAGGCTGGTCGATGGTCTAACACGCCCCCGCAGTCTGAACTAGGAGGGATGTCGACGTGAAGACTGGACCGAAACTCCTGGAACAATGCCGTGGGTAGTCCCTTTGTAAAAATGTCAGAGTACTGAGAGCTAGAAGGTACATGAAGAACACGAACGGCTCCAATGGCCACCTTTTCGCGAACAAAATGAATGTCAAGCTCAATGTGCTTTGTCCTCCTGTGTTGAACCGGGTTGGCCGAGAGATATACAGCGCTGACGTTGTCACAATAGACAATAGTGGCGGTGTTCACGGGACGCCGCAACTCCTGCAAAAGACTGCGTAGCCAACAAGTCTCAGCTACCACAGTAGCCACCCCACGGTACTCGGCCTCAGCACTGGAGCGCGAGACAGTGGGCTGCCGGCGAGAAGACCAGGACACCAAGTTATCACCCAAGTACACACAAAACCCCGAAGTTGACCGTCGTGTATCCGGGCATCCGGCCCAATCGGCATCCGAGTAGGCAACCAAGGAATGGGAAGAAGTGGAGTGAAGAACCAGACCAAGGTCAAGTGTCCCTTTTAGATAGCGAAGAATACGTTTAATGAGTTGATAATGAGAGTCGCAGGATCATGCATGTGGAGACAGACTTGTTGAACGGAATAGGAAATGTCAGGACGAGTGAGAGTGATGTATTGGAGAGCTCCGGCTATGCTACGATAGTGAAAGGGATCAGGATATGGGCTACCACTAGCGGCAGCTATTTTTGGTTTAGTATCTATGGGTGTGGAAGAAGGTTGGCAATCACGCATGCCAGCCCGGGAGAGAATGTCAAGAATATACTGACGCTGGGAGAGATGTAGAGTAGTGTTAGTGCGAGTGACGGATATACCGAGAAAATGATGGAGTGGACCGAGATCCTTCATAGCAAAGGCGGAGCCTAGAGTGTGAATTATATTGTGAAGGAGATGTATGGAAGAAGCTGTGAGGATAATGTCATCGACATAAAGGAGAAGATAGGCTGTTTGATCCCCTTTATGAAAGGTAAAAAGAGAGGCATCGGATTTGGATGCAATGAAGCCGATGGTGCGAGCATGGGCGGCGAAGCGCTGAAACCATGCTCTTGGAGCTTGCTTGAGCCCATATAGCGATTTTTGGAGGCGGCATACATGGGAAGGATAGCGAGGATTGATGAAACCAGAGGGTTGTTGGCTATAGACCTCCTCAGTGAGATCACCATGAAGAAAAGCATTTTTGACATCTAATTGGTGTATAGGCCATTGTTGAGAGAGAGCGAGAGAGAGAACGACGCGGATGGTGGCGGATTTGACGACGGGGCTGAAGGTCTCATCGAAATCAACACCTGGTTGCTGGGTGAAGCCCCGAACCACCCAACGAGCTTTATGACGAGCGAGGGTACCGTCCGCATTGTGCTTGTGACGGAAAATCCATTTGCCAGAGACAATGTTGGCACCGGGGGGAGGGGGTACGAGTGACCAGGTGTTGTTATGCATGAGAGCATCGTATTCTTCCTGCATAGCTTGACGCCAGGCAGGGTCGCGTAGAGCAACGAGATAGTTATGAGGAAGAGGAGAGGAGATGATTGCTGAAAGGTTGAGTTTATCAATAGGAGGTGGAAGATGGCCAGTAGTGCTACGTGTGCGATAAGGAGGAGATGATGGCGGTGGAGAAGAAGTAGATGTGGCTGGTTGAGGTGGTGTAGAACGGCGGGAGTATACCAGAAGAGGTTTATCAGCGGCGGCGGGAGAGGATCGGGCCGTGGCAGGAGGGAACGCTGCCGCGGTAGGAGGGGACGCTGCCGCGGCAGGGGTAGGCGCGACAGGAGGTGCTGTCGCGGCAGGAGATGAGCGCGCGGCAGGAGTGGTTACTGCGACGGTAGGCTGTAGTATTTCGAGGGAGTGGTGTAGTATGTCAGTGTTAGGCAGAGTAGGAGATTGAGTGGATGTAGATGAAGAGTAGGGAAATGTTTGTTCATCGAATGTAACATGGCGAGATATGATAATTTTGCGTGTTTGGAGATCGAGGCAGCGGTAGCCTCTATGTTTAGTGGGATAGCCAAGGAAGACACATTTGGTGGCTCGAGGAGAGAGTTTGTTTTTGGAGGTGGAGAACGTGTTGACGTAGCATAGACACCCAAAGACTCGCAGGTCTTGGTAGCGCGGTGTGTGGCCGAATAGGGAGAAGTATGGTGTAGTTTGTGGATTTGAAGAGGTAGGACGTATGTTGATAAGGTAGGTGGCAGTATGAAGGGCCTCGGCCCAAAGTGTTGGTGGCATAGATGCTTGGATTAGAAGAGTTCGGAGGACATCGTTTGTTGTGCGGATGGCACGTTCGGCCTTGCCATTTTGTTGAGAGGTGTAGGGATAGGAGAAGCGTTGTAAGATGCCGTTGCTAGTGAAGAATGTGGTAAGGTTAGAGTTGTCAAATTCTTTGCCATTGTCACATTGGATGGATAGAATAGGAAGCTGAAATTGGCTGAGGATTAAAGCATGAAAGGCGACAAAGGTGGCATAAACTTCAGATTTTTTGCGTAAAGGAAAGCTCCAGAAGTAGTGAGTAAAATCATCGACTATGATAAGATAATAGAAATAACCAGATGTGCTGGGTACAGGGGATGTCCATAAATCACAATGTAATAGTTCAAACGGACGGAAAGTTCTAGAATTTGATGAATAAAACGGTTTCCTAACATTTTTCCCTAGCTGGCAAGCATGACACAGGGACGGCCCTGTTTTATTGTGGCAGGTATGGGGAGCGAGGCGTGACATGGTGGTGGTGCCGGGGTGGCCGAGGCGGCGGTGCCAAAGATCTGGGTGGTGCTGGAGGACGAAGGCGGCATGGTGGAGAGCTTGGCACATAGAGTACAGTGGGCCGGTGCTATTGCATCGAAGAATCACGGTCCCGGTGAGAAGATCTTTCACAGAAAAACCATAAGGGTCAAATTGGATAGAACAGGAATTATCGATAGTGAATTGCCGAACGAAATTAGATTTTTGATAATGTTAGGAACTACAAGAACATTGTTTAGATAGAGTGGTTTGGAGGGAGAGTATAATGTTCTGGAACCTGTGTGAGTGATTGGAATAGAAGAGCCGTTTCCGACAGTGACAAATTGAGATTGAGAGGGTTTTAGAGAGGATAGGTTACCGGGATCGGATGCCATGTGAGAGGATGCTCCAGAGTCCATGAACCAGTCGCATCCCGAGAGCTGCATGTTGTTGAGTGCATTGACGAGGGCCGGGTCCAGCGCCGGCTGGTTGTATGTCGGTGGCGGTGGCGATGTGTAGTTGTAGGAGGGCTGCCCGTAGGCAGCGTATGCCTGAGGAGGAGTGTAGCCGGGGCGCGGGCCAAGAACGCCAGTGGTCGGCGTGGTCCAGGGCCGTGGCGCCCATGACGCCGACGGCCAGGGGGCCTGCTGCTGCTGCTGGAGGTGGGCGCGAGTAGGAGCGCCCGTCCACGGGTTGTACTGCCAGGGGGAGTCGATGCGGCCTCGCCCACGGCCGCCACGGCCGCCACCGCGACCGCGGCCGCCACGGTAGAAGGTGTTGGCGGAGAGTTGGCCAGTGCCGCGACCGGCGCCCCCGGAGTTCACAGCGCCCCCGGACGACGGAGGTGGTGGAGTTGGAGGACGGGGGCCTCCATGGGGAGGCTGCACACTCTGTCCGCAGGCCCAGAGCGCCGTGCCCGCGGCATTCTTCACATCAACTTTCTTCTGCCTCTCTTCGAGGATTAGGGCGGAGCGCGTCTGCAGGAACGTTGGGAAAGGCACCTGAAACGGAAGAAACGAGCGGAGGTGTGCGTAGCTCTCGTTAAGACCACGGAGGAGGGTGAGGACGAGGGTCTCATCTGAGACGGGCTGATCGACGTCGCCGAGGGAGTCGGCTAGGGCCTTCAGCTTGGCACAGTAGTCGCTGATGGAGAGGTCTCCCTGCGGCGTGTTGCGGAAGTCGGCCTCCAGCTGGATCGCGCGATGCTTCTTGTTGTCGCGGAAGAGGTCCTCGATGGCGTCCCAGATGACGCGTGCCGTGGCGCCTGGGCGCATGACGATGTTGACGAGGTCGACGGAGACGGAGCCGTATATCCAGGAGAGGACGGTGAAGTCGTCGCGGCCCCAAGATGTGTTTGGGCCGGTGTCGGAGGGGGTTGATTCGCCGACGACGTGGGCAGTGAGGCCATAGCGGCCGAGGGCGACGAGGAAGAGTTCGCGCCAGCTGGAGTAATTGGCGTCGTCAAGGCTGAGGGTGATTGGGACGTGGAGCTTGATGGATGTGGCATAGGTTGTGGGGTTTGGGCTAGTTGCAGCTGGAGGAGGGACGAGATCGGTGGAGGGTGTAATGGTGGTGGTGTCGTTGTTGGCAGCGGCGGTGGTGGCGGCGAGAAGTTGCTGGGAGAGTTGGGATTCGCGGGCGTCAAGGGCACGAGCGCGCTCGTCCAGCTCGCGCTCCTTGGCCGCGATTTCGTCGGGTGTCATGGTGGAGAGGAGGGTTTTAGGTTTTGGAGAGATGGGAGGTGGGCGGCGACCCAGAGGGGAGAGGGGAAGGCCGGCGGCTAGGTCAGGATGACCTGCTCTGATACCATGAAACAATATGGTCACGGGTGAATCGATGATCCTTCCTCGTGCCGATGATACATATATATATGAGAGAGTACATCTTGTGTTACAAGTTTACAAGTTGACTTAGGAGCTAAGCCTAAACCCTAACCACCGCCGGCGCCTGGGCTAATGGGCCAGGCTGGTCGATGGTCTAACAGTGCCCTTGCACGAGTGCCAGCGGCGTTGGGCGGAGGACGACCCTGCCACACCGTGACTTATCCCTAGCGCATGGATGGCACCTCAACAATGGGAGGATCCTTGTGCCGCCAACGCCGACGGGCGGGCCGGCACTCCACGTCGAGATGTGCCGCCACATCCAGCAGCTACCAGTGGCGCTATGGTATGACGGTGCGTACATGCGCGAGGATTTTTGGCATGTTTTCCTGGCGTGGGAGCGCGAGGCACGACGGGCGATCCACGATGCGCAGGATTTCTAGCTCGGCGAGAACTACGACATTTTCATCGCCGCATCCAGCTAGGATGAGGAGGAAGACGACGGCTAGGGCATGGAGGACAAGGTGCCATCGATGTGCTAGGGAGAAGTCGCGGTGGTAGGTTATTTGAGCATTTTTATTATTTTTTGTGTAAATTATGTTTGAATGAATGAAATATTTATCAAATTTTCCACGTGCTTTTGACTTCATTTGAATTTTGTCCTTTTCTTATCTGTTGTCAGCCGGCTAAATGGTTAGTACGGACCGAATGGATCACGGCCGCTGTGCATGCTGGGATGGCAGATCGAACAGCCACTAAAAATTTATCCGGAGGTCTACCCAAACAAATATAATCGGGTCATTTAAGTTGTTGTTTTGCGTTGGCTCGCTGTAGATACCTCTAGAGCATCTCCAGTCGCGTCCCCTAAAGCGTTCCTCAAAAGAGGTCGCGTCCCCTAAAGCGTTCCTCAAAAGAGTTTGGGGCGCGTTGGATAAAAATCGTTCTCAGCCACGCGTCGCCCTTTCCGTCCGGCACGGTGCAATATGGTGTTTGGGGCCCCGAGTCCGTCCCCGCTACACAGGGACGCTCCGGACACGCCGGACACAACGAAAAGCAAAGCGAGGAGACGTGGGTCCAACGCATCAGCGACTCGGAAGCCTAAAACCCCGTCGCCTACCTTTGATCAATCGACGTTAGTGGCGTCCCAGCTTTCCCAGGCGACACAGGGACGTGCCTCGTCGTGCATGGCTGCGTGGCCATCCGTCATTTATTGCGTCCAACGCCCGATGTCGCTTCGCCTGGCGTCGCTGCAAGTACTAGTAGATTAGGGTTTAGTTTAAATTTCATCAATTTTGTTCGAATCTATGTAATATATAGGGTTTGGATAAATTCGTTTAAGTTTTAAATATCTGAAATTTTATTTGGGGGGACGCGGCGGGAGAGCGACGTCCTCCAAACGTGGCACGAAGGAAACACGCCCCCAACACGCTCAATCCGGCGTTGTTTGGGGCTGAAATTTTATTTGGGGGACGCGACGGGAGAGCGACGTCCTCCAAACGTGGCAGTTTTAAATGTTTAAAAAATCTGAAGAAAAGTTTCACAAAAGTTGTTTCATGAAAAACGATATTTTTATGTCATGTGTAGAAGGATAAAAATTGTACCTAGCTAAAAAAATCATGAAACATTTATTTTATCTTTTAACACACAAATGTCAGAGATGTCCGCTCCAAAATTTCGACATTCTAAAAATAAAATCCGCTGGCAAAACCATGCAAGTGGCTTTCAAGGGCAAAATTAAGTAGCCACGGAAGGAGTTCTTAAAAATTTACGTATTTAAGATAACATAAGTGTCTTAGCTTTTTCTAAATATAATTATATTAGAACGGATGTAGTACATATTGGTCTTATTTTTAAAGAGAGATCCCACAATATATTTAACCACAAGGAACCGTTTTAAATGTATTTAATCACAATGAACCGTATCGTCAAAAAAAAAGAACACAACGAACCGTTGATTTGGAGTAAGTCAATCCATATTATGTGTTACTCCCTCCGTTTTAAAGTAAGTGGCTCAAGTATTTCAAAATATATGGTATTAGAACGGATGTACTCCCTAGTACATATCGGTCTATTTTTGAAGAGAGATCCAACAAAATATTTAACCACAACGAACCGTATTCGCCCCATATTCATAAACTACAGGCTCTGATTCTTTATTCGTTATTATCTGCTCCAAAAAGAATGGTTACATATATGATTTCGGCACTATTCCACTGTATCCACTCCGTTTTCACCGCGAGAGATCAAATGCGAATTTCCAATGTGAGGCCAAATTCTTCCACACACAAAAAGGTGTAAAAACATACCATTCAAACGGGAAATAACAAGGCTGTAAGACACTGATTATGCATTATGATAGCATCCACGTTTTCTGCTGCACATTGCCTAAGTTGGCTCTACCAGTTCGTCCGAGAAAAAAAGGCTCCACCAGCGCGCTCAGTTCTTGATGCAGAAACAGCATAACAAGCTACTTAATACACTTAATCTACTGACTTAGTATTCGAACTTGATGCAGATGAACAATGATGCAGAAGCGCAGATGATTCAATTGAAAGTTCCAAATGGTCCATTACGTTGTTCCATGTTCAGTTGTTCGCATTATGGATATATATACTATACATATTACAGAAGTCCAGACTGGTAGTTGCATAACACATATGAGATGGTTAAATGAGCAAAGATTTGGGCAGCAGTGCCGAACCCAATCGATTTCAGGTACAAAACCTCTCTGCAATGATGCATCATGTGGCCTGCTTCGATAATTATGTACCGATACAAAGACCGTCAGCTAATTTGGATTTCAGGATTCTCCCTCTTTTCCATTTCAGCAATGAACATAATAATGGCAGGGGACGAGCTTACCACTGCCCATCTATGCATTTATTCAGATGGCAAGGATTGCAACCTTGGCCATGAGTTGTCTATGTCAGCTCCAGCCATATTCACACTGGGTGGGGTTCTGAGTGAACAGCTGCTGGGAGAAGTGGAGACAGACTAGCTGTGGAACCGAATCGGAGCAAAAAATGAGTTGATATCTCATCTCTAATACGCCAAAAAAAATTCTTGAGAAGCTTGCTGAACATCCATCTTCATGCCAGAAATGGGATTAGAGCTCTCCACCATGGCTTGTGACAGTGGCACCAGTTGTGGAAGTTGGAGGTCGGAGAAGCATGTGTGGAGCATAAACTTTTGACATCGGTCCAGAAGGTCCGAATGTAGTTCCAGGTGATGCTGGCTGGTACGCTGAAGAGTCCTTGCCAAGGATGTACTCTGGCCGCGGAACAGAAGATGATGGAGATGGGGCCATAGGAGCAGCAGGGAGACTAGGATAGGGAGCAATAGGCATGTCACCAAGCGATGACGCTGAAGGGCTGTAGCTTAGAGCACCCAGTGGGTGATCAAATTTGCATCCCGGACCATATTTGCAGAAGCCATGCTGTGAATAGTAAACACATGGCTGAGCACCCTGCAAATTGAAGGAAAGTTGATCACAATGTAGCTCCATGTGCAAAAAGAGAATTGGGTAATCCTATTTATCAGATTAGCTTGAGTATTGTAGTATCCTATATGCATGTTTTGCCACAGGAAATCCATTACTAGATGAAGTTCTACTTTGCATTATTACTTGCACTCACTTGAAGAAGAAATGAAATGCTACATGAACATTACACTATGCATTGTGCATCCGAAGATAAGTTTGGACAAATATATTGCAAAGCAACAATTTAAGTTGACATAATTAATTCACATCCATTTTGGTTAAGACGATAATAAATTAGTCTGCTAGTTGCTACTGGTAGGTGACAAAAAATCACAACGAAGATGTCAATTCTTAATCAGGTATAGAGATAATCTCATAGTCACCTGCACTTCATCGTTATGTCACTGGAGAAGATAATTATATTTAACCGTAATCTAGTAACAGAAAATGGAAAGTTTTCCTTATTCTTCTAGAGATCATAGATATGACAAGATCAAAAAATGGAACAGTTTCAATTTGTCAAATTTTACTATTGATGTTCTACAAATTAGCTTTTCAGCCTAACGGTGTAACATGACTAAGAGCGCTTTAACGTGTGAACAAACAACTATCCATCACTATATTGGTCAAGAATCAAGGTCATTGTGATTAAGCCAAAGCTGGTTTCATTTTGAAATGTGGAAAGGGGGAAATGAAAGACATACAGCAACATGTTTACTTGTTTCATGTTAAGTTTTTCAAGGGGCACTCTTTCTTCCTTTAATTAACTACTATGACCAGTCCCTGATTGGTTTGGCTGCCAGCCCTAGCCCGGCTCGGCTGGCTTCATCCAATGCATATAGATGATGCCCCACAAGACAATCACCTTCCTATGTCAGCAACTTAGTAAGAAAACAGAAAAATCAAGAAAATCACAGGACAAACATATTGTCTTGGAAATTTCCAATTATTAGGAAAATCAGATATACTGTAGTAAACTCAAAAACGAATTAAGTAGTGTCTTGATGACATGTTGCTAAGTTCTTTAATAGCCAGTCTGAAAAAACATTCTCCGAGTTCCCTAAAAATGTATTTTCGAATTGTCAGCATGATAGAAGGATTCAAGTCAAACTGAAAGGTTCACCCGAATTTAGTACAGAAGTTTCAGATTATTGCAGAAAACTTATTATGTATGATTTTTCCCCTATCTTTAGTACTTAAAAAAATTGCTGACATGTCATGGTGCTGACGTGTATTTGTATAAGTGATCATGTCAACACAAAAACATTTGGGTTAAAGTAAACTGATTCGGTACTTCCAAGGTTAAAAACAACCGGTTACAGAGTTCAAGGTTAAAAGTTGAACATCGAAATGAACAAGAAACACGAGTTACACAACCCAGAGGACTGGTTTAAAAGCATGCAATGCAACAAATGATCCCATCTTATATTTTCAATGCTCATACCATCCTGAATTCAAGCAGAACAAGGTCAAAACTCAGAAATCTCATTGACGATACACAAAACAGCATCCTATGCATAGTATAATAGGGATATACTTAAAACTAGAAGAAAAAAGGTCAATAGACGCATAATAGGCCCTTTCTTCCAGTACAGGCTTTTATGTTTGCAAACACATGTTCTGCTACAGGCTAAAGAGAAAATTGCAGGCGTGCACAGTACACATTTTGTAGTGCTTGGCTTTGCTTCACATTCTGGTTGATTAAATGACAAGCTAAACTTAGGACTTAGTATAATAACATGATTTACTAGACTAGGAACAAAACTTTGAACAGTTATTGTATATGGAAGGTGGATTTGGGTGATGAAACTAAGACAGTGGATGAACTGTTCTTCCAAGTATGGCAGCTTGATCAATGTTGCAGCCAAAATCTATGACAGAACGCCAACTAATTTCAAAAACTTCTAGTAACTGAATACACGATATCATCACTAGGCTTCACTAATTATGCAGTTAGACTAAACTACACTCGTACATCAAAGTTCACTTACCAATTCAGTTGTATCAGAACAATAAGCTGTGGTGTCAATCTTATCAAGGACAACATATAAAAAAACTCAGTGGCATGCTTTTGGACTAACTTTCTTGGAGACAACATAGTACTTAAATGTAAGAAAACAGACTGATGTGTTCTACTCACCGGCCGAATTGGAAGACCTAGAGGGCTCAGCATATAGTTGGACCTAGGTGTACTCAGGTACTGAGGATGATTATATTTGCATGTGGCTCCAAATTTGCAGGTCCCTGTCTTCATGTAGTGGTGGCACTCAGGCTGCCCAGGCCGCTCAGGAAAGACAACTTCTTGTTTATTACTTGAAGGCCATGTTGAAGAAGGCAACGGTGCATAATTACTGCCATAAGCAACTCCAGATGGAGGTCCTTGGTGCGATAAGCCATACAGTGGCCCTGCCTGAACCGTTTGCTGTCCCCCAGCTGACGCAACTTGATTCATAGGTGACTAAGAATACAAAGAAGAATAAGGAGTTCATCAGGACAGTTTCATATTTTTCTGACCATGCATCAAATGCTTCATAACACAAAAGTACAAGGTCAAGCTTTGGAAGTTTGTGACACTAGACAGTAATGGTTGCATCCTTAAAAAGAGATCTTATGATTATGAATTAATTTTACAAAATTCAGTCCAGATGGAAAAAAAATCATTTCAGAGAAAACATCCTTGCGAAATAACTTACTTCCTACTCTCTGTAGCACAAAGACCAAAATGAAAAATAATACCAACTGAAACTTACCATGTAAGGGTTCCATCCCTGCATTGGCATGACTGCAGATGGGTGCATCATTGGAGGGTACGAGCCAGGGAAATATGATCCTGGCAGCACAGAAGGCCTCCCCAACTGCCAGTTGGCAAGAGGTGGGTATGGAAGAGAGGAAGAGATAGGCAATGGTTGGACAGGTGGGTACATGTTAGGAGCCTCTGAAACAACACCAGGTTCTGGCCCTTGTGGGTGATGAAACTTGCACGTAGACCCAAATTTGCAATGGCCGGTTTTGATATAGTAGGAGCATTCTTTCTCACCCTGCATGACAAAAGGAAGCTTTTATCAGCGAAAGAATAAAGGAGGGACAAGACATATAAACTTTGATTGAACAAACACCCACCTGACGCAGAGGGTACCCACTGGAATTTAACACAACTGGTTGGACAGAACCACCTTCTCTGGGGTGATTGTATTTGCAGTTAGAGCCAAACTTACAACTCCCATTCTTCATGTAGTACTGGAAAAGGAAGTGACGAATGTTAACTGTAGAGTATCCACCACATGACATAGTACAAAGAAACAGATCATGCGTGATGCCTGAAATATCAGTTAGCAGGTTCTGTAGGAGAGACCTTCTACTTGATACCATTATACGAGGATGGGGATAAGTTCAATTACCTCGCACGAAGGCTGGCCTGGTCGTTCCGGATACTCCACGGTGCGCGCGGTCCTTGCGCCTCCATCAAACTGAAAAGCAGAGCAGGAAACACGTTAATAATTTCAATTCAATCTCACCTTGAGCTCAATCTAGCTAGTGCCTACTGTACTCTGCATAAGGCTCTGCAACCGCTCGCTGCAGACATGTGAACATGGCCATCTAGTTGAGGTATAAAGCAAATAAATAAGGATTTTCCTGACAGAGGTAGGACTCGGTCAATGCGATGAGCAAGTGGGCACCGTGGGTAGAAAGTGGAGCTCAGAATTATCAACATTAACCGCGAGACTAAGACGAGCAGTATCCGCATTAAACAATCAGATCAGGTAATCAACGACAGCAACCAAGTCGCGCACAATCCGATTTCACTTCCGTGAGCTCGTGATAGCTAACGAGAATCGGCTGAATCGCGGCGAAAGGCTTGAGGCGGAAGCTCCCCCTCCGCACCAACCAGCTGTAATTCAGCTGGCGGTCATTATCAGGGAGTGACAAGTCGCACTTAATAAGTTAGTAGACTGAAGCGAAGCCGAGCATGACGCGGAGGGGAAGTAAAATCGGGTCGGGAGAGGAGAGGAGAGAAGCGGTGTGCTCACCGCGGCGGCGCGATCGCGCGGGTGGTTGTAGCGGCAGGTCTCGCCGTAGCCGCAGGCGCCGGTGCGGAGGTAGTAGACGCAGTTGGCCTCGCCGGGCCGCTCCGGGAGCCTCGCCCCGGCGGCCGCCGCCGCCGCCGGCGCTTCCCCGCCGCTTCCCAGCCCCAGCCTCCACATGGACCCTGCGAGGACACAGCATTCGCGCGCGTGAGCCCGCATCGAAGATCCAAAACCCTAGCAGGGAGCAGCAGAGCACCGAAAGGAAACCCCCTCCTTTTTTTTTTCCCCAAACACGCGCGCGCGCGAGCAGTAGAGCACCCCGAAAGAGAGCGGGGGAGCTGGAATTGGGGGGGCGTACCTTCGAGGCCGGTGTCGGGGTCGGGGTCGGCGGCGTCCTCGGGCGGCGCGGCGGTGTACGGCTCCATCATGGGCGGCGCGGGTCCCGGAATGCTCCTCCCGCGTCGGCGCGCGATCGGGCGGGGATCGGGGCCGGCCGTCGTCGCCTGGCTAGCTCCGGCGAGGCGGAAAGCGAAGGAAAATCTCTCGGCGGCGTTGCTTCCTCCGGACTCCTCTTCTCTCTCTCCCTTGCAGTCGCAGCCCGTACGCTCGCAGTCCCGTGGCTTTTTCTGCGTGAGTGGGACTCACTCTGCTCTCGCTTGGGTTGGGGGTGTCGTGTCGTGGCCCGGACAGCGCGTGGGTGACTTCGCGTAGGCGCCAAGAAGCCCACCGCAAGGGCGCGGCGGCGATAAGAGAGAAAGTGGAGGGGTGGAAACGCAAAAGGGCGGAAAGTGGTGGTGGTGGGGCCAGGCGGGAGTGGGCAGTGGGCAAGCCGCGGGCCGCATTGAATGCGCGGTCGTCCGGACGGTCGGTCGCTGCGGTGCTGCCACGGCCCTGCCCTGGCCCTGGCCTGAGCCCGGGCCCCACCGCGGCGGCACCGTCACGTGCTCCGCCTAGGATGCCCGGTCGACACTTTTTGGTTTGGTTCCTCTCTGCCCAGTGATCGGTTTTTCTTTTCTTGTGAAAAAGCAACGTGCGGAATCTGGTGTTTTTATTCGGTGCAGCGATAGTTGGTGGATTGGTTGGTACCGTGGTGGTCCGGTGCTTCCCCTCCCCCTTCGGCGCATCCCCACGTTTCACAACGTTCATCATTCGCATCATTCATATACATAGATACGCTCCTCAATTCAATGTATACTTTCTAGCCAAATGAGCTCTACTTATATAATGTCTTTCTTTCAATCTCCTAAATGGGCTTTAAAGCGAATGAGAAAGGTAATAAGAAATATTTCTAGCTACTGTTAGCTTGACTGAGCATGACGACCAAGGGTATCAAACCAATGGGGTTTATTCCACTAAATCAATGTACTACTGTATGTGATTCTTAATAATAGGGAAGCACATCTACCTTCTATGTGGAAACTTAAGATGCCACCTAAAATAAAATACTGTAGTAATAACTAGGGATAACATGAGAAAGAGGGGAATCCCTAAACCCCTAGAATCTAGTATATGCAAAGAAATAGCAAATTGCTAAACATTCCTTCTTTGACTGTACGTATTACTTAGGCTGGTGTTCCTCAGGTTTTTAATGTGTTTATTAGTTTAGCTTCAAAGTGGCTATACAATAATAAGAGATATTTACTACTCAAAAATTCTTTCCTATCCTACTCCTGGGGCATTTGGAATAACAATAACATTATTGACTTTAACAACAACAACAACAAAAACTTGAGTGGAACACCATAAATGGCCCCCTTTGGATCAATTCACAACTCTTTTGCAGAAAACTCTACCATTTGCTAGAGCTGATGTCGGACTGGTCTGCAAGCCTTTTGGATGAATTTCCAACTAGAAGGCCACTGCTATCAGCTCATCACATGGAGGCTAGGCGTTTTCTTCTTATCTTCAAGATCATCTTGAAGACGATAAAGCAATCCATATGGTGATGGAGTGAGAGGGTCCAAACACCCTGGCGTCGAGCGACTCCTATTTCATATAGTTGATGTGGTGCATGTTTTATGAACAACTCGGATGCAGTGTGTGGCCTCAAAAACTTGTGTCGCTCGTTTGAGACGGGTTTTTGTTGTTTTTGGATTGGCCAACATCAGCTGGTTTCGTCGTGTGACGAGTTGGTCAATTGTTTTGGCTCTTCTCTTCTTCCTTGAATCTTTTAGTGTTGCCATGCTGGCTTAAGAACTTTGTGACGTCATGGTTTCGTTTCAATGAAATGGAGCCAGGAAGCGATCCATGTTATTCTAAAAAATGTATACTTTCGCTTTAGTAATAGGCCGTTCTAGCCTTCTAGGAGTATAAGTTTCATGTTATCCTCTGTTTCATAATCCTTGCCGTGGTTCTAGTTCAAATTTAAATGAAAATCATAAAGGGAGAGTATATAAGATTCAAATACTTCAGTATTTAGTGCAAGGAATGAACACTTTCGACTGTGCTAAGCTTAGTGCAGCTTTTATGAGTAAAATTCAAGGTTCCAGCCGACCTAACTTGCCAATATTTAGTATGGCAATATCCTAAATACTTTAGATTGTAGGATAGTATTGAAATGTACATTGTTCACTATAAAAGTTTTCAGATTATGTCAAATCTGTCTAGCCTATAATACAAAGTATTCGTATCGAGATTTTGCACATTTGTAGTTACATCATTGGCTAGTCTACAATTTGGTTTCAGCCGTTTTGAGTTTCCATTTTGAATTTCCTCCTTGCGTCAATGTAAACTTTTGACTGCATAGTATTGTACTACCTTTGTCCATAAAAGGATGTCACAAGTTTATCTAAATTTTAATGTATTTATATTTTTTTAATGTATAGAGACATCCAAATCTACGTAGATCTTAGGCATCTCGTACTCCCTCCGTCCCGTTTTAATTAACTCGGGGGAGAAAAACGCTTCGAGTAATGCAATTTTACATTTCAAGCCCTTTACAATGTAACAAAAAATACACCCGCCTCCAAGCGGGGGCCCGGATCTGGCCCGCGCACCAACCACCATGGCCGCCGGCGTGAGCTCGCTTGCGATCTCCGCCGCCTCCAGACCGTCGCCGGCAGCCACGGCACCACCCGAGCCCGGGAGACCGCACCTCCGCCCGGCAGGCCCGCGCGCCGCCGGGATTCGCCGGTGTGCCGGCGGTGGGCGTGGATGGCGGAGCGCGAGGGAGGAGGGGGTGAGGGGCCGCACGACCGGGAAGCGGCGAAGAGGAGGAGGAGGAGAGCGCGGCGGCAGCGGGATGCGGGAGAGGTCGAGGCGGGATGGCGCGCGGGAGGGAGTAGGGGAGCGGCTGCGCGAGCGGTCGCGGGATCGGCCGGAGACGGCTGAAAGATCGAGAAGGGCTGAGTCGGGACTCAGAGGAGGTGACTGCGCGGGGACTGTGGCGTAGAAAGGGGGAAACGTGAGGGGTTTTTCGCACTAATTACTGCGGACGAAGTTAATTAAAACGGGATCGGAGGGAGTACTACTGGAACGTGACTTGGCAAGTTGGCAATCTTCCTTCCACCACCTCCAGCACAGTCGTGCGCTCGCTCAGTACTGGTGTGACCTTGAGTAACAAGAAAAACGCTTTAATGGGGGACGCGGCAACGAGCCATCTGTTGGTGGAGTAATGGAACGTCCAACTGCTCCTGATTTTTCAGGCGTGTGGAAGACTTCTTGGGCCCATTCTCCAGTAATGATGACTACAAAATGTCTATATGAGTCTTTTTTTCAAAACTTGATTGTTTGATCAATAAAAATTGAGTACAATTAACTAAGAATAAAATGTAACTTGATTGTTAGATTGATAAATATCGAATGGATTCACCACAATCAAGATATGACACGCATATCAAATGACATACAAATTTCACCTTACACTTCTCTGGACGCATTGCGTGAGCAAAGCTAATACCAGCAACATGCAGTTACAGTCATTTCAAAGCAGCAACATGCAGCAAAAAAATGTACAGTTCAGCATTTTGTGAACAGAATGCCAGTAGTGTAGAACTGAGAGGTTTGGCAGCAGTATTTCATTAAATTATAAAAGTTCAGTGTTCATTACAATGTGCCTTGCTCCCAGTATGGACACATATATATGTACTTATGTAGTTTCAAGTCTGAGTTTGTTGACGATATATATATGACAATATACAGAACAAAAAAAGAAAATAACTTCAGAAGGGCAGGACCAAAACCCAGTAATTTCTGCATGTGGAGATTTCCTTGCCCCAGAATTATTTACCAAGGGAATGGATATACGAATATCCACACCGGCTGCGAGCTATCGAACCTGATATCCAAAAACCTTGCTTTTCCCGTCTCAGCGATGAACAGAAGAACGCAAAAATTTGCAAGTGAATCGAGCTTTGCTTGCTTGTAACCTATCAATGCTTTTTATTGAGATGGCAGAGATAACCACCCTCGCCGAACCTTCTCTACAGAGGCTCCAGCTTTTTATTCACATCGGAGGGGCCTATGAGAACTGATATGGACAGTGTAAGAAAGAATGCACTCCAGTAGCAGCAGAATTTATACGATGGGGAAAATTGTGGAGGGTTCAAATTTACCTGTGTCAAATGATTGGAAAATTGTTCTGAGAGATGAGAGATCTCTCTACTCAGCTCAGAAAAATCAGCGACCGCCACCAGGGCTTGAACCGCCGGCTGTCGCATTAGTCTGAGCACGCATCACGGTGTCTGGCGGGAAACCCCCTTTCGGCAAGATTGGTCCAGCAGGGTCAGATGCGGTCACTGGTGATCCTACTTGGTTGACTGATGGGTCTTTAGCTGAAATATATTCTGGCCTTAGATCTGGGGAAGATGAAGATGGAGCCAATGTGGCAATAGAGAAGCCAAGAGGATAGGGAGCAATTGGCATGTCAGAGAGGGGTAAAGGAGATGAACTGTAGCCGAGCGTACCCATCGGGTGATCATACTTGCATGTAACTCCATATCTGCAGTACCCATTTTGGGCATAGTATGAACAAGGTTGAGCACCCTGAAAATTCAGATGACATAAGCAGCCTGGTAAGAAACTGCATGTACTTAAAAAAGAACTATAAATACATATACTGTCTAAGGCCACTACACTTTTTCGAGCATATTAAAGCAAATCTGAAATCTGGCATCACATGTGATTTATGCCATTAAATTCCAGACAAAGCATGCGCCGTTCCCAACACAAAATACAGAGAGCTGTAACTTGCAGATACTGCATAATAATTCAGGATATCACACTGATAATCACAAGTTCACAATTGCAACTAACTACGATCTCATAAGATCCCAAAATAAAGGAAATAGAGGATTTTGTTATCAATGGATGCTTTCATAATGACATTTTGCTCTAACGCCATGCAGGGAAGTTCAATCAAGGAGAAACATGTAAGCAAGGCAGATTAGGCTCCCCTAAAGTCCTTGACTTTGTTGAGCTGGTGCATACCAATTAGAAAGAGCAAACAGCATTGGCAAGCAAATGCCAGATGGGGACATCAATTCCTGCTACTCAATGGCTCTAGCATGTACCCGAAACTACATGATTTGTTTCAGAATGTTCCATGAGCGTAAAGACTTAATCAACTTCCTTTCGAATAGAACCAAGACAAATGCTTTTCAAGCATTTGTTGATCTTGGTATGCCTGAAGGAATCTTCATAAGACAGATCTTCACAAGACAAAACAGAGTATGGATTTACTTTATGGTAATGAAATTATTTTGGGAGACATAATATCAATCTTTACACAGTATATGTTATAAATACACATCAGTAACAAGCACAGAGATATGAAGTATTAATATTGTTCATGCCTTCTTGGCCATTGGTGCACGTGATCATGATGTGACACAAAAATATATACCCATTAGTAAATATACAAGTTGACATAAAAATCATATTCTTTCTAAAAATTATTTCAATTATTCAGGACATAATGAACCCACAACATGCTAAACACCAAGCTAACACTAAGGATTCTGCAGAAGACCTTCACTGCTGCAACTATGTGCACTATATGGTGATGAACCTAAGACCAAGCTATTCACATATTATTCAGTTTTTTTTCTCAAGATGGAATACTTAGGACAGAGCCATGGGCAACTGAAAGCTCATTTCCATCACTATATCCTTTTTTTTGGCAAAAGAATCATTGTTTTATCTATTAATTTGTATATATACACAGATCTTAGAAAGGCAGAAGGCCAAAAACTAACACTAGGACAAAAACAGAAACAAAAGGCTGGAATATCCTCCTGGTTAGAAAACTTAAATACATAGGTAGATTATGGTGTTTATTCATTGAAGAAACTTGACTGGCTAGGAAATTGGGAGAATACTACTTTTTTCCACCATTATATGCTGGATTACACTGTATCTGCACAAATTTCTGAGATCATAACAGTCATTTAATCAATGTGAGTCTCAATCAACCAAGTTGAATGGACTGATTATTCAGGGCCTAAACAATGAGGATCTTGGCCACATGACAAGCATTTGACGGTTTTTACTGCCCTAACGTTTAGCTGATGACTAAAGAGTATAGAAACATTGTGCTACCATCTGTCTCTCAACAACTACCCTGGCTATTCTGATAGACCATGACAAGAACTTAATTGATAGAAAACACTGACAAATCAACATGTTCAATCATGAAGATTAGAATTTCTAAAAAAATATGTTGCATAAACTCAAATGATTGATCTGTAACAACTTATCGACACCTGAGTGTCCGGGACAGCTGCTAATAAGCACTTGAGAGTTGCGACTCAAGAATAGGGTTTGAGTGCAAGCCATATGATCAGGAGACATGATATATTCTTCTAAGTACAAACTAACCAACCTCATGACTTCTGAACAACTTGTATTTATGAGAGCATTAACTGGGAGTCACTGTCTGAACTATCTTGTGGGACTCATTCATTCGTGATAATGTCACAAAACCCTTCACAACTACTCCCTCCGGTCGTTTTTAATCGACGCGGACTGTTCGCTGCATGCAGGTAGATTAGTGTGGTGGTGGCGTCGATTAATACGGTCCAGAGGTAGGAGGAGGTATGTTCTATTTGAGAGGTTCATGCCTTCTTATAATTTAAAAAGGTAAAAAAAAAGTAAAAGGATATTAACCAACCATTAAGCTAAGCAAGTTACAAAGCAATTATGTGGTTAAGTACCCAAATATGTCTAAGCATGCTAAGGAACGGTCAGTGCAAGAGACAGAAACTAGAGTTGAAGGCGGCCAAATGAATCAATCATTGCACAAGTACTAATAAGAAGGGCCAAAGTAATGCTAGAAAATTTCTTGCAATTTGAAGGACAAACAAGATGATGTGCATACACTTAGTAGAGCATGGGGAGAACCCTGGCCACAAGTGGTTCTCAATCCATGACTAGATTTTTTACGAACTTCAAAGTCCGCCTGCCCAACATCTTTAATAGGTGAACTTTGCTAATCCCTCAAGGTTATTGGTTTTGCAGATAGACCATTCTGAGGTGTGACCTCTCTAAAATGCTATTTTTATTTTTAATGATGGGGTAGCACCGATTGAAGAGAAGCTGGTCCAACATCGTCTCAGATGGTTTGGACATATCCAACGGAGGCCTCCGGAAGTGCCAGTGCATAGCGGACGGATAAAGCGTGCTGAGAATGTTAAGAGGGGTCGTGGTAGACCTAACTTGACATGGGAGGAGTCCGTTAAGAGAGACCTGAAGGTTTGGAATATCGACAAAGATTTAGCCATGGACAGGGGTGCGTGGAAGTTAGCTATCCACGTTCCGGAACCATGACTTGGCTTCGAGATCTTATGGGTTTCAACTCTAGCCTACCCCAACTTGTTTGGGACTGAAAGGCTTGGTTGTTTTGTTGTTGTTGGGAAGGAATTAAATAAGGGGTATTGGTGCTGGTCAATCATATGGATAGATATTACCACTGACGTAGACTGAGTCTTGCAGATAAGAGTCTTCAAGAAGTAGTGGATATGATTATCTCTGAGATTCTTTTGGGCTAAAAATCATATATATGCAACAGTGTTTCCTTCTGTAGCAGTGAGGAAGTGTTGTTGGCTGGTTTCTTTTGTTCAACACTTCAACCTTAACTTTGGTTTATTTTTTTCAAATTCCAAGGAACTATGAAAGTTCTGACTGGCTTGCAGGGGATTAAAATGATCATATAAACAAGTAGCACTAGTTCCTACAACATGTAAAAGATGTGTTCAGGTTACTCACTGGACGAAGTGGAAGGCAAAAAGGGCTGAACATATAATTAGATTTGGGTGAACTCCAGTCTCGAGGATGATGATATTTACATGTAGCACCAAATTTACAATCTCCAGTCCTCATGTAATACTGACACTCAGGCTGCCCTGGCCGCTCAGGGAATCCATGTTCTTGTTGATTATTGCTGGATTGTATAGTTGAGGAAGAATAAGGCATGTAAGGACCACCATAAGCAATTGCAGAGGAAGATCCATGGTGCCCTATGCCATACACATGACCAGTTTGAACACTTTGTTGGGCTCCACCTGATGCTACAGGGTTTACTGAAGCCTGCATCAAACAGAAGAGTTATTTACTTGGAGCAAAAGATGCATCTAGCTGCATGCACTCTTAGGTTTGCATTCTATGATCACATATGTCAATTACTTGCCCCATTTTATTGTTCTTAACATTAGCCACTTTTTCAGGTAACATGTTAGTGGATGCCTTTCAGCTCTTGCCCACATGATAATGAACTCATTTTCCATCTTTCAGTCTAATCTACAATTTACAAGGTGTCGATTAATTGCTTTACATGTTTACACAAGTTGGCTATTATGATTTGTGAATCTTAGTTCATTTTTTGCATTTGAAACCTGCAATGCATGTCAAAATATTATTTACAACTCAAGTTAGTTACCGGATAAGGGCTCCATCCTTGCACGGGAATCATTCCAGATGATAGCATCATTGGAGAATAAGAGCCTGGCATATATGATCCAGGAACTACAGGTGGCCTCCCCATTTGCCAATTTGTAAGAGGAGCGTACGGATGAGGCGAAGGTACAGATGGGGACTGAAATGGTGGATAAATTCCAGGAGTCACTTGAACACCGCCAAATTCTGGATGATGAAATTTACATGTAGAACCAAACTTGCATTGTCCAGTCTTCATGTAGTAGGAGCACTCTTTCTCACCCTGCACTTTGTTGGTATCAATAAACTTTCCATTAAAATATTTCACTAAAGTAGCAATGTTTTTGGAGAGAATTTCACACCTGACGTAGAGGGAATCCATTACTGTTTAACAATATAGGTTGAACAGACCCATCTTGCTTAGGATGGTGATATTTGCAGTTGGAGCCAAATTTGCAAGTCCCAGTCTTCATGTAGTACTGCAAAAAGAATACAGAAGAATAAGTACAAACAATTTAGAAGTCATGTGGCATAACTTTAATAGTCAGTGTGCTGAACACTATGCCAGTGATTACTACGTTTTTTACTTGTTCACTCTGCATGCCAGTCAAACGAGTAACAAATCCGTGGGCAACTAGGTGCATGCAAATAGTGTGCAGGTCTGCAGGAGTTGGTGTATGCATGCTCAAGAGTGTGACTGATGCTCGGTTGTATGGAAAGGTAATAAAATTCGAGCATGAAACAGTTGAATTTATGTACCTCGCATACTGGTTGACCCAACCGCTCCGGGTAGTCCAATGCTACTTCGTTCTTTGCACCTCCACCAAACTACATTTTCAAATGATGGAAAAACAGAGATTAGTCAATTCTGAATCTACTGCAAAACTGTAAATACGATTCCTAGAATCCAATTTGGGGGAGATAAACTATTGGTTAGGTTCAACAGAAGATTTACTGCCTAAACAGAAAGAAAACAATATCCCAGGCCCACAGACCAAAAACAGACGCCCATAATGAAAACAAGGAAAGTATAGAAGCATCATAAATCATTTATGAAAACCATCAGTCTATCACCGAGATAGAAGCAGCTTTATTAATGTAAAATCTAACTGTATCTTTTGCAGTATATTAAGCAGTATCTTTTGCATATTAAGCAAGTCATAAAGCATCAAATCCACCAAAATCAGGGTCATAAATAGTGAACTGTAAGGTACTTACAGTTGTTGGCCAGATTTATATATACAGCAGGTACAGCAAAAAAAACATATGTACATATGTTACGGACAACTGTGAAACTCCGTGATCGATGATCATACATGTATATACGTACATTAGGTTATATACTAAATGGAGAACGTAGAAGTGGGCGGATTGCATGTATTGAGAGCTGGTAGTAAACTTAGGCGCCCATAAAGCCGAAGCAGTAGGTTTGAAGCAGACAATTAAGTGGAAGTAAAGCGAATTAAGTATGAAATGAAGGCGCTGTGCAGAGTAACCTTCTGCTCCCGGAAGGATTATTATGCATAGGGGTGCGTAGATTCAGCCAATCCAAATTATGATGCTGCCGCCTGATGAGTGGTAAGGAGACGCCACGGGCAAAATGGTCGAGCGGCAGATGCAATTCAGCTAGAGAGGAGCTACATTACCCCGATTATTACCAGTAATTTCTGGGATCCTCGCAGTGGATTACCGTGTGGTTGCATGAATTACATGGCAAATCTAGCTGCCCCATGGACCCAACGAAAACGCGCGCGTACACAGGGGCGCGCCGAGGCGGATCAGGAAAGCGCGCGAAGGAGAGGGGAGGGGAGAGAGCGGCTTTTGTCACCTCAGTGCCTCCGCGATCGCGGGGGTGGTTGTAGCGGCAGCGGTCCCCGAAGCCGCAGGCGCCCGTGCGGAGGTAGTAGATGCAGTCGGCCTCGCCGGGCCGCTCCGGCAGGCGCGCCCCGTCGCCGTCCCCGCCGCCACCGCCGCCGCTGCCGTCCCCGCCCAGCCCCATCCTCCACATGGACCCTGCAGCGCATTCCATCCCGTTAGTTCTCACGCCAGCCCAGGTAGATCCGCGCGCCGTACGGACGCGCGGAGATCTAATAAGCGTGATAATGATATGGAATGGAGAATAGCGGAAGGGAGAAGAGGGGGAAAAGGGAGGGCGTGCTGTTACCTTCGAGGCCGGTGTCGGGGTCGGCGCCACGGCCGCCGTCTCCTTCTCCGGCTCCGGGTGCAGCTGCGGCGTGAGGCTCCATGGGCGGGGGCGGGGAGGCAATCGGATGGGAACGATCGGAGGTGGGAGGGGAGGAGGAGGAGATCGGGCGGGCCTCTCTTCTCTGTGTCTCGCGTTTCCTTTCCACCACTATGGTGTGGCTACTGCGCTCCTGTCTTTTCTCTTTCTCTTTTCCCACCACAGTCGCGTGCACCTGTCCGGTTCTTACACACTGCCACCGGGACGGGAGGTAGGTTGCTCTTTGTTTCTCTCTCCCTTTGCCATTTTTTTTATTTGTTTATGGGCTGCTGCTTGACTGCAAAGGGAGGGGGGACCACGCGGCGTGGTCGATCTAAGGTGGGGATTAATGCTCATTTCGCCATTGAATTAATGTTGGCGGTAACGGTTGGAGTTAAGCTCGCTATTATGGCACTCGACTCTACTACCCAGTTATGTTCTTCAGCCACCGCCGTCTAGGGTTTTTGTCATTACAATGCTTCATGTCAAAATATACTACGTAGTGCACGTTAATTTCGTCTTAAATCAATTTTTCCTAACATTCACCAAATCTACATAAAATTTAATAGATTTATAGGTACTATAAATGGAAATATATTTTCGCCGAGTTGGGTGACACAAAACGTACAACCATCCGTATGAAAATGCAATTGAAACTTTTATGGATACTGATAAATTTCGAAATATGAGTGCTACTTATGGTCTTGACTCTCAAGTTGTTACAAATTTTTATAAATCTTTTGCCTCTCATTTTGAATTGCCTATGTAGAATTTTAATAAGTATCATGAACCTTACAAGGATAAAACTGATTCACCTATAGGTAAATGTATTGAAGTTAAAACTGTTGATCACATTCTTCCTGAAGCTTATATTGAAAAAATTCATTTTTCTGCAAAAATGAAGGAGTATTCTGTTATAACTAGTGTGGTTAACAAAAGTGCAAAGAAACCTATAGAACCTGAGGAGCAAATAAATGTTGAACCTGCTGTTGCAATAGATAAGACCTTGTGACTGAAAATGTAGAAGATGGTCACATCATTTTCTGTGAAGATGCTTCTAATATTGTTTCACATCCTAGTAAGTTTAGAAAAGCCAGTGTTCCTATGCTCTCTGTTAGAATTGGTGATCATTGTTATTATGGTTTATGCGATATTGGTGCAAGTACTAGTGCCATTCCTTATGAGCTTTACAGGGAAATCATGCATGAGATTGGTTCTTGTAAACTTCAAGATATTGATGTGGTTATTCGGCTAGCTAATAGAGAAACTATCTCTCCTATTGGTATTGTTCGAGATGTGGAAGTTCTATGTGGTAAGATTAAATATCCTGCTAACTTTTTGGTACTTGGTTCTGCCGCTAGTAAGACTTGTCCTATTATTTTTGGTAGACCTTTTCTAAATACTTGTGGAGCTATTATAGATTGCAAGAAAGAAAAAATTGTGACTAAATTTGCTGGTGAATCTTATGAGTTTAATTTCTCTAAATTTGCCAAGTTCCTTATGAAGTTGAATTGCCTAATGATGATTTTAGAGTTGAACAACTTGCATCTATTGTTCTTGCTTCTAATAATCCTTTGCAACAACATTTGGAGGATCATAAGAGTGAAGTCTTTAGGGAAGAAAGGAATGAGCTTGATGAAATTTTCCTTCGTCAACCTATTCTTAAACATGACTTACCGGTTGAAGATCTAGGTACAACACCACCGCCAAAGGAAGATCCTGTTTTTGATTTGAAACCGTTGCCTGATAATCTTAAGTATGCTTATATTGATGATAAGAGAACATTGGGCCGCCAACCAAAGCCATGTATCATGGTGGAAGTTTCAGCTTGGACATTAATCCTCAAATCTCTTATGAGAATATTATCTGTTGTTGAATGCTTAAAGCATAAAAGAGGAGTCCATTATCTGTTTTCTATGTTGTCCCGGTATGGATGTCCTTAAGTTGAGATCTATCAAAATCGAGAAATCAAATGCGATTTATCTCCTTGGACCTTTGTACAGGTGGCATAGAGGTACCCCTTTGTGACACTTGGTTGGAACATATGTAATGCAATGATAATCCATGGAAATCCGAGCTAATTAGGACAAGGAGCGGGCACTATTAGTATTCGATGCATGAGGCTTGCAACTTATAGGGAGTTTTATACATAACCCATATGAATTATTACTACCGTTGACACAATTGTTTCCATGTTTTCAAAATAAAAAGCTCTAGCACATGAGTAATCCCTGCTTCCCTCTGCGAAGGACCTTTATTTTACTTTATGTTGAGTCAGTTTACCTACTTCTTTCTATCTTAGAAGCAAACACTTGTGTCAACTGTGTGCATTGATTCTTACATACTTGCTTATTTCCACTCATCATATTACTTTGTTGACAATTATCCATGAGATATACATGTTGAAAGTTGAAAGCAACTGCTGAAACTTAAATCTTCCTTTGTGTTGCTTCAAAACCTTCTATTAAGAATCTAATGCTTTATGAGTTAACTCTTATGCAAGGCTTTTTGATGCTTGTCTTGAAAGTACTATTCATGAAAAGTCTTTGCTATATGATTCAGTTGTTTAGTCATTATCTATTTGTTAACAAATTATAGACCATTGCTTTGAATCACTTCATTCATCTCATATGCTTTACAATAGTATTGATCAAGATTATGATGGTAGCATGTCACTTCAGAAATTATCCTTTTTATCGTTTACCTACTCGAGGGCGAGTAGGAACTAAGCTTGGGGATGCTTGATACGTCTCAAACGTATCTATAATTTCATATGTTCCATGCTAGTTTTATGACAATACTCACATGTTTTATTCACACTTTATATCATTTTTACGCATTTTCCGGTACTAACCTATTAACAAGATGCCGAAGCGCCAGTTCCTGTTTTCTGCTGTTTTTGGTTTCAGAAATCCTACACAGGAAATATTCTCGGAATTGGACGAAACAAAAGCCCACAGCCCTATTTTCCACGGAGGATTCCAGAACACCGAAGAGGAGTCAGAGGCGGCCAGCAGGGGGGCCACCCCACAGGGCCACGCGGCCAGGCCCCCAGGCACGCCGGCCTATGGGGAGGCCACCCCCTGGCTCTCCCGATGCTGCCTCTTCTCCTATATAATCCTTCGTATCGGAAAACCCTAGTACCGAGAGCCACGATACGAGAAAAGTTACTGAGACGCCGCCGCCGTCAACCCCATCTCGGGGGTTCTGAAGATCACCTCCGGCACTCTGCCGGAGAGGGGAATCATCACCGGAGGGCTCTACATCACCATGCCCGCCTCCGGACTGATGCGTGAGTAGTTCATCCTTGTACTATGGGTCCATAGCAGTAGCTAGATGGTTGTCTTCTCCTATTGTGCCATCATGTTTAGATCTTGTGAGCTGCCTATCATGATCAAGATCATCTATTTGTAATGCTACATGTTGTGTTTGTTGGGATCCGATGAATATGGAATACTATGTCAAGTTGATTATCGATCTATCATATATGTGTTGTTTATGATCTTGCATGCTCTCCGTTGCTAGTAGAGGCTCCGGCCAAGTTGATACTTGTAACTCCAAGAGGGGGTATTTATGCTCGATAGTGGGTTCATGCCTCCATTGAATGCGGGACGATGACGAGAAAGTTCTAAGGTTGTGGATGTGTTGTTCCCACTAGGGATAAAACATCAATGCTTTGTCTAAGGATATTTGTATTGTTTACATTACGCACGGTACTTAATGCAATTGTCCGTTGTTTGCAACTTAATACTTGGAAGGGGTGCGGATGCTAACCCGAAGGTGGACTTTTTAGGCATAGATGCATGCTGGATAACGGTCTATGTTCTTTGTCGTAATGCCCTAAGTAAATCTCATAGTAGTCATCATGATATGTATGTGCATTGTTATGCCCTCTCTATTTGTCAATTGCCCAACTATAATTTGTTCACCCAACATGTTATTTATCTTATTGGAGAGACACCACTAGTGAACTGTGGACCCCGGTCCATTCTTTTACATCCGAAATACAACCTACGCAATCATTGTTCTCTCGTTGTTCTTTGCAAGCAAATATCATTCTCCACACCATACGATTAATCCTTTGTTTACGACAAGCCGGTGAGATTGACAACCTCACTCTGTGAAGTTGGGGCAAAGTATTTTGATTGTGTTGTGCAGGTTCCACGTTGGCGCCGGAATCCCTGGTGTTGCACCGCACTACACTCCTTCACCAACAACCTTCACGTGGCCTTCATCTCCTACTAGTTCGATAACCTTGGTTTCTTACTGAGGGAAAACTCGCTGTTGTACGCATCACACCTTCCTCTTGGGGTTCCCAACGAACGTGCGCTTCACGTGTCATCAGCAACTTGCAGCGCTACGTTGGAAAATGGAACCTCTCGGACCTCTCCGAGGCCACTCTTGGCATCGGCAAGGACCGGCAGGTGATAATTGACCCGCGCAGCCCCCGAAACAACATGCAGCACCTTGGTCGGCTCAAGTAAGCCGTGCGGGAGCTTGACAACGCCTAGCACAATGTTCACAACAATGTGATGGTAAGCTTCTCACTTGAACTTCAACTCTTTCCTTTATACTGATGCCGGTTTTGAACTTCACAATTTATAGATATATCCTCATAGTCCCCGAGTTTCGGGTTAAGCACGCAGTACTTAGCGCGAAACTGCTTAAAAAACCGGCATAGCTAGTCCCCGAGTTTCGGGTTAAGCACGAAGTACTTAGCGCGAAACTTCAAAAAACTGGCATAGCTAGTCCCCGAGTTTCGGGTTAAGCACGAAGTACTTAGCGCGAAACTTCAAAAAACCGGCATAGCTAGTCCCTGAGTTTTGGGTTAAGCACCAAGTACTTAGCGCGAAACTTCCAAAACCAGCATATCTAGTCCCCGAGTTTCGGGTTAAGCACGAAGTACTTAGCGCGAAACTTCAAAAAACCGGCATAGTTAGTCCCCGAGTTTCGGGTTAAGAACGAAGTACTTAGCGCGAAACTTCAAAAAACCGGCATAGCTAGTCCCCGAGTTTCGGGTTAAGCACGAAGTACTTAGCGCGAAACTTCAAAAAACCGGCATAGCTAGTCCCCGACTTTCGGGTTAAGCACGAAGTACTTAGCGCGAAACTCCAAAAAACCGGCATAGCTAGTCCACGAGTTTCGGGTTAAGCACGAAGTACTTAGCGCGAAACTTCAAAATACCGACATAGCTAGTCCCCGAGTTTAGGGTTAAGCACGAAGTACTTAGCGCGAAACTTCAAAAAAACGGCATAGCTAGTCCCCGAGTTTCGGGTTAAGCACGAAGTACTTAGCGCGAAACTCCAAAAAACCGGCATAGCTAGTCCCCGAGTTTCGGGTTAAGCACTGATGCGTGTAATTGACACGTCCGTTGGGAACCCCAAGAGGAAGGTGTGATGCGCACATCGGCAAGTTTCCCTCAGTTAGAAACCAAGGTTTAATCGAACCAGTAGGAGTCAAGAAGCACGTTGAAGGTTGATGGCGGCGGGATGTAGTGCGGCGCAACACCGGAGATTCCGGCGCCAACGTGGAACCTGCACAACACAACCAAAGTACTTTGCCCCAACGAAACCAGTGAGGTTGTCAATCTCACCGGCTTGCCGTAACAAAGGGTTAACCGTATTGTGTGGAAGATGATTGTTTGCAAGAAAACAGTAAAACAAGTATTGCAGCAGATTTGTATTTCAGTATAAAAGAATGGACCGGGGTCCACAGTTTACTAGAGGTGTCTCTCCCATAAGATAAAAGCATGTTGGGTGAACAAATTACAGTCGGGCAGATGGGTCGACCTTCTAAACCCTAGCACCGGCGATCTCCTCCACCTCCGGTGATCAAGCCTGGGTTTTCCGCTCATTGGGATCAGCTCGTGATCCTGCGCAAGGTATTAGGTTTTCCATCCCTCCTCTCTCTTGCCATGTCTCCTCCGACGTGGAAATGGTGTGTCTCATACTCAGAAGTTCAAGATCTGGGGTCGGAAGTTCATGATGGTCAGGCAGGGGAGTTACATCTGTGGCCTGCCACGGATTGGCTAGTGTTGATGAATAGCAAGGGCACGTCTATAGTGGGGAAGTACTTGCAGGCTGGTGATACCGTGGAAATAGGATCTGAGATTGAGTTCTCGGCATTTCATGTTAAGGTGATCAAATGTGTTCTTTCACCCAATGAGGATCTTATTGCTTCGGATCAAGATCTCCTGAATATGATGGTCTCGGATCCTCGATCGGCAGATCGGTGTTGGAAGGTAACTTACTCTACGCATGTTGATCTGGCTAGAGGCCGTATGAAGGCTTATGATGGATCTTTGATGTTATCTGTCAAGGATAATTGGTTGCTCCTTAAAAATGCTAAGGGTGCCATGATTGGTCGACGAGGTCTTAAATCTTCGGATGCTCTAAGTCTTGGTGCTAAAATTTCTTTTCCTAATCATGTCATACGTTTGGGTCGACCTTTATTACCTCAGGCCACTCCTGTGAATTCCTTGGATGAGCACTCTCAGGTGTCTGCATGTACTGAGGTGCGGGTTAGCACAGTTATTGAGGAACCTCCTAAGGCAGATAATACACAGGTCTTGAAGGACTCAGCACCATTTGCTGAATCTGTGCATGCTGCTTTATTCCGTGGCCTTAGTTTTTCGCATGGTATAAACTTTGCAAAAGATGTTAAATCCAAGTTTAATTCTGAGGTGCATCCTTCCTCCCATTCTAGCCATTTCTTGATGATAGTAGCTTTTGGTAGAGCTAACTTTAAAATGGAGGAGGATCTGGTGAGCATTGCTCTTGAAGCAGCTATTGGTGGATCTTGTGGTAATCTCAAGGTTTCTTTGATCAAGGATAGGGTTTTTTCCTTCTGTGTGGCTAATAAGTATGTTGGATTTCATATTTTAAAGCTAAGAAGGTTCATTTGTCAGCAGTTTAAATGCTTTTTTTATCTGTGGGGTAGAGGAGGCCCTAATTGGAAATGGGAATTCTCTAATTGGAAGAAGCAGTGTGATGACGACTGGATTCTTGTTAGCCCTTCTAAGAGAGCTATGCATAAGGGCTTGGAAGCTTTACAGAAAAAGGCTCAGCATTCTAGTTTGGCCACGGGTCCACAGGTTAAAAAGAAATTGCAGTTTGCTGAATCTATTGCATATGTGGCTTGTTCAGGTTATAAACCTCCAAATCCAAATCCTACTGTTTCTACTGCTGAGAAGGGAGAATGTTCTACTTCTGCAACTGTTGGAAATGTCCTTGACAAGAATTTGCAACCTTCTATTGACTCTTTTGTGGAAGAAGGACAGAAAGACTTTGAGAATATGATTGATGACATGGTTTTTAAAGTTTGGAAACGTGGACGATGTCTTAGTTTGAAGCATGAGTCCAAAGATTGCACGTCTGATATTCGTTGCAGGTCTTGTTTTAATTATGGTCATATTAGGAAAAACTGTCTAAACCGGAATATGCACAAAGTTTGGGTTCCAAAGAACAAGTCGGCGGCTCGGACAGTTATTAATGACCAGAGAGAATATGTGTCCAACGCCATTTCGCATCCCACGACGCCTCCCTCATTTAATTCTTTCTGTCTGTCGTCAAGTAAAGGTTCTCTGTCCTCGCCTCGAGAAACCCACACATCGCCTGCAGCTCCTCCTCCGCCGGCTTCTTCAGCATCGGAGATGGCGGTGTTTGAGGTTGATCCAACGCCATGGCTCCCATGGGGACACCAGATCATTGATGGGGGCCCGACGCGGCTGCCCAGGACATACTACAACCCCCCTCAGGATCCGCCGCCTCAGCATCGTGCTTTTTGTGTCGCCATGGTTGATCCGCCGCCGCCACCACATGCGGCTGCGCACTGGAGGCATCAGGTGAATGAGTTTCTTGTCGGCCCCTTGCAGCGTAATGTGCTTACTGTACAGCCAAGCTTGTTTGGGGTAGGTCTGTTTGAGATGAGTAGTCCAAACTCTGCTAGTGCTCTGGTTCAACATGGTCAGTTTCAGCTGCATAATCGTTCCCTTCGCTTCCTGCATGTGGATGAAACTCAGAATCATCGAGCTATTTTGGGTTGTCGGAGGGGTTGGTTGATGTTTTTGGGGGTCAATCCTGACTATCGTAATGATTTGGATATTGCTAATGCTGTAGCCACATTTGGACAATTTTACTATTGGAATAGTAATGATCCTGTCAAGGATAGAGTTCTTGTGTATGCTACTTTCACTTCTCCACAACTAGTTCCTAGAGATGTGGTGTTTGGTAAATATGCATCTGTGGGTGGGATAAAGGAAACCTGGACAGCTCCTGTATACATCCTCACTGCAGATTTTGCTGATGCTCTGCCAGCAGATGAAGATCCAATGCCACCTGATGGCAACCCCCACCCTCTCCCTGGGAATTTGATGCCAAATATGAATTTGTTTGTGAACCCTCAATATCCAGAAGTGGGTTGGGATGCAGTTCAAGAGCCTTTTGGTAATGATGGGAATCACTTGGGCAATGAGGCTGGTCAGCACAACCATCCTTTATGGGATTTGCAGAATGAAGTGCAAGGGCAACAGGAGGAGTTACCTGTTTCAATGGTTCTGAATATTTCTGATGGTTCTGATTTTTCAGTGAATATGGTGCTGGATGGGGTTGTTCCAGTTCAGCAGAATTTGCAGGTGTTTGCCATGATGGAGATGTTTATTGGCCCTTCTCCTCCTCCTGAGATGTTGAGGCACAGGTGGTTGGCTGCAGTGCTTCCTATAGCTACCCCTGTCCTGCAATTCAGTAAGCTGGGTGTTTCTCCTTTTATTTCTCTGAAGCATGATGCAGTTATGCTGGGGAAAGATGGGTGCTTGTCTACATTCCAAGGTCATGCTGGGGAGAACAAGGAATGCAGGTTTTTTGAGGAGGAGGATCTACTACCTGGTCTGTTGTCACTTCAGACACCTAAGAAGAGGAGGCAAAGGAAGAAAATGGCCCCACTTGTAGAGAATTCTGAGAGGAGGTTCACTAGGAGTTGTCTTAACAAGGAGGGTTATAGACCCAGGCCTGTTTTGGATATTCAGCCAAAAATCAAGAAGAAGTCAAGGGCTAAGCTATTGTTAGCCAGAGCAGCAGAGAATGATGAGGAGGAGCAGCTCAATATGCATAATGAGGACACAAGGGAGTATGAGACTGATGAGGCAGCTGCTGATATCCCTGTGACCCCTCTTCCTGTGCTTCAGTCTGTGGGGATTGCTTTGGGAATTGCACCAGAGAAGCTTACAAGAGAGCAGCTTGAGGCTGAACCTGTGAAGGGGAATCCAAAGCAAGCAGATAATGTGTAGTCTGATGGGTAAAGTGTGTGTGGGGGCTTCATCTGGTCTTATAGTTTTTGTGAAAGCTTTTGTGGGGCTTGTTCTAGTGTGTGGGGTGTGTGATCTGTTGCATCCTACTGAGGAGGTTCATTTTGTGGGGGTCTTAGTTCTTGTGCTTGATCGTCATGGAGTTCAATACAGTTGGTATGTTTTATTGTCCATGATGTATATTTTGTGCTACAGTAATGAGCTGGTATTGCATGTCAGCTTGGTCCTATCATACTCTATTTGTCTTTATTATGAGTAAGATCTATATGAGGAAGTGGCGTGTGTTGTGTTGGAATGTGCGTGGACTTAATGCTGATAACAGACAAAGGGAAGTTAGAGCTAAGATTGATGAAAGTGAATGTGATATCATTTGTCTCCAAGAAACTAAATGTGAAGTGTTTGACTGGAAATTAATTAGAAAATTCTATCCCAAAAAATTTGACTCTTTTTCATATGCTCCCTCAGTGGGTGCTTCTGGTGGTATTATTATTATTTGGAATTCTGCTATATTCCAAGGAGTGCTGATACAGTCAGAGAGGTTTGGGCTGGTAATTAAATTTTCTTCTGTGCATAATAATGAGGACTGGTATCTTGTGTGTGTGTATGGGCCTTGTCATGGAATTGAGAGGGATAATTTTGTATCCTGGTTATATAATTTACAAATTGCTCCAGAGGAAAATTGGCTTATAGTGGGAGACTTTAATTTCATCAGAGCCCAGGATAATAGGAACAAACCTGGTGGGGATGTTAATGATATGTTTCTGTTCAATGAGATAATTGGACACCTTGGTTTGTTGGAGTTGCCCATAAAAGGAAGAGCATACACTTGGTCTAATATGCAGAGGGACCCCTTGCTTGAGCAGCTGGATTGGTTTTTTACTAGTGCTCATTGGATTTCAGATTATCCTAATTCAATTGTGCTACCTCTTGCTAAAACTGGGTCAGATCATGTACCATGTGTGATTAATATTGATACAACTATCCCAAAGGCTAAAATATTCAGGTTTGATAATTACTGGGTGGATCTCCCAGGGTTTAAAGAATGTGTTGATAATTCTTGGAGTCAGATTTCCCATAAGAAGTATAGTTCTGCAGTGTTAGCAGACAAATTGAAGAAGTTCAGATATGATTTGAGGAAATGGTATACTAGTCTGTCTAAGCTTAAGGAGATAATGAAGAAATGTAATGAGTTCATACTCATTCTAGATTCTTTGGAGGAAAAAAGGCCTTTATACAATGTGGAGTTTAATTTTAGGCGCATTGTGAAATTGCATCTTGATGAATTGTTGCTAGTGGAATGTAATTATTGGAGGAAGAGGTGCACCATTAGGTGGATTAAGCAAGGGGAAGATAATACTAAATTTTTTCATGCTATGGCAACTGAAAGGTACAGAAGAAACTCCATTGCTTTGTTACATGATGCTGAAGGAAATGAAGTGAATGATCATCAGTTGATGGCTAGCATGCTTCTTAAGGAATATAAAGGAAGATTGGGACAGTCTGAACCAATTAATATGCAGTTTGATTTGAGTATGTTGCTTCATAAAGTAGATGGTTTGGATTCATTGACAAGGCCTTTCGAGGAAAAGGAAATGGATGATGTCATTAAGTATATGCCAGCTGACCGTGCTCCTGGCCCTGATGGATTCAATGGTTTATTCTTGAAGAAATCTTGGCCAATAATTAAAGCAGAGTTTTACAAATTAGCAGCTGATTTTCATAGTGGATCTGTTCAGTTGAAGAACATAAATGGGTCCTATATTACTCTGGTGCCAAAAAAGCAAGTACCTCTGTATGTGAATGATTTCAGGCCTATTTCTTTGACAAATGTCTGTGTCAAGTTCCTTACCAAGCTAGCTGCTAATAGATTGCAAGATGTAATCTTGTCTTGCATCCATAAGAATCAATATGGATTTCTCAGAGGTAGATCCATTCAAGATTGTCTGGCTTGGGCTTTTGAATATCTTTATTTATGCCATGCCTCTAGGAAACCAATTATTATACTCAAGCTTGATTTTGCTAAGGCATTTGATACTATTGAGCATGAGGCTATTTTGCAAGGGATGCATCATAAGGGGTTTAACAGTATATGGTTGAATTGGGCAAAGGAAATTCTCTCTACTGGCACCTCAGCTATCTTATTGAATGGAATTCCTGGTAAACAGTTTGAATGCAAAAGGGGGGTCAGGCAGGGTGATCCTATCTCCCCTCTATTCTACTTGTTTGGCTCTGATTTGTTGCAGTCTGCTGTTAATGATTTAGTAGTCCAGGGGTTGTTGTATACACCTATCAACACAAATGAGGAGGACTTTCCTATAGTGCAGTATGCTGATGATACATTGTTGATCTTGCCAGCTGATAAGCATCAATTGTTGGTTCTGAAGGAAACTCTGAATAAGTTCACCTTGTCCACAGGTTTAAAAATAAACTATGATAAGTCTCAGATGGTGCCAATTAATGTTCCTCCTGAGCTTCTTGCTAATCTTGCTGAGGTGTTTGGTTGTCAAATTGGCACTATGCCATTCACATATTTGGGACTTCCTCTGGGAACTACTAAGCCTACTATTACAGAGTTGTCACCTTTAGTGTGCAGATTGGAGAGAAAGCTTACTGCTAGTTCTAGCTTCCTTTCACAAGGTGCAAGGCTGCAACTGATTAATTCTGCTCTGGCTTCAATGCCTTTGCATTTTCTATGTACTCTGCAACTACCTCCTGGACTTACTAAGCAACTGGATAGGATCTTGAGGCAATGTTTATGGAGGGATCAAGAGGGACATCCTAAGCAATCCTTGGCAGCATGGGAAATGATTTGCAAGCCTAAATTGAAGGGGGGACTTGGTATTATCAATTTTCAGAAACAAAATGCTGCCTTGTTGCTAAAATTTCTGGATAAGTTTTACAATAAAAGGGACACTCCCTGGGTTCAGTTAGTTTGGTTTGCTCATTATCAGGGTAAAGTCCCACATGAAGAGAAGTTGTGTGGCTCTTTTTGGTGGAAGGATGTCATGAAACAAGTGGATAATTTTAGAGGTATATCTGTTGTTTCCCTGGGCACTGGGGATACTTTTATGTTCTGGCAGGATAATTGGAAGGTGGATGGACTTGCTAGGCCTTTCATGCTCAGATTTCCAAGATTATTTTCATATGTGCTTAATGATAAGATGTCTGCAAAGGAGGTGTATAGTGTAGAGGATTTATCAGAATTGTTCTATAGACTTTTGTCTACTCATGCATTCCAAGAGCTTCAGGCTTTGCAAAGTTTAATGGACCAAAATCAACTGTCAGGGACAAAGGATGAGTGGCATTACTGTTGGGGTGAGACTTACTCTGCTAAACAGTTTTATGATCATATTCATGCACACATTATGATTCCTAAGGTTTATACATGGCTCTGGAAGTCCTCTTGTGTGATGAAGACAAAGGTGTTTGCCTGGTTATTGATGGTTGATAGGTTGAATACTAGAGACCTGCTCAGGAGGAGGCATTGGAATGTTTCTGGGGATGATATTTGTGTGCTTTGTCCAGCCAGGGTATATGAAGATAGGATTCACTTATTCTTCCACTGCAATTTCAGTACTAGAATATGGAGTTATTTGCAGATTGATTGGCAGCAGCATGATGATTTACAGGTAGTAATGAGTGAGGCCAAAAGAAGCTTTCGGCAGCCTTTTTTCATGGAGGTTATTATTACTGCCTGCTGGAATATTTGGCTTATAAGAAATGGAAGAATTTTTAGGCAGGAGAATGTTTCCTTTGCTAGATGGAAGGCCAAATTTGTACAAGATATGTATTGGCTGCAGTATAGAATTAAGGCCAAGCATAAGGATAGTCTTCTTAGTTGGCTTAAGTCCCTACCTTAGAGTCTGTTTTAGTTTAGCCTTTTTTAGTTTTAGGAGTTTTTTTTTTCTGTACTTTTTATTTTCTAAATTTTAATAAAATTTGCTGTGGGGCTTTTTGCCTCACAGTCTTGCTTCAAAAAAAAAAAATTACAGTCGGGCAATTGACAAATAGAGAGGGCATAACAATGCACATACATGTCATGATAAGTACAGTGAGATTTAATTGGGCATTACGACAAAGTACATAGACCGCCATCCAACTGCATCTATGCCTAAAAAGTCCACCTTCAGGTTATCATCCGAACCCCTTCCAGTATTAAGTTGCAAAGTGATACGTCTCCGACGTATCGATAATTTCTTATGTTCTATGCCATATTATTGATGATACCTACATGTTTTATGCACACTTTATGTCATATTCGTGCATTTTTTGGAACTAACCTATTAACAAGATGCCGAAGTGCCGATTGCTTTGTTCTGCTGTTTTTGGTTTCGAAATCCTAGTAACGAAATATTCTCGGAATTGGACGAAATCAAGACCCAGGGGCCTATTTTGCCACGAACCTTCCAGAAGACCGAAAAGCATACGAAGTGGGGCACGAGGTGGCCAGACCACAAGGCGGCGCGGCCAAGGGGGGGCCCACGCCGCCCTATGGTGTGGGCCCCTCGTCAGCCCTCCGACTCTGCCCTTCCGCCTACTTAAAGCCTCCGTCGCGAAACCCCTGATGCGAAAAACCACGATACGGAAAACCTTCCAGAGACGCCGCCGCCGCCAATCCCATCTCGGGGGATTACGGAGATCTCCTCCGGCACCTGCCGGAGAGGGGATTCATCTCCCGGAGGACTCTACACCGCCATGGTCGCCTCCGGAGTGATGAGTGAGTAGTTCACCCCTGGACTATGGGTCCATAGCAGTAGCTAGATGGTTGTCTTCTCCTCCTTGTGCTTCATTGTTGGATCTTGTGAGCTGCCTAACATGATCAAGATCATCTATCTGTAATACTCTATGTTGCGTTTGTCGGGATCCGATGGATAGAGAATAACATGTTATGTTAATTATCAAGTTATTGCATATGTGTTGTTTATGATCTTGCATGCTCTCCGTTATTAGTAGAGGCTCTGGCCAAGTTTTTGCTAGTAACTCCAAGAGGGAGTATTTATGCTCGATAGTGGGTTCATGCCTGCATTGACACCTGGGACAGTGACAGAAAGTTCTAAGGTTGTGCTGTGTCTTGTTGCCACTAGGGATAAAACATTGATGCTATGTCCGAGTATGTAGTTATTGATTACATTACGCACCATACTTAATGCAATTGTCACGTTGTTAGCAACTTAATACTGGAGGGGTTCGGACGATAACTCGAAGGTTGACTTTTTAGGCATAGATGCGGTTGGATGGCGGTCTATGTACTTTGTCGTAATGCCCAATTAAATCTCACTATACTTATCATGACATGTATGTGCATTGTTATGCCCTCTCTATTTGTCAATTGCCCGATTGTAATTTGTTCACCCAACATGCTTTTATCTTATGGGAGAGACACCTCTAGTGAACTGTGGACCCCGGTCCATTCTTTAATACTGAAATACAAATCTGCTGCAATACTTGTTTTTACTATTTTCTCTGCAAACAATCATCTTCCACACAATACGGTTAATCCTTTGTTACAGCAAGCCGGTGAGATTGACAACCTCACCTGTTTCGTTGGGGCAAAGTACTTTGGTTGTGTTGTGCAGGTTCCACGTTGGCGCCGGAATCCCTGGTGTTGCGCCGCACTACATCCCGCCGCCATCAACCTTCAACGTGCTTCTTGGCTCCTCCTGGTTCGATAAACCTTGGTTTCTTTCTGAGGGAAAACTTGCTGATGTGCGCATCATACCTTCCTCTTGGGGTTCCCCAACGAACGTGTGAAATACACGCCATCACAAAGCAACAGACAATTGCATTAAGTATGGTGCGTAATGTAATCAACAACTACATCCTTAGACATAGCATCAATGTTTTATCCCTAGTGGCAACAGCACAACACAACCTTAGGGGTTTCTGTCACTCCCCCAGATATCAATGCAGGCATGAACCCACTATCGAGCATAAATACTCCCTCTTGGAGTTACTAGCATCAACTTGGCCGAGCCTCTACTAATAACGGAGAGCATGCAAGATCATAAACAACACATAGGTAATAACTTGATAATTAACATAACATGGTATTCTCTATCCATCGGATCCCGACAAACACAACATATAGTATTACGGATAGATGATCTTGATCATGTTAGGAAGCTCACAAGATCCAACAATGAAGCACAATGAGGAGAAGACAACCATCTAGCTACCGCTATGGACCCATAGTCCAGGGGTGAACTACTCACTCATCACTCCGGAGGCGACCATGGCGGTGAAGAGTCCTCCGGGAGATGAATCCCCTCTCCGGCGAGGGTGCCGGAGGAGGTCTCCGGAATCCCCGAGATGGGATTGGCGGCGGCGGCGTCTCTGGAAGGTTTTCCGTATCGTGGTTCTTCGCATCGGGGGTTTCGCGACGGAGGCTATAAGTAGGCGGAAGGGCAGAGTCGGAGGGCTGACGAGGGGCCCACACCATAGGGCGGCACGGGCCCCCTCTGGCCGCGCGGCCCTATGGTGGCGGCGCCTCGTCGCCCCACTTCGTATCCCTTTCGGTCTTCTGGAAGCTTCGTGGATAAATAGGACCCTGGGCGTTGATTTCGTCCAATTCCGAGAATATTTTGTTACTAGGATTTCTGAAACCAAAAACAGCAGAAAACGACAATCGGCTCTTCGGCATCTTGCTAATAGGTTAGTTCCATAAAATGCACGAATATGACATAAAGTGTGCATAAAACATGTAGATATCATCAATAATGTGGCATGGAACATAAGAAATTATCGATACGTCGGAGACGTATCGGCATCCCCAAGCTTAGTTCTGCTCGTCCCGAGCAGGTAAAACGATAACAAAGATAATTTCTGAAGTGACATGCCATCATAACCTTGATCATACTATTTGTAAACATATGTAATGAATGCGGGGCGATCAAAACAATGGTAATGACATGAGTAAACAAGTGAATCATAAAGCAAAGACTTTTCATGAATAGTACTTCAAGACAAGCATCAATAAGTCTTGCATAAGAGTTAACTCATAAAGCAATAAATCACAGTAAAGGTATTGAAGCAACACAAAGGAAGATTAAGTTTCAGTGGTTGCTTTCAACTTGTAACATGTATATCTCATGGATAATTGTCAACATAGAGTAATATAACAAGTGCAAGTTGCAAGTATGTAGGAATCAATGCACAGTTCACACAAGTGTTTGCTTCTTGAGATGGAGAGAGATAGGTGAACTGACTCAACATAAAAGTAAAAAGAATGGTCCTTCAAAGAGGAAAGCATCGATTGCTATATTTGTGCTAGAGCTTTTATTTTGAAAACATGAAACAATTTTGTCAACGGTAGTAATAAAGCATATGAGTTATGAAAATTATATCTTACAAGTTGAAAGCCTCATGTATAGTATACTAATAGTGCCCGCACCTTGTCCTAATTAGCTTGGACTACCGGATCATCGCAATACACATGTTTTAACCAAGTGTCACAATGGGGTACCTCCATGCCGCCTGTACAAAGGTCTAAGGAGAAAGCTCGCATTTTGGATTTCTCGCTTTTGATTATTCTCAACTTAGACATCCATACCGGGACAACATGGACAACGAGATAATGGACTCCTCTTTAATGCATAAGCATGTGGCAACAATTATTATTCTCATATGAGATTGAGGATATATGTCCAAAACTGAAACTTCCACCATGAATCATGGCTTTAGTTAGCGGCCCAATGTTCTTCTCTAACAATATGCATGCTCCAACCATTAAGGTGGTAGATCTCTCTTACTTCGAGACAAGACGGACATGCATAGCAACTCACATGATATTCAACAAAGAATAGTTGATGGCGTCCCCGAAGCATGGTTATCGCACAACGAGCAACTTAATAAGAGATAAAGTGCATAAGTACATATTCAATACCACAATAGTTTTTAAGCTATTTGTCCCATGAGCTATATATTGCAAAGGTGAATGATGGAATTTTAAAGGTAGCACTCAAGCAATTTACTTTGGAATGGCGGATAAATACCATGTAGTAGGTAGGTATGGTGGACACAAATGGCATAGTGGTTGGCTCAAGTATTTTGGATGCATGAGAAGTATTCCCTCTCGATACAAGGTTTAGGCTAGCAAGGTTATTTGAAACAAACACAAGGATGAACGGTGCAGCAAAACTCACATAAAAGACATATTGTAAACATTATAAGACTCTACACCGTCTTCCTTGTTGTTCAAAACTCAATACTAGATATTATCTAGACTCTAGAGAAACCAAATATGCAAACCAAATTTTGACAAGCTCTATGTATTTCTTCATTAATGGGTGCAAAGTATATGATGCAAGAGCTTAAACATGAGCACAATAATTGCCAAGTATCAAATTATCCAAGACATTTTAGAGTTACTACATGTAGCATTTTTCAATTCCAACCATATAACAATTTAACGAAGAAGAAACTTCGCCATGAATACTATGAGTAGAGCCTAAGGACATACTTGTCCATATGCTACAGACGGAGCGTGTCTCTCTCCCACAAAGTGAATGCTAGGATCCATTTTATTCAAACAAAACAAAAACAAAAACAAACCGACGCTCCAAGCAAAGTGCATAAGATGTGACGGAATAAAAATATAGTTTCGGGGGAGGAACCTGATAATGTTGTCGATGAAGAAGGGGATGCCTTGGGCATCCCCAAGCTTAGACGCTTGAGTCTTCTTAAAATATGCAGGGGTGAACCACCGGGGCATCCCCAAGCTTAGATCTTTCACTCTCCTTGATCATATTGTATCATACTCCTCTCTTGATCCTTGAAAACTTCCTCCACACCAAACTCGAAACAACTCATTAGAGGGTTAGTGCACAATAAAAATTAACATGTTCAGAGGTGACACAATAATTCTTAACACTTCTGGACATTGCATAAAGCTACTGGACATTAATGGATCAAAGAAATTCATCCAACATAGCAAAAGAGGCAATGCGAAATAAAAGGCAGAATCTGTCAAAACAGAACAGTCCGTAAAGATGGATTTTATTAGGGCACCAGACTTGCTCAAATTAAAATTCCCAAATTGAATGAAAGTTGCGTACATATCTGAGGATCACTCACGTAAATTGGCTTAATTTTCTGAGTTACCTACGGAGAATTAGACCCAGATTCGTGACGACGAAAGAAATCTGTTTCTGCGCAGTAATCCAAATCTAGTATTTACTTTACTATCAAAGACTTTACTTGGCACAACAAAACATAAAACTAAGATAAGGATAGGTTGCTACAGTAGTAAACAACTTCCAAGATTCAAATATAAAACAAAAATACTGTAGTAAAAACATGGGTTGTCTCCCATAAGCGCTTTTCTTTAACGCCTTTCGGCTAGGCGCGAAAGTGTAACTCAAGTAACATCAAGAGATGAAGCATCAACATCATAATTTGTTCTAATAATAGAATCATAAGGTAACTTCATTCTCTTTCTAGGGAAGTGTTCCATACCTTTCTTGAGAGGAAATTGATATTTAATATTACCTTCCTTCATATCAAAGTAGCACCAACGGTTCGAAGAAAAGGTCTTCCCAATATAATGGGGCAAGATGCATTGCATTCAATATCCAAGACAACAAAATCAATGGGGACAAGGTTATTGTTAACCATAATATGAACATTATCAACTTTCCCCGAAGGTTTCTTTTTAGCATTATCAGCGAGATTAACATACAGATAACAGTTTTTCATTGGTGGCAAGTCAAGCATATCATAGACTTTCTTAGGCATAACAGAAATACTTGCACCAAGATCACATAAAGCATTACAATCAAAATCTTTGACTCTCATTTTAATGATGGGCTCCCAACCATCCTCTAGCTTTCTAGGAATAGAAGTTTCAAGTTTTACTTTCTCTTCTCTAGCTTTTATGAGAGCATTTGTAATATGTTTTGTGAAAGCCAAGTTTACAGCGCTAGCATTGGGACTCTTAGCAAGTTTTTGTAAGAACTTTATAACTTCAGAGATGTGGCAATCATCAAAATCTAAATCATTACAATCTAAAGCAATGGGATTATCATCCCCAAGGTTGGAAAAAATTTCAGCGGTTTATCACGGGAAGTTTCAGCAGTTTTAGCAGTTTCAGGTAATTTTGCGCGCTTTGCACTAGGAGTAGAAACATTGCCAACACCAATTATTTTATTATTGATAGTAGGAGGTGCAGCAACATGTGAATCATTAGCATTGCTAGTGGTGGTAATATTCCAAACTTTAGCTACATTTTTCTCTTTAGCTAGTTTTTCATTTTCTTCTCTATCCCACCTAGCACGCAATTCAGCCATTAATCTTATATTCTCATTAATTCTAACTTGGATGGCATTTGCTGTAGTAACAATTTTATTTTCAATATCCTCGGGTTTAGCAGCCATTTTATTAATTAAAGAAGATTGTGACGCGAGACATGTATGAGATTCGGGTTTCGAGCATTTGCAAGTTTAGTTTGCAACCCGAAATCTCCATATTCAGATTTTCAAGTTGATTTCCTATATTCTTCAACAAGGTAGATTGTTCATTCATAGTTTTAGTAAAAAAATTATTTTGCTCATATTGTGATTGCATAAAGCTCTTGGTGGATCTTTCAATTTCTAACATCTTTTCCTCATTAGGTGAAACATATCTACCATAAGAATTACCATTAGCAGGATATGGCCTAGAATTTTGAGCAACCAATGAAGCTAACGGAACTTTATTAGGATCAACATTAGTCCTACCATTCACAAGCATAGACATAATAGCATCAATCTTATCATTCAAGGAAGAGGATTCTTCAACGGAATTTACCTTCTTACCTTGTGGAGATCTTTCCGTGTGCCATTCGAGTAATTAACCATCATATTATTAAGAAGCTTTGTTGCTTCACCAAGAGTGATGGACATAAAGGTACCTCCAGCAGTCTGAATCCAATAAATTCCGCGAAGAAAAATTTAGTCCTGCATAGAAGGTTTGGATGATCATCCAAGTAGTCGGTTGATACGTCTCCAACGTATCGATAATTTCTTGTGTTCCATGCCACATTATTGATGTTATCTACATGTTTTATGCACACTTTATGTCATATTCGTGCATTTTCCGGAACTAACCTATTAACAAGATGCCGAAGTGCCGATTCGTTGTTTTCTGCTGTTTTTGGTTTCAGTAAATCCTAGTAAAGAAATATTCTCGGAATTGGACGAAATAAAAGCCCGGAGGCCTATTTTCTCACGAAGCTTCCGGAAGACCGAAGACGAGACGAAGAGGGGCCACGGGGAGCCAAACCCTAGGGCGGCGCGGCCCCCTTGGCCGCGCGGCCCCGTGGTGTGGGCCCCCCGTGCCGCCTCTCGACTTGCCCTTCCGCCTACTTAAAGCCTCCGTGACGAAACCCCCAGTACCGAGAGCCACGATACGGAAAACATTACGAGACGCCGTCGCCGCCGATCCCATCTCGGGGGATCCCGGAGATCGCCTCCGGCACCCTGCCGGAGAGGGGAATCATCTCCCGGAGGACTCTACACCGCCATGGTCGCCTCCGGAGTGATGAGTGAGTAGTCTACCCCTGGACTATGGGTCCATAGCGGTAGCTAGATGGTTGTCTTCTCCCCATTGTGCTATCATTGTCGGATCTTGTGAGCTGCCTATCATGATCAAGATCATCTATATGTAATTCTATATGTTGCGTTTGTTGGGATCCGATGAATAGAGAATACTTGTTATGTTGATTATCAAAGTTATACATGTGTTGTTTATGATCTTGCATGCTCTCCGTTTCTAGTAGAGGCTCGGCCAAGTTTTTACTTTTAACTCCAAGAGGGAGTACTTATGCTCGATAGTGGGTTCATGCCCGCATTGACACCGGGACGAGTGACAGAAAGTTCTAAGGTTGTGTTGTGCTTGTTGCCACTAGGGATAAAACATTGATGCTATGTCTAAGGATGTAGTTGTTGATTACATTACGCACCATACTTAATGCAATTGTCTCGTTGCTTTGCAACTTAATACTCGGAGGGGTTCGGATGATAACCTCGAAGGTGGACTTTTTAGGCATAGATGCGATTGGATGGCGGTCTATGTACTTTGTCGTAATGCCCAATTAAATCTCACTATACTCATCATGATATGTATGTGCATGGTCATGCTCTCTTTATTTGTCAATTGCCCAACCGTAATTTGTTCACCCAACATGCTCGTTCGTCTTATGGGAGAGACACCTCTAGTGAACTCGTGGACCCCGGTCCAATTCTCTTTACTCGAAATACAATCTACTTGCAATACTTGTTTTTACTGTTTTCTCTGCAAACAATCATCTTCCACACAATACGGTTAATCCTTTGTTACGAGCAAGCCGGTGAGATTGACAACCTCACTCGTTTCGTTGGGGCAAAGTACTTTGGTTGTGTTGTGCGGGTTCCACGTTGGCGCCGGAATCTCCGGTGTTGCGCCGCACTACATCCCGCCGCCATCAACCTTCAACGTGCTTCTTGGCTCCTCCTGGTTCGATAAACCTTGGTTTCTTTCTCGAGGGAAAACTTGCTGCTGTGCGCATCATACCTTCCTCTTGGGGTTGCCCAACGAACGTGTGAAATACACGCCATCAAGCTCTTTTTCCGGCGCCGTTGCCGGGGAGATCAAGACACGCTGCAAGGGGAGTCTCCACTTCTCAATCTCTTTACTTTGTTTTTGTCTTGCTTAGTTTTATTTACTACTTTGTTTGCTGCACTAAATCAAAATACAAAAAAAATTAGTTGCTAGCTTTACTTTATTTGCTGTCTTGTTTGCTATATTGAAAACACAAAAAAAAAATTTAGTTACTTGCATTTGCTTTACTTATTTCAACATGTTTCCTCTTAATTTTACTGTAAAAGATATACCTGTGGGACAAGGGTCTATAATTGGAAGAGATAATATAGAAGAATTTTTCACCCATGTTAGTATGCAAGAAGATCTTGAAGATATACCACTTGCAAAAGCTGTCCCTACTTATGAAGATGCATCTGTTTGTTTGGTGCGCATGATGGAAGCTAGATTTATTAGTCTCAACCCCATGATACAACACATGTTTCTTACACTTTCTGATATGGAGCGGGGAGAGAAGAGAGATTTTGTTCTAAAAGTCTTAGTGCGAGAATTTGAAGATATAGCCATAGAAGCTAGGAAAGTTTTTATTAAGCATAAGAGGCTTGGCTTTTATACCGACTTTAAAAGAACACTTGAAAAAATGGATATGTATAGAATGAAATATACTGATAATGCTAATGATGGTGGGGAGATCAAAGCACCAATACCATGTAAACTCCTAGCTATGAATGATGCACTAGAACATAACTATGCTTGGCTTGTTCCTGAAAATTTGTTCGATGAGAGTAGCAAGCCCAAGACTAATGAAAAGGGAGACGCTGAAACTTATGTATCCAATATACTATGCATGGTTGAGAAAACTCCAAACCCCGCTGTAGGTGCACCACCCTTCGATAACACTTGATACACACTTTCTGCGCCTAGCTGAAAGGCGTTAAAGAAAAGCGCTTATGGGAGACAACCCATGTTTTTACCTACAGTACTTTGTTTTTATTTTGTGTCTTGGAAGTTGTTTACTACTGTAGCAACCTCTCCTTATCTTAGTTTTGAGTTTTGTTGTGCCAAGTTAAGCCGTTGATAGAAAAGTAAGTACTAGATTTGGATTACTGCGCAGTTCCAGATTTCTTTGCTGTCACGAATCTGAGCCCACTGCCCTGCAGGAAGCTCATAAAATTATGCCTATTTACGTGCATGATCCTCAGATATGTACGCAACTTTCATTCAATTTGAGCATTTTCATTTGAGCAAGTCTGGTGCCATTTTAAAATTCGTCAATACGAACTGTTCTGTTTTGACAGATTCTGCCTTTTATTTCGCATTGCCTCTTTCGCTATGTTGGATGAATTTCTTTGATCCACTAATGTCCAGTAGCATTATGCAATGTCCAGAAGTGTTAAGAATGATTGTGTCACCTCTGAATATGTCAATTTATATTGTGCACTAACCCTCTAATGAGTTGTTTCGAGTTTGGTGTGGAGGAAGTTTTCAAGGATCAAGAGAGGAGTATGATGCAACATGATCAAGGAGAGTGAAAGCTCTAAGCTTGGGGATGCACCCGGTGGTTCACCCCTGCATATATCAAGAAGACTCAAGCGTCTAAGCTTGGGGATGCCCAAGGCATCCCCTTCTTCATCGACAAATTATCAGGTTCCTCCCCGAAACTACATTTTTATTCGGCCACATCTTATGTGCTTTTTCTTGGAGCGTCGGTTTGTTTTTGTTTTTGTTTTGTTTGAATAAAATGGATCCTAGCATTCACTTTATGGGAGAGATACACGCTCCGCTGTAGCATATGGACAAATATGTCCTTGGTTTCTACTCATAGTATTCATGGCGAAGTTTCTCCTTCGTTAAATTGTTATATGGTTGGAATTGGAAAATGATACATGTAGTAATTGCTATAAATGTTTTGGGTAATGTGATACTTGGCAATTGTTGTGCTCATGTTTAAGCTCTTGCATCATATGCTTTGCACCCATTAATGAAGAAATACATAGAGCATGCTAAAATTTGGTTTGCATATTTGGTTTCTCTAAGGTCTAGATAATTTCTAGTATTGAGTTTGAACAACAAGGAAGACGGTGTAGAGTCTTATAATATTTTCAATATGTCTTTTATGTGAGTTTTGCTGCACCGGTTCATCCTTGTGTTTGTTTCAAATAAGCCTTGCTAGCCTAAACCTTGTATCGAGAGGGAATACTTCTCATGCATCCAAAATACTTGAGCCAACCACCATGCCATTTGTGTCCACCATACCTACCTACTACATGGTATTTTCCCGCCATTCCAAAGTAAATTGCTTGAGTGCTACCTTTAAAATTCCATCATTCACCTTTGCAATATATAGCTCATGGGACAAATAGCTTAAAAACTATTGTGGTATTGAATATGTAATTATGCACTTTATCTCTTATTAAGTTGCTTGTTGTGCGATAACCATGTTTATCTGGGAACGCCATCAACTCATTGTTGAATTTCATGTGAGTTGCTATGCATGTTCGTCTTGTCCGAAGTAAGGGCGATCTACACCGAGTTGAATGGTTTGAGCATGCATATTGTGAGAGAAGAACATTGGGCCGCTAACTAAAGCCATGATTCATGGTGGAAGTTTCAGTTTTGGACAAATATCCTCAAATCTCTAATGAGAAAAGAATTAATTGTTGTCAAATGCTTAAAGCATTAAAAGAGGAGTCCATTATCTCGTTGTCTATGTTGTCCCGGTATGGATGTCTAAGTTGAGAATAATCAAAAGCGAGAAATCCAAATGCGAGCTTTCTCCTTAGACCTTTGTACAGGCGGCATAGAGGTACCCCTTTGTGAAACTTGGTTAAAGCATATGTATTGCGGTGATAATCCAGGTAGTCCAAGCTAATTAGGACAAGGTGCGGGCACTATTAGTACACTATGTATGAGGCTTGCAACTTATAAGATATAATTTACATGATGCATATGCTTTATTACTACCGTTGACAAAATTGTTTCATGTTTTCAAAATCAAAGCTCTAGCACAAATATAGCAATCGATGCTTTTCCTCTATGAGGACCATTCTTTTACTTTCAATGTTGAGTCAGTTCACCTATTTCTCTCCACCTCAAGAAGCAAACACTTGTGTGAACTGTGTATTGATTCCTACATACTTGCTTATTGCACTTATTATATTACTCTATGTTGACAATATCCATGAGATATACATGTTACAAGTTGAAAGCAACCGCTGAAACTTAATCTTCTTTTGTGTTGTTTCAATACCTTTACTTTGAATTATTGCTTTATGAGTTAACTCTTATGCAAGACTTATTGATGCTTGTCTTGAAGTGCTATTCATGAAAATTCTTTGCTTTATGATTCACTTGTTTACTCATGTCATACACATTGTTTTGATCGCTGCATTCACTACATATGCTTTACAAATAGTATGATCAAGTTTATGATGGCATGTCACTCCAGAAATTATCTTTGTTATCGTTTTACCTGCTCGGGACGAGCGTAACTAAGCTTGGGGATGCTGATACGTCTCCAACTTATCGATAATTTCTTGTGTTCCATGCCACATTATTGATGTTATCTACATGTTTTATGCACACTTTATGTCATATTCGTGCATTTTCTGGAACTAACCTATTAACAAGATGCCGAAGTGCCAGCTTGCTTGTTTTCGCTGTTTTTGGTTTCGAAATCCTAGTAAAGAAATATTCTCGGAATTGGACGAAATAAAAGCCCGGAGGCCTATTTTCTCACGAAGCTTCCGGAAGACCGAAGACGAGACGAAGAGGGGCCACGGGGAGCCAAACCCTAGGGCGGCGCGGCCCCCTTGGCCGCGCGGCCCCGTGGTGTGGGCCCCCGTGCCGCCTCTCGACTTGCCCTTCCGCCTACTTAAAGCCTCCGTGACGAAACCCCCGAGTACCGAGAGCCACGATACGGAAAACATTACGAGACGCCGTCGCCGCCGATCCCATCTCGGGGGATCCTGGAGATCGCCTCCGGCACCCTGCCGGAGAGGGGAATCATCTCCCGGAGGACTCTACACCGCCATGGTCGCCTCCGGAGTGATGAGTGAGTAGTCTACCCCTGGACTATGGGTCCATAGCAGTAGCTAGATGGTTGTCTTCTCCCCATTGTGCTATCATTGTCGGATCTTGTGAGCTGCCTATCATGATCAAGATCATCTATATGTAATTCTATATGTTGCGTTTGTTGGGATCCGATGAATAGAGAATACTTGTTATGTTGATTATCAAAGTTATACATGTGTTGTTTATGATCTTGCATGCTCTCCGTTTCTAGTAGAGGCTCTGGCCAAGTTTTTACTTTTAACTCCAAGAGGGAGTACTTATGCTCGATAGTGGGTTCATGCCCGCATTGACACTAGGACGAGTGACGGAAAGTTCTAAGGTTGTGTTGTCTCGTTGCCACTAGGGATAAAACATTGATGCTATGTCTAAGGATGTAGTTGTTGATTACATTACGCACCATACTTAATGCAATTGTCTGTTGCTTTGCAACTTAATACTGGAGGGGGTTCGGATGATAACCTCGAAGGTGGACTTTTTAGGCATAGATGCGAGTTGGATGGCGGTCTATGTACTTTGTCGTAATGCCCAATTAAATCTCACTATACTCATCATGATATGTATGTGCATGGTCATGCTCTCTTTATTTGTCAATTGCCCAAGCTGTAATTTGTTCACCCAACATGCTCGTTCGTCTTATGGGAGAGACACCTCTAGTGAACTGTGGACCCCGGTCCAATTCTCTTTACTCGAAATACAATCTACTGCAATACTTGTTTTTACTCGTTTTCTCTGCAAACAATCATCTTCCACACAATACGGTTAATCCTTTGTTACAGCAAGCCGGTGAGATTGACAACCTCACTGCGTTTCGTTGGGGCAAAGTACTTTGGTTGTGTTGTGCAGGTTCCACGTTGGCGCCGGAATCTCCGGTGTTGCGCCGCACTACATCCCGCCGCCATCAACCTTCAACGTGCTTCTTGGCTCCTCCTGGTTCGATAAACCTTGGTTTCTTTCTGAGGGAAAACTTGCTGCTGTGCGCATCATACCTTCCTCTTGGGGTTGCCCAACGAACGTGTGAAATACACGCCATCATCAGTCCATGGGTTGGGCAATTTTTAACCAAAGATTTCATTCTTTCCCAAGCTTGAGCAACATGTTCATTATCCAATTGTTTAAAATTCATTATGCTACTCCTCAAAGATATAATTTTAGCAGGGGGATAATATCTACCAATAAAAGCATCCTTGCATTTAGTCCAGGAATCAATACTATTCTTAGGCAGAGATAGCAACCAATCTTTAGCTCTTCCTCTTAATGAGAAAGGAAACAATTTTAATTTTATAATGTCACGATCTACATCTTTATACTTTTGCATTTCACACAATTCAATAAAATTATTGAGATGGGCAGCAGCATCATCGGAACTAACACTGGAAAATTGCTCTCGCATAACAAGATTCGAGTAAAGCGAGGTTTAATTTCAAAGAATTCCGCTTGTAGTAGCAGGTGGAGCAATAGGTGTGCATAAGAAATCATTATTATTTGTGCTAGTGAAGTCACACAACTTAGTATTTTCAGGGGTGGCCATTTTAGCAGTAGTAAATAAAGCAAACTAGATGAAGTAAATGCAAGTAACTAATTTTTTTGTGTTTTTGATATAGCAAACAAGACAGTAAATAAGGTAAAACTAGCAACTAATTTTTTTGTGTTTTGATATAAGTGCAGCAAACAAAGTAGTAAATAAAATAAAGCAAGACAAAAACAAAGTAAAGAGGTTGAGAAGTGGAGACTCCCCTTGCAGCGTGTCTTGATCTCCCGGCAACGGCGCCGTAAATTTGCTTGATGCGTGTAATTGACACGTCCGTTGGGAACCCCAAGAGGAAGGTGTGATGCGCACAGCGGCAAGTTTCCCTCGGTTAGAAACCAAGGTTTAATCGAACCGGTAGGAGTCAAGAAGCACGTTGAAGGTTGATGGCGGCGGGATGTAGTGCGGCGCAACACCGGAGATTCCGGCGCCAACGTGGAACCTGCACAACACAACCAAAGTACTTTGCCCCAACGAAACAGTGAGGTTGTCAATCTCACCGGCTTGCTGTAACAAAGGGTTAACCGTATTGTGTGGAAGATGATTGTTTGCAAGAAAACAATAAAACAAGTATTGCAAGCAGATTTGTATTTCGAGTATAAAAGAATGGACCGGGGTCCACGGCTTACTAGAGGTGTCTCTCCCATAAGATAAAAGCATGTTGGGTGAACAAATTACGATCGGGCAATTGACAAATAGAGAGGGCATAACAATGCACATACATGTCATGATAAGTACGAGTGAGATTTAATTGGGCATTACGACAAAGTACATAGACCGCCATCCAACCGCATCTATGCCTAAAAAGTCCACCTTCGAGTTATCATCCGAACCCCTTCTAGTATTAAGTTGCAAAGCAACGAGACAATTGCATTAAGTATGGTGCGTAATGTAATCAACAACTACATCCTTAGACATAGCATCAATGTTTTATCCCTAGTGGCAACAAGCACAACACAACCTTAGGGGTTTCTGTCACTCCCCGGATATCAATGCGAGCATGAACCCACTATCGAGCATAAATACTCCCTCTTGGAGTTACTAGCATCAACTTGGCCGAGCCTCTACTAATAACGGAGAGCACGCAAGATCATAAACAACACATAGGTAATAACTTGATAATTAACATAACATGGTATTCTCTATCCATCGGATCCCGACAAACACAACATATAGTATTACGGATAGATGATCTTGATCATGTTAGGCAGCTCACAAGATCCAACAATGAAGCACAATGAGGAGAAGACAACCATCTAGCTACGGCTATGGACCCATAGTCCAGGGGTGAACTACTCACTCATCACTCCGGAGGCGACCATGGCGGTGAAGAGTCCTCCGGGAGATGAATCCCCTCTCCGGCAGGGTGCCGGAGGAGGTCTCCAGAATCCCCCGAGATGGGATTGGCGGCGGCGGCGTCTCTGGAAGGTTTTCCGTATCGTGGTTCTTCGCATCGGGGGTTTCGCGACGGAGGCTATAAGTAGGCGGAAGGGCGAGTCGGAGGGCCGACGAGGGGCCCACACCATAGGGCGGCGCGGGCCCCCTCCGGCCGCGCGGCCCTATGGTGGCGGCGCCTCGTCGCCCCACTTCGTATCCCTTTCGGTCTTCCGGAAGCTTCGTGGCAAAATAGGACCCCGGGCGTTGATTTCGTCCAATTCCGAGAATATTTCGTTACTAGGATTTCGAAACCAAAAACAGCAGAAAACAAGAATCGGCTCTTCGGCATCTTGTTAATAGGTTAGTTCCGTAAAATGCACGAATATGACATAAAGTGTGCATAAAACATGTAGATATCATCAATAATGTGGCATGGAACATAAGAAATTATCGATACGTCGGAGACGTATCAAGCACGAAGTACTTAGCGCGAAACTCCAAAAAACCGGCATAGCTAGTCCCCGAGTTTCGGGTTAAGCACGAAGTACTTAGCGCGAAACTTCAAAAACCCGGCATAGATCACTGCTTCTTTTGACTTGTGCAGGGCACGCTGGACTCCCGGAAGCAATTGTTTGAGGAGCTGTTGTGGGAGCACCGGGACCTCGTCGAGGCCTTTGCCTCCCTCAAGCTGACCCACAACCAGTGCCAAGGTTTGTTTCAGCCTACCGGCTTCTTTTTTACCAGTTCTTTCCTTGATGAATATTGTTAACAGGTTTCTTTTGCGCAGCTGCTCTGCCGGAAGCCTCCCTCGATGACCTTACCGGCCAGATTGCCACACTCAAGGGTAAGTTACACCTGTTAGTTTGTTTTTTCTTTTGTTTGAGCCGATCGACTTCTTTTTACTAGATTCTTCATTCCGGATTTCAGCTGAAAAGGATGACCTTCTCCTCCAGCACCAGCGCGAGCTGAAAGCCCAGCGGGACGTAGCTGCCAAGCTCAAGGATCAATTGATCGAAGCTGGGCTGAAGCACGTCAGGTCCTTGCAGGAGGCCATTGCTGCCGGCGACGCCAAGGTGGAGAGGCCCGGAAGCAATTCGTTGAGGCGGAGGGGCAGCTGCGGGCATAGCTTGAGCAGGAGACCAAGCTGTTGCACCTGGAGCAGGACCGGAACGTTGAGCTTGCGGCGAACCAGGCTTCTCCTCAAGCTATAGTGGACCCTCTAGATATGCTATAGTGCGCTATTAGCGGAGAAATAGCGTTCTATTTTAAACCTTGATCACTACTGAAAATGGCTCAAGTGTCGCTCTCATTCGGTGACATGGGCAGCAACGAAAACCCTAGCCCAACTCATCCTTTCAATTAGCTCCTCTCCCTTGGTCGTTGCTGGCCAGCCAAAGCACACACCGAGGACTGTAGAGGTGGGGACATCTTGTCTCTTCATCTATCTCATTGTCCTTTTACTCGGCGAGTTTCGTGGTGGTCGGTGGTTCTAGCTAGGGTCTTCAGGAATGCACGTGCTCACTAGTGGTAGGCAACACGCCTGGATCAGGCCCCATGGCTTGTCATTAGGTGAAGGGTGGCGGTTTGGATGTCGACGCACCGGATGTGCATGGACGATTTTGTTTGCACGATACATGGTGGCCGTGGGGCTAGAGCTCCGTTCCTCACAGATGGCGAGGGCGACGGCCCCTGTTGCATGCCTCACTCGGCACATTGGTGACTCACTTTTCTTGATTTGCATATGGGTTAGGTGTCAGTTGGTGGCGAGTTTGGTCTCATCCACCTAGGTGGCACGCTTGTCTATTTCCCATGTGGCTTAGCTCTGACTGGGGATCTACGGTGATTGACAACTATGCCGTTGGGATCGTCGCCTGATCTAGCAGGATCTCGGTTTTTCTTTCGTTTGGCGGACTTCACGATCTTCGGATCGAGACTGGTTTTATGATAGTGGGTGAAGCTCGGCTAAATCGACTTTGCGAATGTCTGTTTTTCTTACTTTGGTCAAATAGTCAAAACTGTAACTAGTGGGTCGTATGGTGGTTGATCCACACAGGGGGGCACGCGTATGTTCGAAGTTTAGAGTGAGGCTTTAGCTCCTCAGAACTATCGTTTCACTCACCTTGAGATTCACATAGCTATGAAGAGAGTTATTGCCTCGCAACCCTAGCAGCCACGTAATGAACTAAAAAAATTGAGTAGAAGCGTCTAACTCGTTTTTGCAGGAAATGATGTGGTATAGTTGAAGTTTTCAATGTATTGTATGAGATGTTCTATGTTGTAATCTTCGTACAACATGAGTAGTAGGAGCTACTATGATTGTCAACAATGCAGTAAGCAATAGAGTACACACACCGAGAGAGAGAGAGAGAGAGAGAGAGAGAGAGAGAGAGAGAGTGAGAGAGAGAGCAAATCAAATGGTTGATCTGGGGGTGATGAAGATGCAATTCGATCCTTGCAACTAGACTCATCTAGTCGCGAGGATATGTATTATCCCACAAACAAGTGTTGCACGTGCAACACCTCCAAAGGTATCCACACGTACGAGATCAGCAACACCGTGTCGAAGTGTGTTAAGCACCACACCAGACACACTTCCACGAGCCCGACTAGATTAGATCTGGGCGGGAGTAGAACTCCAGCAACACCCAGGGAAGAAGTCGAAGTATACCTCTGCGGAGGTCCTCCGGTGACGTCGGCTAGGGCGACGGAAATATGAGAGATGGCACGACGATGCTATAGGTGGTGTTCGTCGGTGCGCAGGTGGCGGGCAAGGGTTTGAGGGAAGGGGTGCGGCTTAGGGTGGTTTGGCCGGCCCCTTGATACGTCTCCGCGTATCGATAATTTCTTATGTTCCATGCCACATTATTGATGATATCTACATGTTTTATGCATACTTTATGTCACATTTATGCATTTTCCGGCACTAACCTATTAACGAGATGCCGAAGAGCCGATTGCTTGTTTTACTGCTGTTTTTGGTTTCAGAAATCCTAGTAAGGAAATATTCTCGGAATTGGACGAAATCAACGCCCAGGGGCCTATTTTTACACGAAGCTTCCAGAAGTCTGAGGAGTAAACGAAGTGGGGCCACGAGGCGGCGACACGCCAGGGCGGCGCAGCCCAGGTGCTGGCCGCGCGGCCCTGTTGTGTGGGTCCCTCGTGACCCTCCTGACTCTGCCCTTCCGCCTACATATAGTCTTCGTCGCGAAACCCCCAGTACCGAGAGCCACGATACGGAAAACCTTCCAGAGACGCCGCCGCCGCCAATCCCATCTCGGGGGATTCTGGAGATCTCCTCCGGCACCTCGCCGGAGAGGGGATTCATCTCCCGGAGGACTCTTCACCGCCATGGTCGCCTCCGGAGTGATGAGTGAGTAGTTCACCCCTGGACTATGGCTCCATAGCAGTAGCTAGATGGTCGTCTTCTCCTTATGTGCTTCATTGTCAGATCTTGTGAGCTGCCTACCATGATCAAGATCATCTATCTGTAATGCTATATGTTGTGTTTGTTGGGATCCGATGGATAGAGAATATGTTATCACCAGATTTTGGCCAAATCAGGAGGTGGGCCGCGATCAGGATGGGCTTGGAAGATTACACGTTGAAGATCTCTGAAGCGGCCCTGTTCGGTGAGGTTGGGCCAGATTGCCCATGTATCTTTAATTATAGTAGATTGTATCTAGATTAAAAGTTAGAGTTTATCTCGTGCACGGTTTAGTGCACGCCCACATTAGAAAGTCCGCTGGACTATAAATATGTATCTAGGGTTTATGGAATAAACAACCACCAACGTTCAACCACAAACAAATCTCGGCGCATCGCCAACTCCTTCGTCTCGAGGGTTTCTACCGGTAAGCGTCATGCTGCCTAGATCGCATCTTGTGATCTAGGCAGCACAAGCCTGCCTACGTTGTTCACGCGTTGCTCGTCATCGAAGCCTTTTTGATGGCGAGCAACGTAGTTATCTTAGACATGTTAGGGTTAGCATTGTTCTTCATATTACATGCTTTCGTAGTGCAACCCTTGCATGTCTAGCCGCCCTACACCTATCTTAGGTGTAGGGGCGGCACCCCGCTTGATCGTAGTTTAGTAGATCTGATCCGTTACGATTGCTCCTTGTTCTACAAGGATTAGTTTAATATCTCGCAATAGTTAGGCCTTACAAGGGGTCGGAGGATCCAGCGGCGTGTAGGGTGGCGTTCGCTAGTCCTAGAACGGATGTTCCGGGGATCAACCTCGTGTTGGTTTTTAGGCCCTGTCTAGGATCGGCTTACGGTCACCGTGCGCGAGCGCGAGGCCCAATCTCGAGTAGGATGATC
>NC_061513.1:56497915-56535036 GCF_022539505.1 Lolium rigidum | reverse complement strand
TCTAAGGCGGTTAAGCCCGAAATAAGAGCCGAGGCTCTGATACCAATTGAAAGGATCGTATGCCGCACCTAGAGGGGGGGGGGTGATGGCGTGTATTTCACACGTTCGTTGGGCAACCCCAAGAGGAAGGTATGATGCGCACAACAGCAAGTTTTCCCTCAGAAAGAAACCAAGGTTTATCGAACCAGGAGGAGCCAAGAAGCACGTTGAAGGTTGATGGCGGCGGGATGTAGTGCGGCGCAACACCGGAGATTCCGGCGCCAACGTGGAACCCGCACAACACAACCAAAGTACTTTGCCCCAACGAAACAGTGAGGTTGTCAATCTCCACGAAGCTTGCTGTAACAAAGGATTAACCGTATTGTGTGGAAGATGATTGTTTGCGAGAGAAAATAGTAAAAACAAGTATTGCGAGCAGATTTGTATTTCAGTATTAAAGAATGGACCGGGGTCCACAGTTCACTAGAGGTGTCTCTCCCATAAGATAAAAGCATGTTGGGTGAACAAATTACAGTCGGGCAATTGACAAATAGAGAGAGCATAACAATGCACATACATGACATGATAAGTATAGTGAGATTTAATTGGGCATTACGACAAAGTACATAGACCACCATCCAACTGCATCTATGCCTAAAAAGTCCACCTTCAGGTTATCGTCCGAACCCCCTCCAGTATTAAGTTGCTAACAACAGACAATTGCATTAAGTATGGTGCGTAATGTAATCAACAACTACATCCTCGGACATAGCGCCAATGTTTTATCCCTAGTGGCAACGAGCACAACACAACCTTAGAACTTTTCGTCACTTGTCCCAGGTGTCAATGCAGGCATGAACCCACTATCGAGCATAAATACTCCCTCTTGGAGTTAAGAGAAAAAACTTGGCAGAGCCTCTACTAATAACGGAGAGCATGCAAGATCATAAACAACACATATGTAATAACTTGATAATTAACATAACATGGTATTCTCTATCCATCGGATCCCGACAAACACAACATATAGAATTACGGATAGATGATCTTGATCATGTTAGGCAGCTCACAAGATCCAACAATGAAGCACAATGAGGAGAAGACAACCATCTAGCTACTGCTATGGACCCATAGTCCAGGGGTGAACTACTCACTCATCACTCCGGAGGCGACCATGGCGGTGTAGAGTCCTCCGGGAGATGAATCCCCTCTCCGGCGGGGTGCCGGAGGAGATCTCCCGAATCCCCGAGATGGGATCGGCGGCGGCGGCGTCTCGGTAAGGTTTTCCGTATCGTGGTTTTTCGCATCGGGGGTTTCGCGACGGAGGCTTTAAGTAGGCGGAAGGGCAGAGTCGGGGGCCGGACGAGGGGGCCACACCATAGGGCGGCGCGGGCCCCCCGGGCCGCGCCGCCACGTGGTGTCGCCACCTCGTGGCCCCACTTCGAATGTTCTCCGGTCTTACGGAAGCTCCGTGGAAAAATAGGCCCCTGGGTCTTCGTTTCGTCCAATTCGAGAATATTTCGTTACTAGGATTTACGAAACCAAAAACGGCAGAAAACGAGAACGGCACTTCGGCATCTTGTTAATAGGTTAGTTCCAGAAAATGCACGAATATGACATAAAGTGTGCATAAAACATGTAGATAACATCAATAATGTGGCATAGAACATAAGAAATTATCGATACGTCGGAGACGTATCAGGGGGTGAATAGGTGCTAACCAATTTTTAGTTCTTTTTCAATTTAGGCTGGACACGAAAGGTAAATTCTCTAGATATGCAACTAAGTGAATTTACCTATATGACAAGGATATCAACTGAACAAGGTATAGCTACGCAATAGTAGATAGAGTGGGATAGAGGTAACCGAGAGTGGAGCACGCGATGACACGAAGATGATTCCCGTAGTTCCTTTCCTTTGCAAGAAGGTACGTCTACGTTTGGAGGAGTGTGGTTGCTACGCAAGCCAAACCAACAGCCACGAAGGCTTCACTCAGATCTCCTGTGAGCAACGCCACGAAGGCCTAGCCCACTTCCACTAAGGGATTTCCTCGAGGCGGAAACCGGGCCTTTACAAAGTTCTTGGGGCACACATCCACAACCAAATTGGAGGCTCCCAAATCTGTAACAATACAACAATCAACAACAACACATCAATAACAAATCAACTAGGGAACCAAATAGGAACACTAGCATGAGATCCCTCAAACAAGAGAGGGGAAATGAAGAACGCTTCGGTGAGGATGTAGATCGGTGTCTTCTCCTTCGAATCTCCAAAGATCAAGAGCTTTGGTTGGGGGAGGAAGGAGATCTTGCAAATCTTGACTTTCTTGAGGTGGCTCTAATGGAGGTGGCTTGGCAGATTTCTTGTGTAATGATTGAGCAAGCAACCAAGGTAGAAGAAGGGGGTATTTATACCCCTCTCAAAAATGAGCCGTTGCAGCTACCGGGGCCGGATATCCGGCCTAAGTAAGGGCCGGATAATCCGCCCCCCGGATAATCCGGCCTGCGGAACAAAACCGTGACAAAATCCGGCCAAAAGTCCGGCCCTATGCCAGAGAAGCTTTCCTTCCAGTCCTTAGCCAAAATCGTGGGGGCCGGATATTTCCAAAATATCCGGCCCGGATTATCCGGCCCTGGTACAATACCGGGACAAAATCCGGGCAAAAGTCCGGCCCCTATACTGAGCAGCTTTTCCTCGAAGACTTAGCCAAAAACAGGGGGCCGGATATTTCAACAATATCCGGCCCGGATTATCCGGCCTGGCCAATCTTTTCCGATAACTTTTGACGAGACGATCAAATCCAACACACATGAATAAATATCTATGTAATCCCTGTACCACTTAATCAAACATTAGTGTATCACATATATTGACATCAAACACACAAAACATAATGTGAGAGATGTTCTTTCACCTGCTGAGAGCGTTGACAGAAGGAATGTCTCCCCGGACTCGGGCGGCGCACAACTTCTTCAAAGGCCAGATCCTCGACGACATCGAAGCCAAGATGGCGGCGGCCGAGGCAGCGGCAGCAACCCCAACCCCGGAGCAAGAGCCGGCAGACGCATCTGCGACAGCATCTGCTAGTACACCTGTGTCGCCTCTGCCCCGTAGATCACGACGAGTTCATCGTGATCGATGGGCCTACGTCGACTTAGGATGTGCCATCAGCGTCGTCGTTGCCCAACCCCTTCCCCTTCTTCTAATTTTTACGTCGGCTTGTAATATGATCGCGCGCCTGGTACTTTGATCGTAACTACTCTTATCGCGACGACTTCGACGGGAACGATCTCTTTTGAATGCAAACTATTTGAATTTCTGTTTAGGGACGGTGTTTGGGGGACGCGGCTGGGGAGCGACGTCCCCCAAACGCGGCACGGACGAAACACGTCCCCAAACGACTCGATCCGACACCGTTTTGGGATGCTTTGGATGACGCGGCTGGAGATATTCTTAGCAGTACAAAATTAGCAATTTAGCTACTTAGGAGAGTAGTAGACTATATCAGATAGATTAGTAGTATAATTTTTTTAGATGCCATTACTGTGAATACACGGTCTCCAATTCCAGGCGCAACCACTGACATATATATGCTTCAGATTGAATTCGAAAGAAGTAAGTTTCAGGTTCCGGGTGCTAACCCCCCCTAACTTTGATTTGGGTCATTTAACCCCCCAACTATCCAAAACCACTCAAATTACCCCTGCTGCTAGTTGGCTGTTTTGGAGGCGGATTTGTTCCACGTGTACGGTGGTTTTGGTCCACGTGACCACGGTCGAGCCGCACCAAGTCGAGCTGCACAAGATCGCTTCCTCCTCCGTTCATTGACTGCCGAGAGCCCGAGACCACATTCCCCATCCTCGTTGCCGTCCTCTGGCCGAGCCAAATCCGACGGCCTCCTCCTACCACCCCAACCTAATCTGGCGGCCTCCTCTTACCACACCACCCCGCCATTGGTTGACCCACCGCACTGATGGATATTGAGCGGAGGTGGTACCTGTAGCCGACAACGAATGAAAAGCAGGAGATTGAGGAAGCGGCGACGGTGTTGATGAATTTGGTGGGGGTGGGGCAGCAGGAGATGTATCCGCCTCGGTCAATGATCGATCTACACCGGCTGGGGGTGGAGTGCAGGCGCGAAGGAAGCGAACTCGTGATTCAGTGGGACTCTGATTTCAGAGTGCAGGAGTTGCTGGAGTCGCAGAGTTCCACCATGGCGTACTACAGGGCTCGCGCAGGAGCGGCCGGGTACTCCTCAGAACATATAGGTTAAGCTCTGCCGCCGTCCAGGATGTAGAGGCGCCGCTCTGCCATGGAAAGCTCACAGCGTCGCGACGCGGCAAAGCTGGAGAACGGAGTGTTGGAGTAAAGCTGTTGATGTTAGAGTTTAGACTGACACGATTGTACAGTTCCTATGTAACCAACCTACTGAGTCTTCAGTTTAGACTAGTTCTAGCACTAGAATAGCATCGTGGGCTTGCTCACTAATGGCATGACCTGTGTGCCTCGCCTGTATATGTATGTAACCTGTTGAGATGAATGAAGCGTGTGAGTGATAATATTCAGTTCGGAGACGAGGCTGCGATGGAGAGCTCGTCTATTGGCCGTCGTCAGGAACGAGGAAGAGAGCAGCCGATGGCGCGGCGCGATGCGTCTCCTCACGCGCGGTAGGTGGTGAGGCTTCCGAGCCAGTCCAAAACAAGAGTCTGACGTGGAGAAAATCCGCCTACAAAACAGCCAACTAGCAGCAGGGGTGTAATTTGCCCGGTTGTAGATAGTTTTAGCGCCGAGAACCTGAAACTTAGGGGTATCTGGACTTCTTTCGATTGAATTCTAATAGCAAGCCAGAGTCCATATCCCTTACGGGTTCCTCTTTGGTTCTAGTATCTCTCTACAACGATTACGATCAGGAATTGTTCCGGATTTCTATATGCACACGGATTTCTCCCTGCGTTTGGATGTTTTCTCCTATAAACCATTACGATCACGAATCGTTTTGCCTTCTGAAGTTAGATATATTTCGTTGGGTAGAGTCTCAAATCTTGGCTTCGCTGTTAGGATTGTTTAGGAACGAACGTGACTCTTCCCTTCCGAAATCTTGGCCCCTGTCTTCTAGCTCTTCGGCGCCCGCAGACCTCCGTTCCGGCGAGGGCCCGGAGATGACTAGCTGCTGCAGCCCGTGCCTACACCCCCTAACCCAGGCGAGTGAGGATGGTGCCGGACTGACCCGCCTGCCCGCGGCGGCTGCCTCCCTACCAGACAGCGATGATCTCCTCTGGGAGATCCTCCTACGCCTCCCGCCTCAGCCGTCCTCTCTCCCGCGCGCCTCCGCAGTTTGCAAGCGCTGGCGGGGCATTGTCACTGACCCCAAGTTCCACCGCCAGTTCTATGCACACCACCAGAAAGCTCCCCTCCTCGGCCTCTTCTCCTGGAGCTGCCAGGGTATCGAGTTCATCCCTATCCTTGACCCGCCGGACAGCATACCTCCGCAGCGATTTGACCTTGGACGCAACGGCAGCCACCATTGCACCATGCTCGATTGCCGCCATGGTCTCGTCCTCATCAAACACGAGGTGCGGAAGGCGGTGGCTGTGTGCGACCCCATCACCGGTGAGCATTACCACGTGGACGTTCCTCCGGATTTCAATTTTTTCTATCTAAAGGGGGCGGTGCTGTGTGCCGCCAACGAGCTTGGCCATGTGCATGGCGGCTGCCACTCTAGCCCTTTCAAGGTGGTTTTGCTCTCCAAGTGCAAACAAGACAATCGACAAATTGCTTGTGTTTACTCCTCGGAGATTGGCATATGGGGAAATCTCATCTCAACAGAGGCCTCATGTGTGCTTCTTGCTAAACCTCCGGTCCTTATTGGTAATTGCCTTTACTGGTTGTCCACGATGGAAGACATACTTGAGTTTGATTTGGATGAGAACACCCTAACTGGGATCAAGGGGCCTCCCGTTATAGATGATACTTTCCATGTAAACCGGCAGATCATCCAAGCTGACAATGGCGCTCTTGGGTACGCCTTGTTGTCTTATCCTCACTTCCAAATGTGGCAGAGGAAAGTCAATGGTCATGGTATCTCCACATGGGTGCCCTGGAAGACCATTGAAATGCACACAATTCTTGGGCTGCTTTCTCCGAAAGAGGGACTGCAGGGACAGCTGCTTCGGTATGATGAGGATACTGACGTTGCGTTTTTATATGTTCACCTCAGTGTCTACATGGTTCATATTAAGTCGATGCAATTCAGCAAACTTTATAAAACCCCCAGTACCAAGGCTCGCTATTATTCTTTCAAGAGTTTCTATACACCAGGTGATTTCTCATGCTTAGTCCTTATATTGTAGGAGTAACATAATCTGGTTTCCTTTTGTACATAATTGCTCGAATACCCTACTTTCTGATTTTTAAATGTTCACTGATAAGTTCGGCTTATCAGTTGTCCCTTTGCTAGATTTTTGAACTGTACTTTTTTTGTATATTATCATTAGTTGTCTTATAATGAGTAAATATATGTAAAACCAAATGTCACCTACAAACCTAGATTGAATGTTTGGAATCTCGAAACTAATTATAGTCTTTTATCCAGTACTTTTATATGTTCTTGCTATTCTTTAACTAAAATAATACTTGTTTTAATGATTAATATCTTCCATTGAATAGTACTTGTTTTTTCTAGTACTTTTATATGTTCTTGCTATCTTTTTGTATGTTTCATTAGTTGTCTTAATGAGCATTGAATCCATACCTTCTGAAATCATATTTGTTTTCCATGAACACAAATGATATTGTTTTTTTTCCACTTGTCGAAGACCATCCTGCAAGTGACTACCCCATTTATAGCACGCAAAAAACAAATTGCATTTCCTGGCTCTGATTAGGTTCAGTCTTTTGAAAACTGCATACACAAAATCACTTTTGGGGCTAGAATTTGTTAGTTTGGCGTATTTAATCTTGTATGCTGGACATGAAGAGGATGAGTTTACATGAGATAAATTCTAGACCATGTCTTGGTTCTTATCAGCTAAATTCCTTGCGATGAAGTAGCTAAGCATACTGTTTCCAAAAAAATTCTTTGCATTTACAATTAATGTTAGTTTTCTACTACTATCTGTTGCTAGTTGAGAAAGTGAGTAAAATGAGAGTTCTGGAAATGAGTGCTCAAGTTTATTTGTTAGCTCATCTGGGTAACTGTTGCCTTCTATTATCCATTTCTTTTTTCCTCGAACTGTTGCTACTTGTCTGACTTCTTATGCTTTCAGGCATAGCCATTCCTGCTGGGTCTGATGGAGCTGAAATCTTGCACAATACGTAGGATGACTGTGTGGTTTGCTGTGATATGTGCTGAAATGTTTCAATCGGTAAGATTTTCTTTGAATATAGCTTGAGAGATTTCGACTGCTTGATTTTGTCGAGGGAAAGTCTGGCTGCCAACAGGAGTACCCTGCACTCACAAACTACTGTTATATGTATTTACACATGTGTGAATAACATCCAAAATTTAAAATGATGGTGATCCAAGATAGCATGTCTCTGTTTTTGGTTCGTAAATGATATCCAGATATTGAATATGGTGTTGGTGTTGAAATTACCTGTGTGTGTGCCAATGCGGAAATGGTTAGGATTCTCCTTCGTAATCTAAAGTCTGATAGCCAAAGATTGGCCCCTTCTTTTGGGCTTCAACTTGGGCACAAACCAGCTTCTGCTAGCTTCCCAAAGAGCCTCAGCCGGTAAATTTTTTTTTAATATAGCATGAGAGATTTGGACTGCCTGATTTCGTCTATGGAAAATATGGCTGCCAACAGGAGTTAGCCGGCACTCACAAACTACTGTCCATTTGGGCTATATGTATTTACACATGTGAAAGAGAGAAAAATTAAAATGATGGTGATCCAAGATAACGTGACTCCCTTCGTAATCTATAATCTGAAAGCAATATATTGGCCCTTTCCTTTTGGCTTCAACATGGGCAGAAACCAACTTCTGCTTAGCTTCCCAAAGAGGTCTCATGCGGGGAGAAGCTCTAAAAAAATCAATAGTCCATTTTGTTATCATTAGTTTAGTACAAACATCATTTGCAGCATTCATCTCCCATCCTAACAAGATATAGTCAAACGGCTTCAAGGATTTATTTGTTCTCGGAGGTATTTGTAGGAGATATATCCATAAAAAATCAGTTCTTGAGGGGCAGGGCAAAAAATTTCAGTGGTTCTTATAGGGTGGGAAAAGAACATCTTCTTAGTATTATTGAATTTTTGGATTGTAAAGCAGAAACTGACCCATTAGATGAGGTTGAACGAAGTTCTTTACGCAAAGCTCAGGATGCCATTGCAAAGCTTCGACGTGATGAGGAAACTAAATGGGCTCAACGTGCTAAAGTTTCATCTGATAGCTAATGGGAAGCATAGAAGAAAGAAAATTTCCAATTAGAACAGGACGAAGGGACAATTATTGGTCAGGAGAACCTTTAAAATTATATTACCGACTATTACAAATCGTTATTTGGACCTCCAATCTCAAATAATTGTGTCATGGAGGAGTCTGTGACACAAGATATTCCTCAGATTTCGGATGAAGAAAATAATATTTTAACCGCTGCTTTCTCCGAAAAAAAAGTGTTTGAGGCAATTGAACAAATGGAAAAAAATAAGGCCCCCTGATGGAATTCCAGCTGAATTCTATCAACACTTTTGGGAGGTGATAAAAGGTGATCTCATGGCCATGTTCGCCGAGTTCCAGAGTGGCGGGTTGCCTTTGTTCCACCTTAATTTTGGTACTATCATTTTGTTGCCTAAGAAAGAAAATGCTACCAAAATTCAGCAGTATCATCCCATCTGCCTCCTTAATGTTAGCTTTAAGGTGTTCACAAAGGTTGGGACTAATCGGGTAACTGGTATTGCAGAGAATGTTGTCAAGCCAACACCAACTGCTTTTATGTCCGGTAGACATATTTTAGAAGGGGTTGGTATTCTACACGAAACCATTCATGAACTTCATAGGAAGAAGATGGATGAAGTTATTTTTAAGATAGATTTTGAAAAAGCATACGATAAATTAAGTTAATTGGAATTTCTTGCAGAAAGCGATGCGCATGAAAGGTTTTGACCCTATTTGGTGCCAATGGGTTCAGAGATATATTGAAAAGGGGAGTGTTGGCATTAGGGTGAATGACGATATAGGGCATTATTTTCAAACTAAAAACGGGTTACGTCAGGGAGATCCTCTATCCCCAATTCTCTTTAATATTGTTGCGGACATGCTCGCTATTATAATTCAACGAGCAAAGAATGGTCAAGTGAATGGGCTTATCCCTCATCTAGTGGATGGAGGACTTTCTTCTATATTGCAATACGCTGATGATACTATCCTTTTTATGGAGCATGATTTAGATAAAGCTCTTAATATGAAATTGGTTCTTTGTCTTTTTGAACATCTGTCTGACTTCAAAATTAACTTTCATAAGAGTGAACTTTTTTGTTTTGGGAAGGCTAAAGAGGCTGAGAATGAATATAGGAACCTTTTTGGTTGCGAAATTGGTTCCTTACCTTTCAGATATTTGGGAATCCCAATCCATTTTCGCACATTGAAAAATGGGGAGGGGAAACTGGTTGAGGATCGCTTTGAAAAAAATTCAGTAGTTGGGAGGGCAAGATGCTCTCCTATGGGGACAGGTTAACACTAATTAATTCTGTTCTCACAAGCCTACCTATGTTTATGTTATCGTTTCTTGAGGTTCCGATTGGGGTGAGAAAGAGACTAGACTTTTTCAGATCGCGCTTTTTTTGGCAAAGTGATGAACACAAGAAAAAGTATAGATTGACTAAATGGGATATTATTTGTCGGCCGAAGGATCGGGGGGTTTGGGAGTGGAAGTGCTTGATTTAAAAAATAAGAGTTTGCTTAGCGAATGGCTGTTTACACTTGTGAATGAGAAAGGGGTTTAGCAGGAATTGTTGCAAAATAAATATCTAAAAGATAAAACGTTATCACAGGTTTCGGTTAAACCTACAGATTCGCAGTTCTGGAAAGGTTTGATGGGGGTAAAAGATGACTTCTTTATGAGAGGATCCATGAGGGTTGAGAATGGTCAGAATACGAGGTTCTTTTTTTTTTAGAAAAGAATACGAGGTTTTGGGAAGATACTTGGCTGGGCAATAAGCCCATGTGCGAACAATATCCTTCTCTGTATCATATTGTCAACCGAACCAATGTTTCGGTTGCACATGTTATGAATGGGACTCCTTTAAACCTAGGTTTCAGGAGATCACTATCAAATAATAGATGAGATCGATGGGTTCATCTTGTGCACCGCCTAATGGAAGTTCATCTTTCTAAAAATGATGATACGTTCCATTAGGGCCTCACCGAGTCATGAAAATTTATGGTGAAATCCATGTATCTTGATTTGCTTGAAGGTAATACAGGAGATGTCAAGAAATTTATCTGGAAGATCAAGGTCCCACTAAAAATTAGAATTTTATGTGGTTCATTCATAAGAAAGTCATCCTTACGAAAGATAATCTAAAAAAACGTAATTGGCATGGGTGTTCTAGATGTTGCTTCTGTGATCAATATGAGACAATTCAACATTTGTTCTTTACTTGCCCTTTTGCTAAAATCCTCTGGCGCATTATATATATGACTTTCAATACTCCAGCTCCTTCAAATGTGACAAATCTATTTAGCAATTGGTTAAATGAGGTAGCTAAGAAGGATAAAGGCCACACTAGAGTGGATGTGTGCGCTTTATTTTTGGGCTATCTGGAAGGTTCGAAATTATTTTATTTTTAACAAAAAGAGTTTTTCATCTTTTTTGCAGGTTGTTCCCTTAGTTACCCATTGGATCCATATGTGGTCCTTTATTCAGCAGGAGGATGTGCGATGGGACATGGATATTGGGTGCAACCACTTGGCGACTGTAGCACGGGATTTCTACAGCCAGTGCGGTTGACGTACTGATAAGCGACTCACATGAAGATCTTGTGGCGGCTTGTTATTTTTGTCTTCTTTAGATGGTTGGTTTTCATAGAAACTTTGAGTGATCCGTGATATGTAATAAAGTTGTAACTCAGTATTTCAATAAAGTTAATAAAGAGCTGTATGCATCGATTGATGCAGAGGCTGGGGTGTACCCCGTATCGAAAAAATAACATAAACTATGTACTACTATCTCTTAAAGAGCTGCTCTTTGTTTTGATGTGCTGAAAATAATTTTATTTTTCCAGGTGATGGAATGGCTGCTGCAGTTCTCATAAGTCTGTTCAATTGCATCTCGGTGGTGGGCAATGTTTATATTTCATACCGTGCCTTCGTATAGCCAAATTTCATACCGTGCGTTCGTATAGCCAAATTTTAGTGTAGCTGAACTTAGTGTAGCTGAAACTAGGAATGTTGCTACTCAAATTCAAATGATAGAGTTGAAATGATAGAGTCAGACTGAAGTTCTTAACCTCGTGCATCTCCAGTCGCCCCCCATACGGCGTCCGGCAAAGGCGAGTTGCCGGCCGTTTTTTTTTGGAGGGGGGGGGCAAGAATTTTTAGGGGGGAGCCGGTTTTCCCAGCCGTGCCCTCTAAGGGCATCTCCAGCGGGGTGATCCACATGATCCTGGGCTATTCAATTCGGTTCGCGCGGACAGACAGACAGTCCGTGCACGCTCCAATGAGGCGACGCAAACATACCGATTCTGGTGGACCGACCCATGAGTGCCCTAAATTTGAGCTGCCGATGCGTCGGGCCGGACAGTGAGCACGTCCTCCCTTATCCTCCCTTTGGCCAACCCAGGACCTCCCGTCAGTGGAAAACCATAGAGACGAACTCCTCCGTCCCAAATCCTTGTCTGCCTCCTCCGCCGCCACCCCAAGGCAGCGCCGTATAGGCATTGAATTGATCAAATATCATTGTCTAACGCTGATGAATATGCTGATGAGTAGCAAGGCAATTGAATTTTTCTACAAGAATGTCAACGATTCCTCGTCGGACGACCCATGATACATTGCAGGATCAGACCACCCATAACCGTCTTCGGGCCGATTTGGTTGAGCACATGTGGACTCGACCAATCTAGCTAGTCTGTTTGTATATTCAATTTGAGTTGACTTATTTGTAAAACTATGTGGTGTGTGGTTATGAACTATTCTTGTTTGAACAATATTTACTTTTTTATAATTTAAATTGCCTTGTTATTTGGAAGGCAATGACCGGGCAGGCCTGGCCAAATCCAGCGGGGACCGAATGGGTCACCGCCGTTGTGTGTCTTCTCTTAGCATGATTATACTAACAAACTGTTTGTCGGCCGACCCAAACGGACAGAAACAGACCGTTTTGGTTACCGATTTGGGTCGGCCAACTGGAGATGCCCTAACCACCCTCCGAAATTTGAAAACGGCGCGAAGTAGATACATATATATGGTGCGAACTAGTTCGCGCCGACGACGATCACGGCCAGTTCATCACAGTTCATACATATAGAAACATGAAATTAAAACAAAAAAACTAGCTAGTTAAGGCCGAGGTGGCTGTAGAAAAAGGTGTAGTCGCCGTCTTCGTCGGAGCTCTCCTCGTCCTTGGGCTCCACCTTCGGCGGAGGTGCAGCGGAGCTGCGGCCTTGGCCTGGGTCACCGTGATGGCGACACGTTGGAGAGTCGACCAACTCGACGATGATGCCGAGGCCTCGAACCTCGACCCCCCTAGCGCGAAGTCGTTCGTGGCCGGCAGCGTGATGGCGTGTATTTCACACGTTTGTTGGGCAACCCCAAGAGGAAGGTATGATGCGCACAGCAGCAAGTTTTCTCTCAGAAAGAAACCAAGGTTTATCGAACCAGGAGGAGCCAAGAAGCACGTTGAAGGTTGATGGCGGCGGGATGTAGTGCGGCGCAACACCAGGGATTCCGGCGCCAACGTGGAACCTGCACAACACAACCAAAGTACCCAACGAAACAGTGAGGTTGTCAATCTCACCGGCTTGCTGTAACAAAGGATTAACCGAATTGTGTGGAAGATGATTGTTTGCAGAGAAAACAGTAGAAACAAGTATTGCAGCAGATTTGTATTTCAGTATTAAAAGAATGGACCGGGGTCCACAGTTCACTAGAGGTGTCTCTCCCATAAGATAAAAGCATGTTGGGTGAACAAATTACAGTCGGGCAATTGACAAATAGAGAGGGCATAACAATGCACATACATGGCATGATAAGTATAGTGAGATTTAATTGGGCATTACGACAAAGTACATAGACCGCCATCCAACCGCATCTATGCCTAAAAAGTCCACCTTCAGAGTTATCGTCCGAACCCCTTCCAAGTATTAAGTTGCAAAGCAACATACAATTGCATTAAGTATGGTGCGTAATGTAATCAACAACTACATCCTCGGACATAGCGCCAATGTTTTATCCCTAGTGGCAACAGCACAACACAACCTTAGAACTTTCTGTCACTGTCCCAGGTGTCAATGCAGGCATGAACCCACTATCGAGCATAAATACTCCCTCTTGGAGTTACTAGCATTAACTTGGCCAGAGCCTCTACTAATAACGGAGAGCATGCAAGATCATAAACAACACATATGCAATAACTTGATAATTAACATAACATGGTATTCTCTATCCATCGGATCCCGACAAACACAACATAGAGTATTACGGATAGATGATCTTGATCATGTTAGGCAGCTCACAAGATCCAACAATGAAGCACAATGAGGAGAATACAACCATCTAGCTACTGCTATGGACCCATAGTCCAGGGGTGAACCACTCACTCATCACTCCGGAGGCGACCATGGCAGTGTAGAGTCCTCCGGGAGATGAATCCCCTCTCCGGCAGGGTGCCGGAGGAGATCTCCAGAATCCCCCGAGATGGGATCGACGGCGGCGGCGTCTCGCAAGGTTTTCCGTATCGTGGTTTTTCGCATCGGGGTTTCGCGACGGAGGCTTTAAGTAGGCGTAAGGGCAGAGTCGGGGGCCGACGAGGGGCCCACACCACAGGGCGGCGCGGGCCCCCTTGGCCGCGCCGCCTTGTGGTTTGGCCACCTCGTGGCCCCACTTCGTATGCTCTTCGGTCTTCCGGAAGGTTCGTGGCGAAATAGGCCCCCGGGTCTTCGTTTCGTCCAATTCCGAGAATATTTCGTTACTAGGATTTCGAAACCAAAAACAGCAGAAAACGAGAACCGGCACTTCGGCATCTTGTTAATAGGTTAGTTCCGTAAAATGCACGAATATGACATAAAGTGTGCATAAAACATGTAGGTATCATCAATAATATGGCATAGAACATAAGAAATTATCGATACGTCGGAGACGTATCAAGCATCCCCAAGCTTAGTTCCGCTCGTCCCGAGCAGGTAAAACGATAACAAAGATAATTTCGAAGTGACATGCCATCATAACCTTGATCATACTATTTGTAAACATATGTAGTGGATGCAGCGATCAAAACAATGGTAATGACATGAGTAAACAAGTGAATCATAAAGCAAAGACTTTTCATGAATAGTACTTCAAGACAAGTATTAATAAGTCTTGCATAAGAGTTAACTCATAAAGCAATAAATCAAAGTAAAGGTATTGAAGCAACACAAAGGAAGATTAAGTTTCAGCGGTTGCTTTCAACTTGTAACATGTATATCTCATGGATAATTGTCAACATAGAGTAATATAACAAGTACAATATGCAAGTATGTAGGAATCAATGCACAGTTCACACAAATGTTTGCTTCTTGAGGTGGGGAGAGATAGGTGAACTGACTCAACATAAAAGTAAAAAGAATGGTCCTTCAAAGAGGAAAGCATCGATTGCTATATTTGTGCTAGAGCTTTTATTTTAAAAAAACATGAAACAATTTTGTCAACGGTAGTAATAAAGCATATGAGTTATGAAAGTTATATCTTACAAGTTGCAAGCCTCATGCATAGTATACTAATAGTGCCCGCACCTTGTCCTAATTAGCTTGGACTACCGGATCTTTGCAATGCACATGTTTTAACCAAGTGTCACAATGGGGTACCTCCATGCCACCCGTACAAAGGTCTAAGGAGAAAGCTCGCATTTTGGATTTCTCGCTTTTGATTATTCTCAACTTAGACATCCATACCGGGACAACATGGACAACGTGATAATGGACTCCTCTTTAATGCATAAGCATGTGGCAACAATTATTATTCTCATATGAGATTGAGGATATATGTCCAAAACTGAAACTTCCACCATGAATCATGACTTTAGTTAGCGGCCCAAAGTTCTTCTCTAACAATATGCATGCTCCAACCATGAAGGTGGTAGATCTCTCTTACTTCAGACAAGACGGACATGCATAGCAACTCACATGATATTCAACAAAGAATAGTTGATGGCGTCCCTGAAGCATGGTTATCGCACAACAAGCAACTTAATAAGAGATAAAGTGCATAAGTACATATTCAATACCACAATAGTTTTTAAGCTATTTGTCCCATGAGCTATATATTGCAAAGGTGAATGATGGAATTTTAAAGGTAGCACTCAAGCAATTTACTTTGGAATGGCGGATAAATACCATGTAGTAGGTAGGTATGGTGGACACAAATGGCATAGTCGTTGGCTCAAGTATTTTGGATGCATGAGAAGTATTCCCTCTCGATACAAGGTTTAGGCTAGCAAGGTTATTTGAAACAAACACAAGGATGAACGAGTACAGCAAAACTCACATAAAAGACATATTGTAAACATTATAAGACTCCATACCGTCTTCCTTGTTGTTCAAAACTCAATACTAGATGTTATCTAGACTCTAGAGAAACCAAATATGCAAACCAAATTAGCAAGCTCTAAGTATTTCTTCATTAATGGGTGCAAAGTATATGATGCAAGAGCTTAAACATGAGCACAACAATTGCCAAGTATCAAATTATCCAAGACATTTTAGAGTTACTACATGTAGCATTTTCCAATTCCAACCATATAACAATTTAACGAAGATGAAACTTCGCCATGAATACTATGAGTAGAGCCTAAGGACATATTTGTCCATATGCTACAGCGGAGCGTGTCTCTCTCCCACAAAGTGAGTGCTAGGATCCATTTTATTCAAAAAAACAAAAACAAAAACAAACCGACGCTCCAAGCAAAGTGCATAAGATGTGACGGAATAAAAATATAGTTTCAGGGGAGGAACCTGATAATGTTGTCGATGAAGAAGGGGATGCCTTGGGCATCCCCAAGCTTAGACGCTTGAGTCTTCTTATAATATGCAGGGGTGAACCACCGGGGCATCCCCAAGCTTAGAGCTTTCACTCTCCTTGATCATATTGCATCATACTCCTCTCTTGATCCTTGAAAACTTCCTCCACACCAAACTCGAAACAACTCATTAGAGGGTTAGTGCATAATAAAAATTCACATGTTCAGAGGTGACACAATCATTCTTAACACTTCTGGACATTGCATAAAGCTACTGGACATTAATGGATCAAATAAATTCATCCAACATAGCAAAAGAGGCAATGCAAAATAAAAGGCAGAATCTGTCAAAACAGAACAGTCCGTAAAGATGGATTTTATTAGGCCACCAGACTTGCTCAAATGAAAATGCTCAAATTTAATGAAAGTTGTGTACATATCTGAGGATCATGCAAGTAAATTGTCTTAATTTTCTGAGCTACCTACAGGGAGGTAGACCCAGATTCGTGACAACGAAAGAAATCTGTAATCGCGCAGTAGAATCCAAATCTAGTACTTACTTTTCTATCAAAGACTTTACTTGGCACAACAAAACTCAAAACTAAGATAAGGAGGGGTTGCTACAGTAGTAAACAACTTTCAAGACACAAATATAAAACAAAAATACTGTAGTAAAAACATGGGTTGTCTCCCATAAGCGCTTTTCTTTAACGCCTTTCAGCTAGGCGCAGAAAGTGTAACTCAAGTAACATCGAGAGACGAAGCATCAACATCATAATTTGTTCTAATAATAGAATCATAAGGTAACTTCATTCTCTTTCTAGGGAAGTGTTCCATACCTTTCTTGAGAGGAAATTGATATTTAATATTACCTTCCTTCATATCAATAGTAGCACCAACGGTTCGAAGAAAAGGTCTTCCCAATATAATGGGGCAAGATGCATTGCATTCAATATCCAAGACAACAAAATCAACGGGGACAAGGTTATTGTTAACCATAATATGAACATTATCAACTCTCCCCAAAGGTTTCTTTTTAGCATTATCAGCGAGATTAACATCCAGATAACAGCTTTTCAATGGTGGCAAGTCAAGCATATCATAGACTTTTTTAGGCATAACAGAAATACTTGCACCAAGATCACATAAAGCATTACAATCAAAATCTTTGACTCTCATTTTAATGATGGGCTCCCAACCATCCTCTAGCTTTCTAGGAATAGAAGTTTCAAGTTTTAGTTTTTCTTCTCTAGCTTTTATGAGAGCATTTGTAATATGTTTTGTGAAAGCCAAGTTTACAGCGCTAGCATTAGGACTCTTAGAAAGTTTTTGCAAGAACTTTATAACTTCAGAGATGTGGCAATCATCAAAATCTAAATCATTACAATCTAAAGCAATGGGATTATCATCCTCAAGGTTGGAAAAAATTTCAGCAGTTTTATCACAAGCAGTTTCAGCAGCTTTAGCAGCTCGTGTAATTTTGCGCGCTTTGCACTAGGAGTAGAAACATCGCCAACACCAATTATTTTACCATTAATAGTAGGAGGTGCAGCAACATGTGAAGAATTAGCATTGCTAGTGGTGGTAATAGTCCAAACTTTAGCTACATTTTCCTTTTTAGCTAGTTTTTCATTTTCTTCTCTATCCCACCTAGCACGCAGCTCAGCCATTAATCTTATATTCTCATTAATTCTAACTTGGATGGCATTTGCTGTAGTAACAATTTTATTTTCAATATCCCTATTAGGCATAACTTTCGATTTCAAAAGATCAACATCGGAGGCAAGACTATCAACTCTAGAAACAAGAATATCAATTTTATTGAGCTTTTCCTCAACGTACTTGTTAAAAGCAGCTTGTGTACTAATAAATTCTTTGAGCATGGCTTCAAGTCCAGGGGGTGTATTCCTATTATTGTTGTAAGAATTCCTATAAGAATTAGCATAACCGTTACCATTATTATAAGGATATGGCCTATAGTTATTACTAGAATTGTTCCGATAAGCATTGTTGTTGAAATTATTATTTTTAATGAAGTTTACATCAACATGTTCTTCTTGGGCAACCAATGAAGCTAATGGAACATTATTAGGATCAACATTAGTCCTATCATTCGCAAGCATAGACATAATAGCATCAATCTTATCACTCAAGGAAGAGGATTCTTCAACAGAATTTACCTTCTTACCTTGTGGAGCTCTTTCCGTGTGCCATTCAGAGTAATTAATCATCATACTATCAAGAAGCTTTGTTGCTTCACCAAGAGTGATGGACATAAAGGTACCTCCAGCAGCTGAATCCAATAAATTCCGCGAAGAAAAATTTAGTCCCGCATAGAAGGTTTGGATGATCATCCAAGTAGTCAGCCCATGGGTTGGGCAATTTTTAACCAGAGATTTCATTCTTTCCCAAGCTTGAGCAACATGTTCATTATACAATTGTTTAAAATTCATTATGCTACTCCTCAAAGATATAATTTTAGCAGGGGGATTATATCTACCAATAAAAGCATCCTTGCATTTAGTCCAGGAATCAATACTATTCTTAGGCAGAGATAGCAACCAATCTTTAGCTCTTCCTCTTAATGAGAAAGGAAACAATTTTAATTTTATAATGTCACCATCTACATCTTTATACTTTTGCATTTCACATAGTTCAACAAAATTATTGATATGGGCAGCAGCATCATCGTAACTAACACTGTAAAATTGCTCTCGCATAACAAGATTTAGTAAAGCAGGTTTAATTTCAAAGAATTCTGCTGTAGTAGCAGGTGGAGCAATAGGTGTGCATAGGAAATCATTATTATTTGTGCTAGTGAAGTCACACAACTTGGTATTTTCAGGGGTGGCCATTTTAGCAGTAGTAAATAAAACAAACTAGATAAGGTAAATGCAAGTAAACTAATTTTTTTGTGTTTTTGATATAGCAAACAAGACAGTAAATAAAGTAAAACTAGCAACTAATTTTTTTGTGTTTTGATATAAGTGCAGCAAACAAAGTGGTAAATAAAATAAAGCAAGACAAAAACAAAGTAAAGAGATTGAGAAGTGGAGACTCCCCTTGCAAGCGTGTCTTGATCTCACTCAGCAACGGCGCCGTAAAATATGCTTGATGGCGTGTATTTAACACGTTCGTTGGGCAACCCCAAGAGGAAGGTATGATGCGCACAGCAAGCAAGTTTTCCCTCGTAAAGAAACCAAGGTTTATCGAACCAGGAGGAGCCAAGAAGCACGTTGAAGGTTGATGGCGGCGGGATGTAGTGCGGCGCAACACCAGGGATTCCGGCGCCAACGTGGAACCCGCACAACACAACCAAAGTACTTTGCCCCAACGAAACAGCTGAGGTTGTCAATCTCACCGGCTTGCTGTAACAAAGGATTAACCGAATTGTGTGGAAGATGATTGTTTGCAGAGAAAACAGTAGAAACAAGTATTGCAGCAGATTTGTATTTCAGTATTAAAAGAATGGACCGGGGTTCACAGTTCACTAGAGGCGTCTCTCCCATAAGATAAAAGCATGTTGGGTGAACAAATTACAGTCGGGCAATTGACAAATAGAGAGGGCATAACAATGCACATACATGGCATGATAAGTATAGTGAGATTTAATTGGGCATTACGACAAAGTACATAGACCGCCATCCAACTGCATCTATGCCTAAAAAGTCCACCTTCAAAGTTATCGTCCGAACCCCTTCCAGTATTAAGTTGCAAAGCAACAGACAATTGCATTAAGTATGGTGCGTAATGTAATCAACAACTACATCCTCGGACATAGCGACAATGTTTTATCCCTAGTGGCAACAACACAACACAACCTTAGAACTTTCTGTCACATCGTCCCGGTGTCAATGCGGCATGAACCCACTATCGAGCATAAATACTCCCTCTTGGAGTTACTAGCATTAACTTGGCCGAGCCTCTACTAATAACGGAGAGCATGCAAGATCATAAACAACACATATGCAATAACTTGATAATTAACATAACATGGTATTCTCTATCCATCGGATCCCGACAAACACAACATAGAGTATTACAGATAGATGATCTTGATCATGTTAGGCAGCTCACAAGATCCAACAATGAAGCACAATGAGGAGAAGACAACCATCTAGCTACTGCTATGGACCCATAGTCCAGGGGTGAACCACTCACTCATCACTCCGGAGGCGACCATGGCGGTGTAGAGTCCTCCGGGAGATGAATCCCCTCTCCGGCAGGGTGCCGGAGGAGATCTCCAGAATCCCCCGAGATGGGATCGGCGGCGGCGGCGTCTCAGCAAGGTTTTCCGTATCGTGGTTTTTCGCATCGGGGTTTCGCGACGGAGGCTTTAAGTAGGCGGAAGGGCGAGTCGGGGGCCGACGAGGGGCCCACACCACGTGGCGGCGCGGGCCCCCTTGGCCGCGCCGCCTTGTGGTTTGGCCACCTCGTGGCCCCACTTCGTATGCTCTTCGGTCTTCCGGAAGGTTCGTGGCGAAATAGGCCCCCGGGTCTTCGTTTCGTCCAATTCCGAGAATATTTCGTTACTAGGATTTCTGAAACCAAAAACAGCGAAAAACGAGAACCGGCACTTCGGCATCTTGTTAATAGGTTAGTTCCAGAAAATGCACGAATATGACATAAAGTGTGCATAAAACATGTAGGTATCATCAATAATATGGCATAGAACATAAGAAATTATCGATACGTCGGAGACGTATCACAGCGCATCATTTAAGGATGCGAGCATCGCCGCCTACTAGCCCGGGAAATCCTCCTGGTCATCGGCGGCGGCGAAGTGGAGCTATCCTGCCCGGTACTCAGGCGACGGCACCCACGCCGCCTCCTTCACCTCTGCTTTCGGCTTCTTGAAACCAACGGTGGAGCCGTCGTCGACCTCCCTTTTGGGGCGGCAAGTCTCAGATGACCGCGGGCCGCCGATGCGGAGGGCGCTGCTCGCGGAGGCCGTCGACGAGGACCTCGAAGACGAAGAGGAGAACCCTGACGCCATCCTTTGAGGCGCCCACCACCATTGGAGCAATGGGAACTCTAGCCGCGGCTCGTTGCCGCCCGCGATGTGCTCGAGGATGGCGGATAGTGTGCGTACAGGCACGCCCCACCATACCCGCCGCGCCATGGAGGTCTTGTTCGGCGGCGGTGGTTGTTCCCGTCGTAGCGGGACAACTCGAGGAGGCGGCGCTGGCGGAACAAGGAGTTCCAGGTGTCGGTGTTGTCCAGGGTCAAGCGCGGTTCCGCCCGCTGCTCCGGCGTGAGGGCGCCGTAGTAGTATGCGGTCATCGCTGCCTCACGCGCATTGCCGCACGGCTCTAGCGGGATGGGTATCCCACCCGCGCTCAGCCTCCACTCGTCGGGAACGCGCATGGCAGGTCGGGCCATGTATCTTGCCTCGTACATTGCTCGTGCTTCGTCCTCGTGGAGGCTGTGATGGCCAAAGCCATTGGCGGCGACGTCGTCTCCGTCGAAACGCGCGACCATGAACGGCGGTGGGTATAGGGTATTATGTGAGCGGAGGGAGAGAGAAGCAGCGAGATCTAGGGTTTTCTGAAGCGGAGGAGGGATAAGGACCAGCGACAGTGAACATGGTACAAATAGGCGGGAGGGGAAGGGAAACCGCGCCGGGACGAGCGGCACGACATTTAAACCGTCGGCTGCCATTGAAGCGACGGGAGCCTGCTCGCTTGCCGCCGCAGATGTAAAAGCTTGTGGCACGTACGACGTGGCGATGCTGCCAAAATGCAACGCTGCCAGATGGGGCCCACCACGCACTCCCATTCTGCCGACGCTCCCGCTCGCCCCCTGTGGATTGGGAGTGCGTTGGGAGAACTGGCAGCTAAACGGCTTGTGCTAGCTAAAAAAAAACTTTGAGACACGCGGTTAGAAGAAAAAAAAAGCCACCGGCACCCCATAGCTGTTTGGGAGGCTCTGAGAGCATCTCCACCCGAGCCGTTCCCGAAAGGGATTTGGGGCGCGCCGGACAAAAAAACATTTACAGCCGCGTGCCCCAAAGCCTCTTTTTGTCCGGCGTGGCCCAATACGGTGTTTGGCGCCCGAGCCCGTCCCCACTACACAAGGGACGCTCTGGGCATGCCGGACACAATGAAATGCGAGGCAGGGAGTGGCAGGCCCGACGCGTCAGCGGGTCGAAAGCATAAACCCCCGTCGCCTACCTTTGGTCAAGCGACGTTAATGGCGTCCCAGCTTTCTCAGGCGACACAGGGACGCGTCTCGTCGTGCATGGCCGTGTGGCCATCGCGTCGGGATTTAGTGCGTCCAAAGACTCGTTGCCGCTTCGTCTGCCGCCGATGTAATTTAAGAGCACCCCTGCTTTCTTCCCCATCCCAATCTCTCGCCGCTCCCAAATCTCCTCCTCCCTAGCCAATGTCGTCGTCCTCCCGCAAGATCGCCGCGGTGAACGGCGTCGGCCATGACAGCCTCACCGTGGCGAAGGCGTGGGGGCTGTACCGCGCGGGATATCCCGTCCCGCCAGACATGCGCCTGCCAAGCAGCGGCGGGTGGAGGATGGCCGTCAACGGCATAGGCGTCCCGCCGCCGCCATCACCAGACACGGAGCATTGGAGGGACGCGATCAGGTGTAAGGGTATTTTACCCTTATCCATTATTTTGGTAACAATGACACCGTAGCTAGAGTAATTGGACTAATGCATGCCTACAAGATTATTCTCAGGTTTTAGTCCATCAAGCATAATGGTGTATCAATGTAACCAGAAGGAGAAGGGAGACCCCTCACTTCGATGAAAAAGGTGAACACTAGTTTTCTCCTCTGGCCGGCGCCTGGTACGGCGGCACCGGCCAGTCTGGCGCAGACCAGATGTAGCGCCGGTGCACACCGGGCACATTCCAGGAACTTCGCACTAATCGTCTGGCCCCCCATCCGGTTCCTGCTGGCTGGCCTGGCGCCTGGCCCGGCAACGCCGGCTCCTGCACCGGACGGCCCGGCATCAGCCGGCTACTACGCCAATGCACACCGGAGGATCTTCTAGGAAGCGTGGACGCTCATTCGGTATAGGCCCGGTGCCACGCCCGGCGGGTGCCGGCTTGGCCGGTCTTTGGCCCGGGGGCACCGGGTGTGCCACCGGCCAGTTCGGCGCCTGGTCCGGCAGACCGGCCTCTTCGACTTAGTGCTGAGCTAGACAACTCCCCAACGGTTGGATTTCAACTAAAGCTATAAATACCCCTTCTCCTAGCTTAGAACGGTTAGGCACTACACTACACTTTGTTCTTGAGGTCTCTCTCTCTCTCATACTCCATTGTTGGAAACACCAAAAGCCCTAGATCTCTCTCCTCCTCCACCCAAACTCAAATCCCTTCAGGGAAAAGCTAGAGGAGGTCTTGTTCTATAGTTCCACCGAGCCAAATCTTGTTTCTCCTTGTATTCTTCGAGATACCTGCTCTCTAGGGTTTCTTGGAAACCCTAGGTGGGCACAATTGTCCGGAAGCATCCGGGCTGTGGATTTGCTCCTGACAAGATTATGAAGGTTTGGAGGCTGCATCAAAGTCTACCACAAGTGAAAGAGCTATTCCTTCGTGGGATAGGCTCGGAGAAGTAGGTGAGCCTTCGTGGCGTTGGGAAATCCTTCGTGGGATCCCCACCTCTCCAAACGTGACGTACCTTCTTGCAAAGGAAGGGAGCACGGGAACACGTCTTCGTCTCTGCGTGCTTTCGGTTATCCCTAACCGAAATCTTTACTTGTGTTATATATCCTATGAGAGCCTTCGTGCTTGAGATACTTGCATTATCATCTAGGTTGCCTCACCTAGTTTGTATTAGGCTCACATTTATATTCCACAAAGCCTAATACTACAAAGAAAAGAATTAAAATTTGTAGAAACCTATTCACCCCCCTCTAGGTTTACCATCTCTGAACTTTCAATTAGTATCAGAGCATGGTCTCTTTTTAAGGGCGTTATAGCCTTAAGAGTGAGATGGATAAACTATTCGAGGGTTTGGATGAAGATTCTAACCTTTCGGTTAAGGAGATGAAATCCAGATTCTTAGCATATGAAGCTGAGAAAAAGAAAAAAGGATGATGATCTCCAGAGCCAAATGGCAGAAGTGAGTGCCATGCTTAAGAGCATAAGTGGTGGGACTTATAGTCGGGTTGCTATCCCTGGGGAGTCCTACAAACAAGTCAATCATGACTATCCTAAAAACACTTTACACATGCCTCATATAAATCTTCTATGGAGTCTCATATTCGCAGCTGCAGTGTGGAGATGTGGGAGATCATTGTTGATGGATACCGGAAGCCACAAGATCCCATTAGGTTGATCTCCACCGAATTCTACAACCGTCAACTCAATGCTTCTGCATGTGACAAAATTAGAAGTGGCATCAACCGCAAGCTGCTTGACCAAGTCAATGACATTGATTTAGCTAAAGAGCTTTGGGATAGGATTGTAGTACTCCAAGAGGGAACCAATCTTATCCAAAATTCTCTTTATGAGTCATCCAAGACTAAGGCTACTCTATTTATGATAAAGGAAGGAGGGACTGTAACTGAGGCTTATGAAAGACTTGGAGCTCTTCGAGTGAAGGTCAAGGGCCTTGGTTGTGATAAATACAATGATGGCTTTGAAATGAATGAAGAGTTCATAAAGTCCAAGGTCATTGTCATGATTGCTGACAAACAGAAGGACACCAACCTTGTCCTAAATTTGTGAATCCTCACCAAACAAGCAGATCTATCTGCATATGATCTTGTCTCTTATGTGGCTACTAATGACAACATGGCCAAAGAAGGAGAAAGACTCATGGTGATGAACCGTGTCGATGGCCCCTCCCACAACCTTGCTTTGAAGGCCAGGGCATACCTAGAAAGGGAAGAAGTCTATGAGATCGAAGAATAAGAGGAGATGACCTCAACTACTGACATTGGCACAGATTTTGCTTTCTTTGTCCAGAAGTACAAGAAGAAGTTCTCAATCTCCTCCAATGAGAAGAAGAGAACGTGCTACAATTGTGATGAAGATAATCACTTTGCAAATGAGTGCCCTTATGAGAAGAGGGTAGACAGGAGTAGGCTTATCAAAAGTTTCAAGCCAAGATTGAAGCCAAACCTAATCAATGAGCGATACAAGAAGAACAAGGGAAGAGCCTTTGTTGGTACTGAGTACATTTCCGATGAAGAGGGAGAAGATGAGGAGAAGGAGGCTGGAGTGGCTGGGTTGGCTTTCTCCGAACCCGGGCCACTCTTCACATATCACTACTCCAAGGATTATTCCACGGAGTCTTCGACTCCAAATGTCATTGGTTCTTCCTTCATATCAAGAATGACTTATGATGATGACTCCGATGACTCTTCCTCCTCTACGGTTGTTGGCTCTTGTCTTATGGCAAGGGAAGCAAAGGTAATGGAATTCCCACCTTCTTTATCTATCATTCTTGATGATGGTAAAATGATAATTAAGATGAAGATGTTGTTCTTAAGGGTCTTTTCAAAGTTAGATGCACTCTTCGTGGCGATGCTCTTGTCAAGTTTGATTTCTTGATGGATTCCCTCAATGAAAGGGACGAGTCCATTGAGGAATTAGAATCTCATATGAAAGATGAGAAACGGAGATTCAATCTCCTAAGACAAGAGCTGAAAAACGAAAGGTGCATATCTCAAGACCTTAAGCAACTACTTGAAACATTTGAACTAGATAAAGTTAAGGACCTAGAAACTATTGAAAGGGCTCAACTAATGGCCCAAGAGTTGGATGCTTCAAAGAAGGATCTTGAAGTTGCTCATGCTTCTCTCACTAAGGATCTTGACCATCTTGAAATGGCTAACAATATTGTTAGGGATTTCTATTTTCGTGCCCCTGCTTCGTTAGTTGTACTCAGTTTTCCCCAGCTCGTTAGTTTTTCCTCAGCTTTCCCCTCCCTCTAGTTTGAAACCCCTCGAAGACGCGGGTTGCCGTCAGGTCGAGGCCTTACCGTTACCGTCGGTCGGTTCCTCTCCGACCGTCTCGTGCTGACGGGTAGCCATCCATCTACCGCCGACGCGTGGGCCGTTTTATTTCCTGATTGTATACGCGGTGCTGCCAATGACAAATGGGGCCGCTCTTAGCCATCCATCTACCGCTGACGCGTGGGCCGTTTTATTTCCTGATTGTATACGCGGTGCCGCCAATGACAAATGGAGCCGCTCTATGGGGCTGCCGCAGCCAATGACCAGTGGGTCGTCTATTTATTTATAGAAAATTATATATTGCCGCTCTGTGGCAGGTGACTATTTTCGCAGCTTAATCTAAAGTGACTCTTATGCTAAACATTGTGCATCCCGACGTTGACCTAGCAGGTGGCGGCGAGCATAGCCGTTCTGACCATGCCGATATTGGCATCGGCATCGGCATCGTTTGGAGGATATGGTGCTCGAATAATAGTGGAAATGCGATATTATTTTTTACATAATATATAGAAAATAGCTAGATCTCTAAATCGATGCATATGAAGCTACATATATATTCTTGGTCATAATCCCCTTATCTAAAGGGGATGGATGCATGGCTTCACGTCGTCGTCACTTTCATCGTCGTATCTTCGTCGTCCGAGTAGTAGTACTTCCTGCACATTGTTCCGTCGAACACCTTCACAGTGAGCACATCATCGCCTTCATATTTGAAGTGTACGTAGCAGCCGAAATCCACACCGTGCGCGATGGCGAAATTCTCCCAGCCCTTGTCGAGATACATCCGGCCTTGTCCGTCAAATAGGACCTCCACGGTCCGAGACGAGGACCGCAGTCAGCTGCTCGCAGATACACCTTAGCTGGCTCCCGGCCGTCAAGATAGTCGGCAAACTTTTTGGGAGTGCTCGCAAAGAGATCGAGCGCCGATCGTTTGAAATTAAAGGTTTTTTAGAACATGCCCATAATTAATCACATGCATCATATATGTGTGAACGCGTACGTACCTTCTTGACCAAAGGGTCTTCGTAGATGACGATGAAGAAATCCTCTATGATCAATGGCAGTGTTGACGACGGTGGTGGTGACAATGATGATGATCCACCACCCCGGCCGCCCCTTCCCCTACCCCTTCCGGTCCGCGTCCGAGACGTGGAAGCCATGGCAATGGATGATCAAGTGTATGTGACCGAAGAAGAGAGAGGCAGAACCTATTGACACAAGGGATGGCCGTGTGGGTGTTTATAAGGGAGAGATGACCGTTGTAGGGGTTTACACAATAAAATAAGGAGGATGTGAACGTTGGTGGGGGTTTACACAATAAATTAAGGAGGAGATGACCGTTGTGGGGGTTTACACAATAAATTAAGGAGGAGACGACCGTTGTGGGGGTATATATCTCAACAAAAAGTAATGCGGACTATCTTGACGGAAATGGAACTTCGTGATATAGTTTATCATTTTACCGTGAAAAGTAATGCCTAAAAGAAATGGTAATTCGTGATAGTTTATCATTTACCGTAATGGCTACAACAAATCGTTGATGGTTTATCATTTTTTGCGTGAAAAGTAATGGCTACAAGAAATGGGTGATGTTGTATCCTTTTTTGCGTGCAAAGTAATGGCTACAACAAAATCGGTGATGGTTTATCGTTTTTTGCGGGAAAGTAATGGCTACAAGAAATGGGTGATGGTGTATCATTTTTTGTGTGAAAAGTAATGGCTACAACAAAATCGGTGATGATTTATCGTTTTTTGCGTGAAAAGTAATGAGTACAAGAAATGGGTGATGGTGTATCATTTTTGTGCGTGAAAAGTAATGGCTACAACAAATCGGTGATGGTTTATCGTTTTTTGTGTGAAAAGTAATGGCTACAACAAAATCGGTGATGATTTATCGTTTTTTGCGTGAAAAGTAATGGGTACAAGAAATGGGTGATGGTGTATCATTTTTGTGCGTGAAAAGTAATGGCTACAACAAATCGGTGATGGTTTATCGTTTTTTGCGTGAAAAGTAATGGCTACAAGAAATGGGTGATGGTGTATCATATTTTGTGTGAAAAGTAATGGCTACAACAAATCAGTGATGGTTTATCATTATTTGCGTGAAAATTAATGCCTAAAAAGAGTTTATAATTTAGCTCGTGAAAAATAATGCAGAAAACCAAACTTTGCGTGAAGCTAACCGACGACAGAGAGAGAGAGAGGGTGGTGGCCCCTGATACGTCTCCGACGTATCGATAATTTCTTATGTTCCATGCCACATTATTGATGATATCTACATATTTTATGCATACTTTATGTCATACTAGCTAAATACCCGTGCGTTGCTACGGGTACCGTTTCATAACTATTTTGTTATGTCATTATTTTAGCGGGATTTTTTTTGGCAATGCCAATATTACCTTGATTTATGTTCTGCTACTCCGTGCCATGCAAAGAGAACCATCGGAGTATGAAACATGGTCAATAACATCATCTTTTTTTGCAGCGGACGTTGTTGTGTCAGTCAAATTAGAAAATTTATTTAATTGTGTTAAACTTTGATAAAATTGGATGAAATTGTTTCTTCAACTTATGAAACCTTGAAATATACCAATATATTATAAAAACCAAAATTTGAAAGCTTACGATAAATCGCATGCATTTGCTGTAGTAGATCACATACAAAATCTCCATGACCAATACGGCTTTGATCTGCCATGGTCGATGCCCACGCTACAACCACTCCACCATATTGTATATGTGGATATGTTTTGCAACCACTCCATGATCAATACGCCATGGCTGACCAGACTCCAGAGGATACTTGCAATATGTGTATGTAGCAATACGGTGTGAGACGAGCCTTCTAGGGTTCAGGTCGTGTAGAGTGCTTACGTGCCGGTCGCGCTGGAGGATCAAGACAGATATGGAGGTCGTGCTTTTTTATGTTGCCCCGGTGCATGCCTATTTGGACGGACGAGGAGGTCGCGACGGTCGCTATGTATATATCGTTTTAAAATTTTCATTTGTTTCGATCGTGCACGTTTAGTTTTCTTGCAGCGCTGGTTCGTTGCGCAGCTATGCTGCATAGGCACGGCAGCTTGCATGTCCCCGTTGAGTTCTAAATAAATGTAGACCAATAATTTCAATCAAACTTTATATGAAACCGGACATACTACTTGGACACGAACGCCAAGTCCCTAACCCAGTTTCGATCGGTCGATGGTAAGGTATGACCTAATAGATCTGTATTCAGAGATATTGGGCCTAGAATTTTCAGGAGACGTCGGGCCTAGAGAAAAAAAACTTTGGCCCGTTTGTGACACCAGGCAGCCACCTATTGCAATTTAATAGTAAAGATTTATGCGTTTTCCGGAACTAACCTATTGACGAGATGCCGAAGGGCCAGTTCCTGTTTTCTGCTGTTTTTGGTTTCAGAAATCCTAGTAAGGAAATATTCTCGGAATCGAACGAAATCAAGGCCCAGCATCCTATTTTTCCACGAAGCTTCCAGAACACCCGAGAGTCGCCAGAGGGGGGCCACAGGCCCACCAGACACTACCCTGGCGCGGCCAAGGGGGGGCCCGCGCCCCCCTGTTGTGTCGTCGCCTCGTTGACCTTCTGACGCCGCCTCTTCGCCTATAAAAAGGTCCCTGACCTAAAACCTCGATACGGAAAAGCCACGGTACGAGAAACCTTCCAGAGCCACCGCCATCGCGAAGCCAAGATCTGGGGGACAGGAGTCTCTGTTCCGGCACGCCGCCGGGACGGGGAAGTGCCCCGGAAGGCTCCTCCATCGACACCACCGCCATCTTCATCAACGCTGCTGTCTCCCATGAGGAGGGAGTAGTTCTCCATCGAGGCTCGGGGCTGTACCGGTAGCTATGTGGTTCATCTCTCTCCTATGTACTTCAATACAATAATCTCATGAGCTGTCTTACATGATTGAGATTCATATGATGATGCTTGTAATCTAGATGTCATTGTGCTAGTCAAGTGGGTTTTACTTATGTGATCTCCGGAGACTCCTTGTCCCACGTGTGTAAAGGTGACAGTGTGTGCACCGTGTGGGTCTCTTAGGCTATATTTCACAGAATACTTATTCACTCGTTATGAATGGCATAGTGAAGTGCTTATTTATATCCCTTTATGATTGCAATGTGTTTTGTATCACAATTTATCCATGTGCTACTCTAGTGATGTTATTAAAGTAGTTTATTCCTCCGGCACGGTGTAATGGTGACAGTGTGTGCATCCGTGTTAGTACTTGGCGTAGGCTATGATTATGATCTCTTGTAGATTATGAAGTTAACTATTGCTATGATGGTATTGATGTGATCTATTCCTCCTACATAGTGTGAAGGTGACGAGTGTGCATGCTATGTTAGTACTTGGTTTAGTTGTGTTGATCTGTCATGCACTCTAAGGTTATTTAAATATGAACATTGAATATTGTGGAGCTTGTTAACTCCGGCATTGAGGGTTCGTGTAATCCTACGCAATTAGTGGTGTTTGATGTCTACGGGTGCTTCTATTCTTGTAGACAGTGTTGGGCCTCCAAGAGCAGAGGTTTGTAGAACAGCAGCAAGTTTCCCTTAAGTGGATCACCAAGGTTTATCGAACTCAGGGAGGAAGAGGTCAAAGATATCCCTCTCATGCAACCCTGCAACCACAAAGCAAGAAGTCTCTTGTGTCCCCAACACACCTAATAGGTGCACTAGTTCGGCGAAGAGATAGTGAAATACAGGTGGTATAAATAAGTATGAGCAAGTGGCAACGGCACCAGAAAAGTGCTTTGCCCAGGACAAGTAAACAAGCAGTAGTAACGCAGTAGTAGTAACGCAGATAAAACAAGTAAACAAGCAGCGATAGCGATATTTAGGAACAAGGCCTAGGGATTAGACTTTCACTAGTGGACACTCTCAACTTTGATCACATAACGGAATAGATAAATGCATACTCTACACTCTCTTGTTGGATGATGAACACCACTAATTGCGTAGGATTACACGAACCCTCAATGCCGGAGTTAACAAGCTCCACAATATTCAATGTTCATATTTAAATAACCTTAGAGTGCATGACATATGAACACAACTAAACCAAGTACTAACATAGCATGCACACTCGTCACCTTCACACTATGTAGGAGGAATAGATCACATCAATACCATCATAGCAATAGTTAACTTCATAATCTACAAGAGATCACAATCATAGCCTACGCCAAGTACTAACACGGATGCACACACCGTCACCATTACACCGTGCGGGAGGAATAAACTACTTTAATAACATCACTAGAGTAGCACGCAGATAAATTGTGATACAAAACACATTGCAATCATAAAGAGATATAAATAAGCACTTCACTATGCCATTCATAACAGATGAATAAGTATTCTCGTGAAATATAGCCTAAGAGACCCACACGGTGCACACACTGTCACCTTTACACACGTGGGACAAGGAGTCTCCGGAGATCACATAAGTAAAACCCACTTGACTAGTATAATGACATCTAGATTACAAGCATCATCATATGAATCTCAATCATGTAAGTCAGCTCATGAGATTATTGTATTGAAGCACATAGGAGAGAGATTAACCACATAGCTACCGGTACAGCCCCGAGCCTCGATGGAGAACTACTCCCTCCTCATGGGAGACAACAGCGTTGATGAAGATGGCGGTGGTGTCGATGGAGGAGCCTTCCGGGGCACTTCCCCGTCCCGGTGGCGTGCCGAACGGAGACTCCTGTCCCCGGATCTTGGCTTCGCGATGGCGGCGGCTCTGGAAGGTTTCTCGTACCGTGGCTTTTTCGTCTCGATGTTTTAGGTCAGGGACCTTTATATAGGCGAAGAGGCGGAGTCGGAGGGTCGACGAGGCGGTGTCACCATAAGGCGGCGCGGCCAGGGCCTGGGCTGCGCCGACCTATCATCTGGGGGGCCTGTGTCCCCTCTCTGGCCTCTCTCGGGTGTTCTGGATGCTTCCGGGGATTCTAAGATGCTGGGCGTTGATTTCGTCCGATTCCGAGAATATTTCCTTACTAGGATTTCTGAAACCAAAAACAGCGAAAACAACAGAATCGGCCCTTCGGCATCTCGTCAATAGGTTAGTTCCACAAAACGCATAATAATGACATAAAGTGTGTATAAAACATGTAGATATCATCAATAATGTGGCATGGAACACAAGAAATTATCGATACGTCGGAGACGTATCAGCATCCCCAAGCTTAGTTCTCGCTCGTCCCGAGCAGGTAAACGATAACAAAGATAATTTCTGGAGTGACATGCCATCATAACCTTGATCATACTATTGTAAGCATATGTAACGAATGCAGCGATCAAAACAATGGTAATGACATGAGTAAACAACTCGAATCATAAAGCAAAGACTTTTCATGAATAGTACTTTCAAGACAAGCATCAATAAGTCTTGCATAAGAGTTAACTCATAAAGCAATAAATTCATAGTAAAGGTATTGAAGCAACACAAAGGAAGATTAAGTTTCAGCGGTTGCTTTCAACTTATAACATGTATATCTCATGGATAGTTGTCAATGCAAAGTAATATAACAAGTGCAATATGCAAGTATGTAGGAATCAATGCACAGTTCACACAAGTGTTTGCTTCTTGAGATGGAGAGAAATAGGTGAACTGACTCAACATAAAAGTAAAAGAAAGGTCCTTCAAAGAGGAAAGCATCGATTGCTATATTTGTGCTAGAGCTTTGGTTTTGAAAACATAAAGAGAGAATAAAAGTAAAATTTTGAGAGGTGTTTGTTGTTGTCAACGAATGGTAGTGGGCACTCTAACTACCTCATCAACCAGACTTTCAAGAGCGGCTCCCATGAAGGACGTTATCTCTACCAGCAAGGTAGATCATCCCTCTTCTCTTTTGTTTACACATGTACTTTAGTTTAGTTTTTCTTTATTTATGGATGGCACTCCTCCCAACCTTTTGCTTACACAAGCCATGGCTAACCGAATCCTCGGGTGCCTTTCAACATTCACATACCATGGAGGAGTGTCTATTTGCAAAATTAAGTTGCTTACCGATGAATCGAGCAAAACATGTGAAGAGAATTATTAATGAAAGTTAATTAATTGGGGCTGGGAACCCCATTGCCGCCTCTTTTTGCAAAATTATTGGATAAGCGGATGTGCCACTAGTCCATTGTGAAAGTCTCGTCAAAAGTAAATGACAAGATCGAAAGATAAAACACCACATACTTCCTCATGAGCTATAAAACATTGACACAAATAAGAGGTGATAAATTTTGAATTATTTAAAGGTAGCACTCAAGCCATTTACTTTGGAATGGCGGAGAAATACCATGTAGTAGGTAGGTATGGTGGACACAAATGGCATAGTGGTTGGCTCAAGGATTTTGGATGCATGAGAAGTATTCCCTCTCGATACAAGGTTTAGGCTAGCAAGGTTATTTGAAACAAACACAAGGATGAACCGGTGCAGCAAAACTCACATAAAAGACATATTGTAAACATTATAAGACTCTACACCGTCTTCCTTGTTGTTCAAAACTCAATACTAGAAATTATCTAGACTTTAGAGAGACCAAATATGCAAACCAAATTTTAGCAAGCTCTATGTATTTCTTCATTAATAGGTGCAAAGTATATGATGCAAGAGCTTAAACATGAGCACAACAATTGCCAAGTATCAAATTATTCAAGACATTTTATCAATTACTACATGTAGCATTTTCCGTTTCCAACCATATAACAATTTAACGAAGAAGTTTCAACCTTCGCCATGAACATTAAAAGATAAGAACACGTGTGTTCATATGAACCAGCGGAGCGTGTCTCTCTCCCACACAAGCATTTATTCAAACAAAAACACAAACAAAAGCACACAGACGCTCCAAGTAAAGTACATAAGATGTGACCGAGTAAAAATATAGTTTCAAGAGAAGGAACCTGATAATTTGTCGATGAAGAAGGGGATGCCTTGGGCATCCCCAAGCTTAGATGCTTGAGTCTTCTTGAAATATGCAGGGATGAACCACCGGGGCATCCCCAAGCTTAGACTCTTCAATCTTCTTGATCATAGTATATCATCCTCCTCTCTTGACCCTTGAAAACTTCCTCCACACCAAACTCGAAACAAACTCATTAGAGGGTTAGTGCATAATCAAAAATTCACATGTTCAGAGGTGACACAATCATTCTTAACACTTCTGGACATTGCACAAAGCTACTGGAGATTAATGAAACAAAGAAATCCATCCAACATAGCAAAAGAGGCAATGCGAAATAAAAGGCAGAATCTGTCAAAACAGAACAGTCCGTAAAGACGAATTTTACAATGACACCAGACTTGCTCAGATGAAAATGCCCAAATTGAATGAAAGTTTTGTACATATCTGAGGATCACTCACGTAAATTGGCATAATTTTCTGAGTTACCTACAGAGAATTAGGCCCAGATTCGTGACAGCAAGAAATCTGTTTCTGTGCAGTAATCCAAATCTAGTATGAACCTTACTATCAAAGACTTTACTTGGCACAACAATGCAACAAAACTAAGATAAGGAGAGGTTGCTAGAGTAGTAACAACTTCCAAGACTCAAATATAAAATAAAAGTACTGTAGCAAAATAAACACATGGGTTATCTCCCAAGAAGTTCTTTCTTTATAGCCATTAAGATGGGCTCAGCAGTTTTAATGATGCACTCGCAAGAAATAGTAGTTGAAGCAAAAGAGAGCATCAAGAGGCAAATTCAAAACAAATTTAAGTCTAACATGCTTCCTATGCATAGGAATCTTGTAAATAAACAAATTCATGAAGCATAATGCAACAAGCATAGAAAGATAAAACAAGTGCAGCTTCAAGATTTTCAGCAAAAAGAGAGGTGTTTTAGTAACATGAAAATTTCTACAACCATATTTTCCTCTCTCATAATAACTTTCAGTAGCAACATGAGAAAACTCAACAATATAACTATCACATAAAGCATTCTTATCATGAGTCTCATGCATAAAATTATTACTCTCCACATAGGCATAATCAATTTTATTAGTTGTAGTGGGAGCAAATTCAACAAAGTAGCTATCATTATTATTCTCATCATCAAATATAGGAGGCATATTGTAATCATAATCAAATTTATCCTCCATAACAGCGGTACTAAAAGACCACTATCATTATAATCATCATAAATAGGAGGCAAAGTATCATCAAAGAAAATTTTCTCCTCAATTCTTGGGGGACTAAAAAGATCATGAAAACCAGCTTCCCCAAGCTTAGAACTTTCTATATCATTATCAACAATGGTGTTCAAAGCGTTCATACTAATATTACTACCAGCATGCAAATAAGGTTCCATAGGTTTTTTAATTTTCGCATCAAACCATCCATGTCTTAAATCAGGAAATAGAATAAGAAGCTCATTGCTGTCCATTATGCCTAACTAGTGTAAACAAGAAACAAAAAGATGCAATTGCAGGATCTAAAGGAAATAGCTTCGAGTACTTACAACGGAGAAAATAGCTTAGTAGCCGAGATCCAGAGTGTGAGTACCTTTTACCTTTCCTCCCCGGCAACGGCGCCGTGAAAATAGCTTGATGTCTACGGGTGCTTCTATTCTTGTAGACAGTGTTGGGCCTCCAAGAGCAGAGGTTTGTAGAACAGCGAGCAAGTTTCCCTTAAGTGGATCACCCAAGGTTTATCGAACTCGGGGAGGAAGAGGTCAAAGATATCCCTCTCATGCAACCCCGCAACCACAAAGCAAGAAGTCTCTTGTGTCCCCAACACACCTAATAGGTGCACTAGTTCGGCGAAGAGATAGTGAAATACGGGTGGTATAAATAAGTATGAGCAAGTGGCAACGGCACTCGTAAAAGTGCTTTGCCCAGGACGATAAACAAGCAGTAGTAACGCAGAGAGTAGTAACGCAGAAAAACAAGAAACAAGCAGCGATAGCGATATTTAGGAACAAGGCCTAGGGATTAGACTTTCACTAGTGGACACTCTCAACTTTGATCACATAACGGAATAGATAAATGCATACTCTACACTCTCTTGTTGGATGATGAACACCACTAATTGCGTAGGATTACACGAACCCTCAATGCCGGAGTTAACAAGCTCCACAATATTCAATGTTCATATTTAAATAACCTTAGAGTGCATGACAGATGAACACAACTAAACCAAGTACTAACATAGCATGCACACTGTCACCTTCACACTATGTAGGAGGAATAGATCACATCAATACCATCATAGCAATAGTTAACTTCATAATCTACAAGAGATCACAATCATAGCCTACGCCAAGTACTAACACGGATGCACACACTGTCACCATTACACCGTGCAGGAGGAATAAACTACTTTAATAACATCACTAGAGTAGCACGCGGATAAATTGTGATACAAAACACATTGAAATCATAAAGAGATATAAATAAGCACTTCACTATGCCATTCATAACAGTGAATAAGTATTCTGTGAAATATAGCCTAAGAGACCCACACGGTGCACACACTCGTCACCTTTACACACGTGGGACAAGGAGTCTCCGGAGATCACATAAGTAAAACCCACTTGACTAGCATAATGACATCTAGATTACAAGCATCATCATATGAATCTCAATCATGTAAGGCAGCTCATGAGATTATTGTATTGAAGCACATAGGAGAGAGATTAACCACATAGCTACCGGTACAGCCCCGAGCCTCGATGGAGAACTACTCCCTCCTCATGGGAGACAGCAGCGTTGATGAAGATGGCGGTGGTGTCGATGGAGGAGCCTTCCGGGGCACTTCCCCATCCCGGCGGCGTGCCGGAACAGAGACTCCTGTCCCCCAGATCTTGGCTTCGCGATGGCGGCGGCTTTGGAAGGTTTCTCGTACCGTGGCTTTTTCGTCTCGATGTTTTAGGTCAGGGACCTTTATATAGGCGAAGAGGCGGAGTCGGAGGGTCGACGAGGCGGTGTCACCATAAGGCGGCGCGGCCAGGGCCTGGGCTGCGCCGACCTATCATCTGGGGGGCCTGTGTCCCCTCTCTGGCCTCTCTCGGGTGTTCTGGATGCTTGGGT
>NC_061513.1:56468635-56497815 GCF_022539505.1 Lolium rigidum | reverse complement strand
GACGTTGGTCCGGGGTGCCACAATAGGGATCTGGCAAAGAAAAATGACAAGTAAGAACAAAGGTAATCATGTCGGCTAAGCAAGGAGCTATAATAGAGATATGAAAAAAGGAAAATACCCCTGATGGTGGATGATCAACGTCAAGGGGAGCATAAGAAGAGATCAGCGGAATCGAATCTTCCTGGTTGAAGGAAGTAAGACGACGAACTTCATCAATCAACTCTTTTTCTGATAGATCGGCAGCAATAATCCTGGTCTCATCCTTTGGACCTGAGTACAACCACATCGGGTGAACTCTGACCATGACTGGCTGGATTCGGCGCTTCAGGAAAACTGCGGCCACCTCCGTACCAATCATAGTTTGGCCATCCGCCTCTTTGATTCGAAGGAATTTGGCAAACAATTCTTCGGCTGAGGCCCTCTCGTCGGCTGAGAGGATGTTCTTCCAAGAGTCCTTGGGCTTGGCTTCAGTAACATCGGCATAGCAGGGGAGTCGACATTCGGGTGACGAGGAATCTTTAACATAAAACCATTTCAACCTCCATCCTTGCACGGACTCTCTCATTGGGAAATTAAAGTAATTAACTTCTGAGCGAGCAACAAAACCTACTCCTCCGGTGACAAAGTACCCATTACTACTGCTGTATCTTTTCACATAGAAGATCTTCTTCCGCGGCCCGAAATGAGGTTCAATACCCAAAAACGCCTCGCAAAGGGTGATGAACACAGCAACATGGAGGATTGAGTTGGGGGTAAGTTGCCATAATTGGATTTCATACATCCGCAAGAGATGGAGGAGGAATCCATGAGTGGGGAGCGAAAGGCCTCGATGAAGAAATTTAAGAACATCACAGAAAATCCAGCAGGAGGATCAAGCCGAGAGATCGCACCTGGAAGGATCACATCTCCCGCGTCGGAGGATATCAATCCTAAGCTTCGGGACCTCTTTTCGTCACGCTTGGTGACCGGTTGAAGCTACCCAGTCCCCAGGTTTGACCATCGAGCCCGACGCGGCGCCGGCGCGCCGGAGCCGGGGGAGGGCGCTCGGAGCGCTCCCTTCGGAAGAGAAGAGGAGGACTTGGCAGCGGCACCTCCGCTGGTGGAGCTAGCAGCGACGGCGGTATTCTTCTTCTTCACCATCGCGAGATCTGATGAAGATTGAAACTGTGGCGGCGGCGCAACAATGGCGAAAGAAGGAAGAAGAGGGAGAATGAGGAGATGCTGCGGGAACCGTGGAGAAGATTGAGAATTTTTTGCCCTTTGGAGATTTTAAGGAGAAGTTAAAGTAAGCACGTGGTGCTTAAGGAAGGGCAGGAACTGACGGCCCACTACGCCCACGATTGCGCGAAAATCGAGGAGCCACCTCGGTCGTTACGCGTATAGTGGTCAAGCCCTAAAACACTGATTGAGCAGGGCTAGGGCTAGCTCGTCATGATGGACCCGTCAAATCAGCTCGCAGCAGATTACACGTCAGCAATGACGTCATAATTTAGAAGCATTCGAAGGAAACATAAAAAGTCATCGGATGAAGGATTTGAGTCCACGCACGGATTGCGAGCATCCGAACTCGGACTCGGGGGCTACTCCCATCGGGAGCGCCGACGCGCACCCGATAAAAGAAGATTCGACGAGACAAACGGTCGAAGGGGTAAAAGTTTGAAAGGAATTTTGCACACTTCGTTAATTACTCCCATCGGGAGGACGTGGTGCACACCCGTTGGAAGTTTTTTGCATTCCAGGATCATGCCCGAGGACTTGATTCTGTGTAGAGTAACGTTGTTTTGCCATCGGCAGTAAACCAACAAAAGTTGGGCACGTTGCTCATTATCCTTTGCGTGAAGAAAATATATCGGATGACCTATGAAGACTTGTGAAAACTTGGCAGAAGAAAGTATTCGAGTAGTACAACTTGAGTCTACGCACGGATTGCAAGCGTCCGTACCTAGACTCGGGGGCTACTCCTATCGGGAGCGCTGACGCGCACCCGATAAAAAGAAGATGAAGCATAATCAAGATGAACAAGAGCAATGAAGAAGAAGAATGTCGGGAAAAAACATGCATTAGTCTCTACCTGAATTACCTTCAGCTAGACACTCGGGGGCTACTGACGTGGGCATTACCCTTCGGGTAACCAGTATTGCCCTATCTGGTGTTGACAAATTTGAGGCCCATGAAGATACCCGAAGGCGAGATGGGCCACTAGGTCGGCGCACTAGAAGATTCCTTGACGGGCAAGACAAGGAAGCGAACAAACAAGGAAAGATTGGATCTAAACTATCGTAAACCTAGTCGTACTCGGCTAGGACCCTTGAGACCTGGCCTCCTATATAAAGGCCGGAGAGGGGCTGCCGAGGGACAGAATCGATCTTAGCAATCTTAGCCAGAAAAAGCTTAGAGCTAGGTCATCATAGCAATAGCCATCTCGACGAGATCTCAGCCGAACTATTTGGCACCCCATTGTAACCCATTATCATCATAATCAAGAACAAACAGGCAGGACGTAAGGGTTTTACCTCATCGAGGGCCCCGAACCTGGGTAAATCGCTCTCCCCGCTTGTCTGTGAACCGATGTCTCGTGTCAGCTTGCAGGATTCCGTCAACCCTAAGCCCCTATCGGAGGGCATTGGCGAGGAGTACCCTCGACAGCTCGTCTCCCATGAGGAGGGAGTAGTTCTCCATCGAGGTTCGGGGCTGTACCGGTAGCTATGTGGTTAATCTCTCTCCTATGTGCTTCAATACAATAATCTCATGAGCTGCCTTACATGATTGAGATTCATATGATGATGCTTGTAATCTAGATGTCATTATGCTAGTCAAGTGGGTTTTACTTATGTGATCTCCGAAGACTCCTTGTCCCACGTGTGTAAAGGTGACAGTGTGTGCACCGTGTGGGTCTCTTAGGCTATATTTCACAGAATACTTATTCATTGTTATGAATGGCATAGTGAAGTGCTTATTTATACCTCTTTATGATTGCAATGTGTTTTGTATCACAATATATATGCGTTCTACTCTAGTGATGTTATTAAAGTAGTTTATTCCTCCTGCACGGTGTAATGGTGACAGTGTGTGCATCATGTAGTACTTGGTGTGGGCTATGATTGTGATCTCTTGTAGATTATGAAGTTAACTATTGCTATGATGGTATTGATGTGATCTATGCCTCCTTTCGTAGTGTGAAGGTGACAAGTGTGCATGCTATGTTAGTACTTGGTTTGGTTATGTTGATCTCGTTATGCACTCTAAGGTTATTTAAATATGAACATTGAATATTGTGGAGCTTGTTAACTCCGGCATTGAGGGTTCGTGTAATCCTACACAGCTTAGTGGTGTTCATCATCCAACAAGAGGGTGTAGAGTCTAGCATCTATCTATTTATTCCGTTATGTGATCAATGTTGAGAGTGTCCACTAGTGAAAGTATGATCCCTAGGCCTTGTTCCTAAATATCGCTATCGCCGCTTGTTTACTATTTTACCGCATCTTTACTTCCCGCAATATTACTACCATCAACCGCACGCCAGCAAGCACTTTTCCGGCGCCGTTACTATCGCTCATATTCATTCATACCACTTGTATTTCACTATTTCTTCGCCGAACTAGTGCACCTATTAGGTGTGTTGGGGACACAAGAGACTTCTTGTTTTGTGGTTGCAGGGTTGCATGAGAGGGATATCTTTGACCTCTTCCTCCCCGAGTTCGATAAACCTTGGGTGATCCACTTAAGGGAAACTTGCTGCTGTTCTACAAACCTCTGCTCTTGGAGGCCCAACACTGTCTACAAGAATAGAAGCACCCGTAGACATCAAGCACTTTTCTGGCGCCGTTGCCGGGGAGGAAAGGTAAACGGCACTCACACACCGGACCTCGGCAACTAAGCACTTTTCTGGCGCCGTTGCCGGGGAGGAAAGGTAAACGGCACTCACACACCGGACCCCGGCAACTAGCCACTTTTCTGGCGCCGTTGCCGGGGAGGAAAGGTAAAAGGCTCTCATAGTCCGGTCCCAGGTAAAGTACTTTTTTGGCGCCGTTGTGTGTGTGCTCGAAGCTATTTCCTTTAGATCCTGCAATTGCATCTTTTTGTTTTTTGTTTACACTAGCTTGGCATAATGGACAACAATGAGCTTCTTATTCTATTTCCTGATTTAAGACATGGATGGTTTGATGCGAAAATTAAAAAACATATGGAACATATTAGTATGAACGCTTTGAACACCATTGTTGCTAATGATATGGAAAATTCTAAGCTTGGGGAAGCTGGCTTTGATGAGCATGATATTTTTAGTCCCCCAAGCATTGAGGAGAAAATTTACTTTGACGATACTTTGCCTCCTATTTATGATGATTATAATAATATTGGTCTTTCAGTACCGCCTGTTATGGAGGATAAATTTGATTATGATTACAATATGCCTCCTATATTTGATTATGAGAATAATAATGATAGCTACTTTGTTGAATTTGCTCCCACTACAACTAATAAAATTGATTATGCCTATGTGGAGAGTAATGATACTTTTATGCATGTGAATAAGAATGCTTTATGTGATACTTACATTGTTGAGTTTGTTCATGATGCCACTGAAAGTTATTATGAGAGAGGAAAATATGGTTGTAGAAATTTTCATGTTACTAAAACACCTCTCTTTTTGCTGAAAATCTTGAAGTCGCACTTGTTTTATCTTTCTATGCTTGTTGCATCATGCTTCATGAATTTGTTTATTTACAAGATTCCTATGCATAGGAAGCATGTTAGGCTTAAATTTGTTTTGAATTTGCCTTTTGATGCTCTCTTTTGCTTCATCTACTATTTCTTGCGAGTGCATCATTAAAACTGTTGAGCCCATCTTAATGGCTATAAACAAAGCACTTCTTGGGAGATAACCCATGTGTTTATTTTGCTACAGTACTCTATTTTATATTTGTGTCTTGGAAGTTGTTACTACTGTAGCAACCTCTCCTTATCTTTATTTTATTGCATTGTTGTGCCAAGTAAAGTCTTTGATAGTAGGGTTGATACTAGATTTGGATTACTGCGAAGAAACAGATTTCTTGCTGTCACGAATTTCAATATGCCTCTTTGTAGGTAACTCAGAAAAATCTGTCAATTTACGTGCGTGATCCCCAGATATGTACGCAACTTTCATTCAATTTGGGCATTTTCATCTGAGCAAGTCTGGTGCCATTTTAAAATTCGTCTTTACGGGACCGTTCCGTTTTGACAGATTCTGCCTTTTATTTCGCATTGCCTCTTTTGCTGTGTTGGATGGATTTCCTTGTTCCATTAACGTCTAGTAGCTTTGAGCAATGTCCAGAAGTGTTAAGAATGATTGTGTCACCTCTGAACATGTGAATTTTTGATTATGCACTAACCCTCTAATGAGTTTGTTTCGAGTTTGGTGTGGAGGAAGTTTTCAAGGGTCAAGAGAGGAGGATGATATACTATGATCAAGAAGAGTGAAGAGTCTATGCTTGGGGATGCCCCCGTGGTTCATCCCTGCATATTTCAAGAAGACTCAAGCATCTAAGCTTGGGGATGCCCAAGGCATCCCCTTCTTCATCGACAAATTATCAGGTTCCTTCTCTTGAAACTATATTTTTATTCGGTCACATCTTATGTACTTTACTTGGAGCGTCTGTTTTTTTTTTTGTTTTTGTTTGAATAAATGCTTGTGTGGGAGAGAGACACGCTCCGCTGGTTCATATGAACACATGTGTTCTTAGCTTTTAATGTTCATGGCGAAGGTTGAAACTGCTTCGTTAATTGTTATACGGTTGGAAACGGGAAATGCTACATGTAGTAATTGATAAAATGTCTTGGATAATGTGATACTTGGAAATTGTTGTGCTCATGTTTAAGCTCTTGCATCATATACTTTGCACCTATTAATGAAGAAATACATTAAATTTGGTTTGCATAATTAGTCTCTCTAAAGTCTAGATAATTTCTAGTATTGAGTCTTGAACAACAAGGAAGACGGTGTAGAGTCTTATAATGTTTACAATATGTCTTTTATGTGAGTTTTGCTGCACCGGTTCATCCTTGTGTTTGTTTCAAATAACCTTGCTAGCCTAAACCTTGTATCGAGAGGGAATACTTCTCATGCATCCAAAATCCTTGAGCCAACCACTATGCCATTTGTGTCCACCATACCTACCTACTACATGGTATTTCTCCGCCATTCTAAAGTAAATTGCTTGAGTGCTACCTTTAAAATTTCCATTCTTTACCTTTGCAATATATAGCTCATGGGACAAATAGCTTAAAAACTATTGTGGTATTGAATATGTACTTATGCACTTTATCTCTTATTAAGTTGTTTGTTGTGCGATAACCATGTTCCTGGGGACGCCATCAACTACTCTTTGTTGAATATCATGTGAGTTGCTATGCATGTCCGTCTTGTCTGAAGTAAGGGAGATTTACCACTCATTTAATGGTTATAGCATGCATAATGTTAGAGAAGAACATTGGGCCGCTAACTAACTGACATAGGCATCCCAAATGGGCCTGCCGAAGATAGTACCCGGGGTTTACTGAAGGCCCACTACCCGAAGAATAAGAAGATTCGGGAGCCCAAGATATATTAAGGAAAGTTAAGAGTTGTAATAGGAAGTGCTATTTGTAATCTGGCGGGATGAGTTAGAAACCGTCCCGACTCGTAACTTGTACAAAACGAAACCCTCGGCTCCGCCTCCTATATAAAGGGGGAGTCGAGGGACGAAGAGATCATCGAATCATTGTCTGCAAACCCTAGTTTTCATAATCGTCGAGTACTTTTCGGCTGAAACGTTCGAGATCTACTTGCCCTCTACTTCCAACTAAACCCTAGCCTACAATTCATAGGCATTGACAAGTTAATACCTTGTCAATTGGCGCCGTCTGTGGGAACTAGAGGCGTAAGGATCTGATCTCGATGGCACGTTCAAGATCTTCGACATCGTCAACCGCAAGCAACGCAATGGATCGAGGTAAACAGATCGCTGCTAGTCCTGTCGATTTTGTTCCTCACCCACCCTCCCGTTTGGATGCATATGCGTATCTGGCGAAGCCCATGGAGATGAAGTTCGGAAGGTTTCACTTTCGCGTCGAGAAGGAAGGATCGTATCGTGTCGTAATTCCGATTTCGTCGAGATCGTCGGCGGTCGATTCCGATTTTTCAAGCTATACATCGTCAACCGAGTCAGGAGAAGAAGAAACTTCGGCAACACGTTACGTCAGCACTCGCAGCAAGAGAGAAACTCGCCAAGATCTTCAGCGACATGTCGTTTGAGTCATCCGCGGACTCATATATAAGCGATGGCTCAAGCGATGTCGACAGCTACGACTTCATCGACAAATCTATCACAGTGGGCAAGGTCTTCATCAATATCAACGATGATGTCACCAAACCCAACATAGATCTGAGTACAAAATATCATCAGATTTATGCCATTGAGGATCAAGAGGAAACATCAGAGGCCTTCGACGATTTGGGCAATCCCTATGTCGATCCCTCAGATCTAAGGAGAGGTATGGGCACTAAATATGTCGGGCCCACACCACGCGTCAGAGTTCAACTTCCACAAACAGCCCGGGATAGAGCCGCAAAAGCTTTAGATGGTTCGGAGCCAATGACGACAACCGCTACGGTCCAAGAACTCGCAAGCTTATCAATATAGACTCGCCGTAGCCGGAAGAGAACCGGAAAAACGGACGTAAGCTTTAAACGAGAGAAAGGAGGCAGCTTCCGCGTCCAGCGGACGAAGGGCGAGCTAAGTCGACAATCTGGAACCTCGGGAGATAGCCATAGAGAAGCTCGGAACGCAGCAAGGTCCAGATTGCAACACATACCCGAAGGAGAAAGAGAGTACTTGGTTCAAAATCTCGACATGTCTTTTATGTCGATAGACACAAGAGGGAATATTATCCCCAAGACACCGGAAGCTGGGTATATGGCGACACAAGCCTTTATCCTTGCATCCAGGCCACCTCCAGGAGATCCAAGGGAGGCTTTGTACAACATGGCAATAGCAGGAGCTGAAGCCATGGGAACGGCGTTTGTATCAACACCGCCAGAAGGAGCTGCAATCCAAATGCTTATGCATTAAAGAGGAGTCCATTATCTGTTGTCTATGTTGTCCCGGTATGGATGTCTAAGTTGAGAATAATCAAAAGCGAGAAATCAAAATGCGAGCTTTCTCCTTAGACCTTTGTACAGGCGGCATAGAGGTACCCCTTTGTGACACTTGGTTAAAACATGTGTATTGCGATGATAATCCCGGTAATCCAAGCTAATTAGGACAAGGTGCGGGCACTATTAGTATACTATGCATGAGGCTTGCAACTTGTAAGATATAATTTACATGATACATATGCTTTATTACTACCGTTGACAAAATTGTTTCTTGTTTTCAAAACCAAAGCTCTAGCACAAATATAGCAATCAATGCTTCCCTCTGCGAAGGGCCATTCTTTTTACTTTTATGTTGAGTCAGTTCACCTATTTCTCTCCACCTCAATAAGCAAACACTTGTGTGAATTGTGCATTGATTCCTACATACTTGCATATTGCACTTGTTACATTACTTTGCATTGACAACTATCCATGAGATATACATGTTATAAGTTGAAAGCAACCGCTGAAACTTAATCTTCCTTTGTGTTGCTTCAATACCTTTACTATGGATTTATTGCTTTATGAGTTAACTCTTATGCAAGACTTATTGATGCTTGTCTTGAAAGTACTATTCATGAAAATTCTTTGCTTTATGATTCATTTGTTTACTCATGTCATTACCATTGTTTTGATCGCTGCATTCATTACATATGCTTACAATGGTATGATCAAGGTTATGATGGCATGTCACTCCAGTAAATTATCTTTGTTATCGTTTACCCGCTCGGGACGAGCGTAAACTAAGCTTGGGGATGCCGATACGTCTCCGACGTATCGATAATTTCTTATGTTCCATGCCACATTATTGATGATATCTACATGTTTTATACACATTATATGTCATATTTATGCATTTTCCGGAACTAACCTATTGACGAGATGCCGAAGGGCCAGTTCCTGTTTTCTGCTGTTTTTGGTTTCAGAAATCCTAGTAAGGAAATATTCTCGGAATCGGACGAAACAATGCCCAGCATCCTATTTTTCCACGAAGCTTCCAGAACACCCGAGAGCCACCAGAGGAGGGACCTGTGGGCCCCAGATGATAGGGCGGCGCGGCCAGGGCCTGGGCCACGCCCCCCTGTTGTGTCACCGCCTCGTCGACCCTCCGACTCCACCTCTTCGCCTATTTAAAGGTCCCTGACCTAAAACCTCGAGACGGAAAAGCCACGGTACGAGAAACCTTCCAGAGCCGCCGCCATCGCGAAGCCAAGATCCGGGGACAGGAGTCTCTGTTCCGGCACGCCGCCGGGACGGGGAAGTGCCCCCGGAAGGCTCCTCCATCGACACCACCGCCATCTTCATCAACGCTCGCTGTCTCCCATGAGGAGGGAGTAGTTCTCCATCGAGGTTCGGGGCTGTACCGGTAGCTATGTGGTTAATCTCTCTCCTATGTGCTTCAATACAATAATCTCATGAGCTGCCTTACATGATTGAGATTCATATGATGATGCTTGTAATCTAGATGTCATTATGCTAGTCAAGTGGGTTTTACTTATGTGATCTCCGGAGACTCCTTGTCCCACGTGTGTAAAGGTGACAGTGTGTGCACCGTGTGGGTCTCTTAGGCTATATTTCACAGAATACTTATTCACTGTTATGAATGGCATAGTGAAGTGCTTATTTATATCTCTATATGATTGCAATGTGTTTTGTATCACAATATATCCGCGTGCTACTCTAGTGATGTTATTAAAGTAGTTTATTCCTCCTGCACGGTGTAATGGTGACAAGTGTGTGCATCGTGTAGTACTTGGTGTGGGCTATGATTGTGATCTCTTGTAGATTATGAAGTTAACTATTGCTATGATGGTATTGATGTGATCTATGCCTCCTTTCGTAGTGTGAAGGTGACAGTGTGCATGCTATGTTAGTACTTAGTTTGGTTATGTTGATCTGTTATGCACTCTAAGGTTATTTAAATATGAACATTGAATATTGTGGAGCTTGTTAACTCCGGCATTGAGGGTTCGTGTAATCCTACACATTTAGTGGTGTTCATCATCCAACAAGAGGGTGTAGAGTCTAGCATCTATCTATTTATTCTGTTATGTGATCAATGTTGAGAGTGTCCACTAGTGAAAGTATGATCCCTAGTACTTGTTCCTAAATACTGCTATCGCTGATTGTTTACTGTTTTACTGCATCTTTACTTCCTGCAATATTACTACCATCAATCGCACGCCGGCAAGCACTTTTCTCGGCGCCGTTACTACCTGCTCATATTCATTCATACCACTTGTATTTCACTATCTCTTCGCCGAACTAGTGCACCTATTAGGTGTGTTGGGGACACAAGAGACTTCTTGCTTTGTGGTTGCAGTGGTTGCATGAGAGGGATATCTTTGACCTCTTCCTCCCTGAGTTCGATAAACCTTGGGTGATCCACTTAAGGGAAACTTGCTGTTGTTCTACAAACCTCTGCTCTTGGAGGCCCAACACTGTCTACAAGAATAGAAGCACCCGTAGACATCAGCCGGCCCAACAAGATAGTGGGCCAGGCCAAAACACAGGTGGGTCCCACTTTCCAGTTAAAGGGCCGGCCCATTTAGTATGTGGGGTCCACCATATAGCAAGTGGGCCGGCCCAACAAGATAGTGGGCCGGGCCAAAAGCACAGGTGGGTCCCACTTTCCTGTTAAAGGGCCGGCCCATTTAGTATGTGGGGTCCACCATATAGCAAGTGGGCCGGCCCAACACGCTAGTGGGCCGGGCCAAAAGCACAGGTGGGTCCCACTTTCATCTTAAAGGGCCGGCCCATTTAGTATGTGGGGTCCACCATGTAGCAAGTGGGCCGGCCCAACAAGATAGTGGGCCGGGCCAAAAGCACAGGTGGGTCCCACTTTCCTGTTAAAGGGCCGGCCCATTTAGTATGTAGGGTCCACCATATAGCAAGTGGGCCGGCCCAACAAGATAGTGGGTCGGGCCAAAAACACAGGTGGGTCCCACTTTCCTCTTAAAGGGCCGGCCCATTTAGTATGTGGGGTCCACCACAAAAGCAATTGGGCTGGCCCAACTAGTTAGTGGGCCGGCCCAGTAGTGGGTGGGGTCCACCTTAAAGCAAGTGGGCCGGCCCAATTAGAGTGTGGGGTCCACCGTAAATCAAGTGGGCTGGCCCAATAAGTAAGTGGGCCAGCCCGTTTAGTTGTTGTTTATATGCCGGCATAATAGGCGCTTTAGGATTTTGCGGGCCGGCACATATGTGATTTCGCTTAATTGGGCCGTTTAAGGGATGGGAATTCGTGATTTAGATATTGAGAATATTTACGCAGCATTGATTTCTGTCGGATAGCCTCACTTACCACAAGCACCAAAGAAAAAATGCGCGAAAGAACTATAAAAACTAACTAAATATTACATCAGCTGCAAGGCATTGAAAAATATTACATAACCCAGAGAAATTGAATGGTAATTAAACCTAGCAATACAATGAAGGGATCCGGCAATCTTTTAAGTTGTCCATGCAGCACCTATATCCGAAACAAAGACATTACAAGTTAAGACAACAACAATGGAAAGGCAAAGACACTACAATATTGTTTGCCAAAGAATTTGGAACTCATCATTTCGTCGTTATAACAAGATCATTGTAATGCGCACAATAAGCAAACAAAGAGTGCATGCCGCATACCAACAACCAATATAACAGAGCATGTTAGAATGAAACAGCAGACTTACTACTGTCGAGTCCCATGCAAACCAACATGTTCAGGGAGTACAAAATTGGCATGAACAACATAGTAGCAGAGCTATAAATTTTGTAACAACGACCGAGCAAGATGAAGTTATGATGGCTACATCTACAGAGCAGTGGAATGTAAACCAAAAATAGAAGTTACGATGGCAAAAGCTAAAGAGGAGGGAATGTGAACCAACATGTGCCAAGTGCAATTACTTCATTTTGGCCGTGAACTAAATAATACTCCTGAACTTATAGTGAAGGGGATGCAAATCAAGATGTTTCGGGATATAAACTTGTAATGAGCAACACATAGAGGATAGTTAATGCTGGAGCTTAGGATGGACCGGATACGTAATATAGTGGGATCACCCGTGAACTTGTATAAGAGGGAATGCAAACCAATATGTTCAGCATTCCATATGTGAGCGTCATGCCAAGTCGGAGAAACAAGTCAATAATGCAGCTTTTGAAGAACAAGATGGCACGCAAAATTATTATCTAGTAGTATGACAAGTTTATTTGTACTACAAGCTAGATAGCAGAGTGATAGCATGCCAAACTAAGTCCTTACTTTGTTAGCTTACAATGAACTAGATACAAAACAATGGCATCACCTGTAGTACAGGGAATGCAAGCCAACATGTTCATGGAGTAAAAAATTGGCACAAACAACATAGTAGCAGGCCATAATTTTTGTAACAACGACCGAGCAAGATAAAGTTATGATGGCTAGATCTACAGAGCAGGGAATGTAAACCAAATATAGAAGTTACGATGCCAAAAGCTATAGAGCAGGGAATGCGAACCAACATGTGCAATTACTTAAAATTGGCCATGAACTAAATAATAGCAGGATGTTACTATAATACCTATAATTTTTGTAACAACGACTGAGCAAGATAGAAGTTATGATGGCTACATCTACAGAGCAGGGAATGCAAACCAAAATGTTCAATCGCTTAAAGTTAGCAATGAACTAGAAAATAGCAAGGTGTTACGGTCATAGCTAGGAATGAACTAAAAGAGCTTCGGACAAACAAGCATCCGAACCCGTAACATGGCGCTAAAACAAGGGACTTACATTAGGAGAAGCACTCGTGGGAGTCACAGCAGATCTTCCTGGGGTTGATAGATCCGGTGATGAAGTACGCTACATGTGCTACTTGGGGTTGGAGAGACGGCCATTACACTTCATGGTTACTCATCTCATCTGCAAAAACGTAACGGCGCGTCGTTAGCACAAACAGGTTCCCCCAAGATTAAACAAGAACTTGCAGGCAAGCAATAGAAAAGCGACAGTAGAAGAGTTTAGATCATGCACGGCGCCGGTGAAGCAGATCCGGTTCATGCACAGCGGTGTCGGTGAGCAAGATCCGATGCGGTGGACGACGGATCCGGCGAAGCGGCTCCGGTGGGGTGGACGATACCGCAGCTGAAGCGACTGCGGTAGACTGCTCACTGCTGGATGAGCATATGGTTTCGAGGTTCGGCGGGGATGATCCGGTCCGGTTGATGACGGCGTCGATGAAGCGGCTCCGGCAGGCAGCCGGATGACGAGGATCGCGAGGCCTCGGGTAGGCCAGGGAAGTCCGGCGGGGATGTTCCGGTGCGGTGGTCGTGGAGGTGGGAGAGAGAGCGACTTGGGAAGTTCCGGTGGGTGTGGTCTCAGAGGAGAGACTGAGGGAAATGAATTTTTTTCGGTTAGTTTCCGGGGCTAGGGAGGTGGTGATCGAAACAAATGACGGGTAGACCCCCCACCAACCGACTTATACATGGACATTGTTGTCATCTTTACGAGGGTAGAATGGGAAGTTAGAAGCGTGTGAAATATTTGTATTTTTCGGGCGGGAAGTTTTGCCACTGGAATGAGATTTCGAATTTGGCTACAGTGCAAGTAATACAAAAATATGAGACCGTACTAGTACGGCCAAATGTCACATCAAGTCATCATCACGTTGAAAATTAGCATCATTAGAAAGTGCTTTTCAATACGAATCCAACGATACTAATTACATACGGAGTATAATATAATCAAGATTGTGTTGCTCAATTTTTATTGTCAAAGTTCGTCTTGGAATACGCGTGGGCCTTATTCCTTGGGACGGAGGTAGTACTTACCACTATGACTAGTCTAATATAAAAATGGTAGACCATGCGAAGTAGCTCTGCTCAGGCATTTATTCCCAGCGATCATATCAAGCCATTATCACAAACAAAATCAGTTACTCCCATGTCCTCCGAACTGCAATTCAAAAATGCCTCTGAAATATTTCGGAGTTAATTGGCTAGTGGTTTTGCAGCTCAACTGATTTTGAGTTTGAGTGTGGCTACGATCGAAGCTATATCTGTATCTGTCCATCTATATCTATATCTGTCCACCTATCCACTATATATAAAAAAAATCTCAGTTTTTTAAATCCGATAAGCCATCACCATGATGCACAAGCAATTATTGGCCGTTGGCACATCAGTTCTCCAACGCTTGATCCAACGGTCAAAGTTCCCTTTTTTAAGAGAACGGTCAAAATTCATTTGATTCGCTCGGGAACTGCGCGCGCCAAAACGAGTCTGACGAAGAGTTCTCACGGACGCGCCTTGGCGATACATTGAATGCATATCGTGCAAGGTCAAAAAAATGCAAATATTGCAGGATCGTATGTGGCTCCTATGAGCTGAAGTACTCCATGAAACCATGAACATACATGTAGATGGGAATCCCATGTAGATGATCTGAAGAACGACCCGCTGCATCTTTCACAAATCCATCTACATGACATCATAAACTTTAATTAGGAAGCAGCCACTTAACAATCATTGCCCAAAATCTAACGGGTTCGACAATAAGGCTGGTAATTCTCTATTATATATAAACACCAAAAAAATAAATTAGCAAGTAAGAAAGGAGTGTCAATGCCACCAGGACTTACAAAAAAAGGGAATTAGCACTTTGTAATCTCTTTGTTTTAACACATACGTTCTGCTCAGGAATCCAGGGCCTAGGGTCACATCAAGTCATAATCAGAACCAAAGTCGGTTCCCATGTTCTCCAATTCAAAACGCGTACAAAATATTTCAGTGTGTGAAATAATTGTATTCGATAGGCAGGAGGTAAATGCTACAGTGTTGAGATTTTGAATTAGACGGTTGTTAAGCTATTGATTATAATTGTATTTGAGTAGCATACATAAGTATCTCTGTTCACAACTCGCCTCTACAGAAGCAGGAACAGCTGTTGAGTTGCAGCACAACACAAAGGAGAAGCCACTGTTCCGTTCATTGCCCTCAATACAGCGATGAATGAACCAGACCAGTTGACAAGCTTCTAGACCTGGACTATATGTAGAAAGCTGGAAACCAATGGATCACAGAAAATCATCAGTGTCAAGCTTTAATGCACTAGCCAACGCGACCAAAAGTCCGAACTGATGGAAAGGGCTAGGCAATCCACTTTATACATCTCAACATAGCCAACGCAACAAAAAGTCCAAACTGACAGAAAGGGCTAGACCGGGAGAAGAGAAGAGAAGGTTTGCGAAAGCGATGACTCGAACTTGAGACTATGGGCTCTGATACCATGTCAAGCTTCATCCACAAGCCAACGGAACCACAAGTCAGAACCGATGGAAAGGGCTAGGTAATCCACTTATAATATTAACAATCAGCAGGGTTCCGGTTCAAAAAATCCACATCACAACAAGGAAACGACCACCAAGATCATAGCAATTGCAGATAAATGCACCTACAAAATATGCTCAGACTAAGGAACCATTTTACAAGACCAAGATACTGACCTGTCACTGTCCCCGTTCATCTCCAATTATCTAGCAGATACTCTTCTTACTACTTACTAGCATTCCTAACCTGCTCCAGTAGGGCCTCCTTCTCGTGCTGCTATCGTTCTAAAATTGTCGACTTCTAGTCTTAGCGCAGCTCGATGCAGCTCGTTCTACTTGGAGTTGCTCCTCTAGAACTTGAGCATGCAAATACTTTGACTTGGACATGGACTTGCACTTCACCAGATCCAGCATTCCGTAAGAAAGTGTTTTTGGCAATGCCTTTCTTTTTTATTGCCATGGAAAATGCCTTCACACATTCTTCATCGGTTTTTTCCGGACCGTTTTTACCGGGTTTTGCCATCTCTAATTTCATATCTTCCTGCAAAAAATTCAGTTCGTACACATGTGTAAACATGATAGTTACTACAGAGAAACTTGCTGATAGTAGATTTATCATGTGTATGACCTACTTTAATTCCTACAGTTTGGCATGTCTGATTCACATCACATGAATTTTAATAAACATCTATAATATCATATTGACATGTACTTTACTACTCCTACAAGTTGGGATGTGAGTCGTCACAAAATTTCAATCTTAGAGAAGACTTACAAGAACACTTTGTGCGACTTCTCCAATCACTTCAAGTTTGTTCTTCTGGCATGCTTCAAAAATATCTGGCAGAGTCATCTCTTTGTTTGGTTCCCTTTTACTTGCATTATGTAACATCTACATTTTAGTACTACCATTTATAAATCGAATAACGCGGTTGAAATGGAGGATCATAATATAAGATGCACACTGGTGTATATACTATGCATGATCTTTTACTAAAATATTTCTAAATAGCAGTATAAAACAACATGTCCTTACTTTTTGCCGAATGTGCACTATAAGGTTACGAGATCCCGTACGGCTAGGTAAAAGTAGTTTACCGCGGTTTTTCTGATTCTGTTTAGCCAAATTCTGCAAAAAGGAGACTAGTGAGACACTGCTATAAATAAGAATCCAAGATGTGATGTCACACCCCAACTTTTGCAACCGTGATTAATTATCCAAAGTGCAAAAATTAGGGGGAACAAAAACTTTTTCTATCGACTAATTAGATGAATTGCCTTGATCTGTTTGTTGTAATGAATTGCTCTGATATGTTGGTAGATGAATTGTCTTGATCTGCTTGTTGAGTTTTGTCTTGAGCTACCCCAAAGAACCACACCCCTAGTGGTAAAACCAGCAACTCACCTAATAAAACACTCGTGTGGTTTAGGAAAAATTGTTTTCCTTTTTACTACAACCTTCTCTCTTATACCCTAGTCAAAACCCTAAGGCCTCACTAAATTTGGCTAAGTCCTAAATCTATTTTCAGGTTCCATTTTGGAGCCTTTGGATTAAGAAATCCTTTTCCATCCAATGAACCTCACTTGGTCCTAGACCTACCTTATCATGAGCACTTCCCAACCATGTCATTTCCTTGAACCTGATCACTCTTATGCCCACTTAGTCTTGATGGTTTTGAAGCCAAGTCAATAAGGTGTTTTGGCAGGCTTAAAATGTTCCAACTTTGGCAGTTGATCTCTAAGCACCCACAACTGTTATTGGTGACCTCAATACATAGATCTCATCTATGCGACACACTCTACAACTTCCACGTCTTGCATGCCCCATTCTACCTTTGCAACTCATTTATTTAACTTGGTCTTATACCCTATCTAGTATTACACCACTAGATCCCATTTCCAACTTTTATACCTTGTTTTCTTTGAATGTTGTTCTAATCTTCAACACCTTGGTATAGAATTAATATCTACACGCAAATCATCTTCCACACTTGAGAACACTTGTTGTTTCTCCTTTCTTTTGGAGGAATTCCCTAAACCCTATACCCCTCTTTTTGACTAGCAAAATAATTCTCGTTTTTTCAAACCACTCCCAAAATTTCCCCATATTTGAAGAACCACCCTTAGGCACCTTATGCACCCTTATAATCTTACCATCTCTCTAAATATCCACCAAACCATGTTTGGACCAGTTCACTCAATCTTCAAGTGGTTCACCTCCATTTTCATCTAGTTTTCTAAATAGTCCTTCAAATCAATTCTAGAACTTCATCTACCACCATCATCATCACACGCCACCTCTATTTTCTTTCTTTCTCCAATTCTTTTGCATTAACCCCTCTCCTCCAAACCTTGTCACATGGGCATGCAAGCCATTGCATGGCACCATGCCCACTTCTCTCCACCCCTAAACCATCTCTCTCTTTTCTTCTCCCTCTCTTTTTCCCTGTCAAACCCTAAGGGGACACTACCCCCTCTTTTATTTTTTTTTCTTCCTCTCTCTTTCTTTTTTTGGCTGGGCCCTGGGTGCATGGCCGCCGGCACCACCCCTCTCTCTGGGCCTCTTCCTGGCCGCACCCCTCCCTCCACCATTGGGCCCTTTTACCCATCCCTCTCTCCCTTCTGGCCCAAGACCACTCCCCTCACCAGCCCACCCCAAAAACTCCCCAGCCCAGGCGACAGAGAGGAAATCCCTCTCGGGATCGTGCGTGCGACGACCCCGTGGTCTCCCCTCGATCGACGCCCGACGCCTCGCTTCACTCCCTCGCCTCCTCGTATCCCTCCCTGACTTCTCGAGACCCCGCGCGCCCCCTCGACTCCCTCCCGCTCGCTGCCGCTGTCCCCCTCGCGGGATTGGCCGACGCCACCGTCGGTCTCCCGCCCCTGCCCTCCTCCGCCTATATAAAGGCCCCCTCACACCACTCCACCCCTCACACCACTTCCCCTCACCCTCCCGAGAGAACACCCGGAGGGCGCCGAGGCGCTCCTCCGGCCACCACTTCCCGCAAAACCTCGCCTCGCCGTGATCGTCGCCGGAGAAGAGAAGGTCGCCGACCTCCCGCAGCCACAACGCCACCCTCTACCCTCTGTTTTCTTCCACCACGTTCGTCCTCGAAGCCTAACCCCACCCTCCCTCTTCACCAGGATTGCCGGGGAACCTCGCCGCCGCCATCATCCCGGAGGTTCCTGCGAAGAAACCCGCCGGGAGGAGCCGGCTGTTCGCCCGGAGGAAGCCCCTGGACGCGCGCCGAGCCTGCCCCAAGCCTCCACCGACCCACCCTGCCGCCGCCGACGCTTGCTGCTCGCCGCCGGTAAGCCGCGCCCTCGTCTTCTTCCCGCCCGACGCCGGCGTCGCTGCAGGGAGACGCGAGGAGGGAGACGCCGTCTCTTCCCGTGCGTAGGCCTGCATGGCCACGTCGGCCCATGCATGGCTTTGGCCCACCACGGGCCCCTCCTTTTCCCCTTTTGTTTTTTTTTTTCTCTGCCCGCGTGGAAATTTCCTTGGGCCGGCCCACCGCACGGCCCGTTTCCTTCACAAACGCGGCCCAACCTTTCCCGCCCAGATTTTCGTTTGAAAATCGTTTTAAATCTTTCAGTTTTTATCTAAAAATCAGGGAACTAAATTGCTTATAACCGGAGTTCTACAAATCGAAAACTAGTGAAACCAACTGCATTAGAAAGATATTTTCAAGATCTTTCACATGCCACTGACCCCATATTTTTAGAATTTTTATACGAATTTTAGTGTATTAAACTTGCTCTATGTATTCTGCATACTCCACTAAATTCCTAAAATCGTAGAATTTATATTTTTGACTAATTCCAAGTGTGATGATCTTGTTTTATTGTTGTCCATCTCAGAAAAATACCATGGGTCCTTGTAGGAAATAATTCTGTCCCGTTTGTAAAGATAGTGTGTCGCATGAAATGTTATGCCAAAACTTTTGTTTATTTAAAATCTTTAACCAACACTTTTTATTTAAAAATGGCCAACCTATGTTTTATTCTTGCAAAACAAAACCTCTGCAATTTAACCTTAGTCCTATTGTTTTTCTTAAGTTTTCAAAAGAATGTAGCATATTGTTTACCTCCTATTTTTCTTTTTGCATAGTGTCTATTAGCCAAATAAACTAGGAAAATGATTTCCTACTTTTCAACAAAATGTTTAAAAATAAAATATGAATGCTTTTGATGCCTAACCAATGCACTTGTCTTCTTTGTGATGTTATATACCAGGGGATAATTAATTTATGCCATGGTGATACCCAAAGAGGCAATTGCTCTTTTATGAGGCTCTAATGCCTTTATTAGGTGGATAAATTGAGTTTTCTAAATTAAAACTCTTGAAGTTGTTTGTAGTATCTATAAGTCCTAAGTATGTTAGCCCTTGGTTGAGTGGTTAGTTTCTGATAGTTGCATGTTTGTTTAGTTGTTGCAGTGTGTTGATTGTGTTCCTTTTTTATTTTCCGGCGATAGATGCGTACAATTCGGAGAAGAAGAAGAAGTGGTTCGGACGAGGATTTTATTTATATTGTTGGTATTCTTATATTGATGAAGTTGAAGAAGTCCAGGGACAAATAAGCCAAGGCAAGCCATTTACTTTGACTCCTTGATTATCCATGTTCTTGGTTGAGATCCTTCTATCCTTGGTCTCTTGATTTCTTGTGTATCCTTGGGTTTGCTTGATTTGATTCTTTTACATACTTGCTACCAAGTGTGTAATGTCCCCTCTCGATATTTTGCGTACTTACTCTAAGTATGTGAATCACATTTCACCGCCTTTTGACATCCTAATTCTAGTAAACACTTGGGATAATATCATTAAAATTGCCCTACTTTTTGATTATCTCCATTCATGCTCAACTCGGGGTATGGATGCCTTTGACACCCTTCATGTTATGATGGCAATCATTATGCTATTACATCTTAGTTCACACATAAAACTTTAGGTTGGGAAAACCCTCAAGGTTTTACCTTGTTGTAAAAGTTTTTGTTAAAACCTTGGGTATAATGTTATGCCCAAGTGAGAATTTGAGAAAGGAAAGGATTTGGTAAAAATGATGGGGATGAGAAAGTGGTTGGGATATTACGAAAACTTTGGCGCCTAAGTACTCACCCATGACAACAAACTAGCGCAACCACAATACTCCAAAATGGGCACGGGGCTTAGTCTCGTACGTTCGTTGAATTTAACATGAGATACCTTCACCACTCTACTAGAGGGTCACGATGACCTCCGACACCGGATTGCGCTCGAAGTTGAGGACAATAGCATAACGCGAGGCCTTAAGCTTGCACGTCCGGACGACACTGATGGGTCTTCTGTCGTGGCGCTGGAGCTACGCTCAAAAGGAGGTGAGCTGCCACGGGTGCCGAGAAGGGTATATAGCTCCATAGGGTAGGACCTCATGCTAAGTGGAGACAGGCGAAAGACTATGACCGATTATCCGAGTATCCGCATACTTTCGTATGACGGTCCGGGGCTGATCCCGGCGGATTTATCGGATCTTGTGGGGAAAGTGCGCACACTCGCGAGTGAAATCTATTCGAATAGCCGTGTCCGCGGTCATGGACGGTTGGAATGGCTGTTGCTTAGCCGGATGTGTTTTGTTTATGAAAATGTTTGACAAAGGAAAGAAACGGGATTTGTGTTGGAGTACATGGAGTACTGGAAAAATGGTTGTTGACCACAATGAGGTGGTCGGAAAAGGATTGATAAAAATTGGGTCTACCCTTCCTAAGTGTTTATGTCGTGAAAGATCCTTCTAAATGAAGTCAACTAGTGATGTCTTAGATATATTCCCTCATCTCTTTCACCCATGAAGTTGAGATGCTAACTCCACTAAACCACTTCTTCTCTTCTACATAACATATTCTTGTTATATAAGTGGTCATTCCCTCGTGATCTCCTAGTTAGTCCTCGGTACCTTGTTCTCCTTGTTATGTTACTTTGTAAATGGTTTGCGAGTACAATTCAAATGTACTCACGGCTTTGTCCCTGGCTATTTACTTGGCCAGACCTGGAGGACTTCGACAGATGAAGAAGGAGTTGACGACGTCTATGCGAGCTAGGAACGTCTTCCCAGTCAGTTGCCTGTAGGGTTATGGCAGATGACTTGGGTACTGCGTTGCTGAAGTGATGATGCTACTCTGATGTTTAGTTAGGCCCTTCGAGGCTATTATGTAATTCGGTCATGTGACCATGTTGTAATTTTCTTATTCCGCTTTGTAATTGGATGGTGTAATTTGATATCAGTTCGGTTATGTGTTCACGGCGCACTGATCATGGGATCGTGAACTGTATACATAACAGGGAATTTCGGACAGCTAGTCCGGGGTCCCCACAGAGCTGGTATCAGAGCTATCCTGACTGTAGGAGACCTTAGTTAGCATGGACGTTAGTTAGGAAACAAGTACTTGGGCAAAAACTATTTACGAAACAAATTCTTTCTTTAGTCGGAAGCATAGCTTCTACTCCTCTTATTACTTCAAAACTTCTAAATTCTTATCTCTCCGCTTCATAAAAAGGTTTGAAAGTTCTTACTCTGTTGTCTCATCCACTTCAAACCTTCATATTGGACGATGTCCCCAACTCAGACCCGGAGACTCGAAGTCTAGGATGGATCAACCTTTCAGGAAATCTCATGTATCTCCAACGACAACTATTGACGATTGGATGCCGATTTAGACGTGAACATAAAGGGATAAAGGATCATGTCTTTGGTTGTCACCAAAGTCTGTCAGGGAGCTGACCTTGTTCCTCTTTGGACTCGCACTTTTGCAGTCGTCAAGGATCAAGTCCTCAAATTCTTGACTAGAAATTTTTAGGTTCGTAACGAGAAGATGTCGTCTATGGAGCTCTTCAGCAATTAACCCTTCGAAGACCTCACGTCCCCGGGATGTTGAGCAAGAAGACTACACAGTTTTATCCTCTGCCTCAACATCGACGACTCAACACCAGGCCTCATCACCACCCTCTGCTTCGAGAATCCTTGTTGAAGGCGACGTCAACAAGTGGAAGACGCCGACATATGTGACCAGCCCCACACCAATAGGATGGATAGGACAAGCTCAATCGCTTCAATTGAGCTACCCCCACGTATTAGGTATCCCTAGATACTTAGAGTGCCTTGTTGGTGTGATGATTGCTTGTTGTTTCCTAGTATGCTGCCTTGAGTGTTTTTATCTGTTTGTTGTGTGTAGGATTGTCTCGGTCTTTCGGTTTGAAAAACACTCTTAGTGTGATAACCTAGCAGAGGAAGCCTCCCTAGGATGTTTTCACCCTCACCTACCTCGCCGACGTATTGCTACCTGCTAGCTAACTGGATAAGTTAAGACAAGACTCTAACTCTAACTCTGTTAACCATCGATTCTCAGCCGTCAGAGAAACTAACCCAGACCCCTGTCTACGCCGACTACTTTCAAGATCAGCCGAAGCATCGCTACTACGCCAACAAAGCAGAAGCCAATACCTTCAAGATCAGCTGAAGCATCTCTACTACGCCAAGAAATCAGGAGCTCGCACCTTCAAGAGTGACTGCACCTCTGCGAGAAGACATACTAACTTGGTCTAACTTGGGAGCATAAACGCGCTAACCTCTAGGATATCTCCTTGAAAACCACCCTCTAACACCCCGTCTAACAAGCTGAGAGAGCTACAATCTTGAAGCCAAGTTCCCCGCATGGTGCATCTAGTCCTTATCAAGTGAAGATCATGAAGATATCTCAAGACCGAAGATTAGGTGTAATTTACCCGCTAACTTCTTAGCTGATAGAAGTCGGCACCAACCCGCAAGCTGAAGACTGTCTTCGACGACCTTTGTTGCTGCTTCATACGGACACCAACCAGGCGTTTCACCAACTTACTAACTTACCGCGCGTCCTATGGTTTAGTAAACAACATGTCTACCTCGTGAAGCCGTGGTCTACCCGTCTCCTCTAAAGATTCTTCAACTGAATATGGAAGCTCGGCGACTTCTTCAGAAGCCCCAGACAAGACCACAAGGCAGAAGCTCAGAGTTTCTCCGGAAAACCCGATGAAAAATCTTAAGGGTGGAAGACTTCGTCTTCCACTAAAAAAATTGGAGCTAACCCTAAAATTTTAAACCTTTCTAAAACACCGTTGGAAACTTGGGATTCACTAACTCTCCGCAAGGGTGAGGACTGTACATCGCCCCTGAAGATGTTTTCAACTCAAGACAGGAGATCAATGACCTCTTCAAAAAGCACCCGACAAGACCGTGGCCGAAGCATGGAATTTTTCGAACCCCTCCCCCGTTGAACAATTTTAAGGGTGGAAGACTTCGTCTTCCTCTAAATTTTTTTTTTTTAGCTAACTCTAAAAAGTTTTCAACTCTTCTAATGCACAATGGAGTGCACTAACCCTCCCAAAGTCTCGAAACCTCGCTAGGATCGTTAAGAAGCTGCAGGTCTAAACATCTGCTTGGAGTAGTCAACCTCTTCACGAAGCTTTTGCTCTCGGTCGAGTCTACCGTGTCTCTCAGAAGCTGAAGTTGCAACCCTCTCAACAGCGGTACATCTACCGAAGAATGGAGTCTAACTTTAGTTAAACTTTACAACCCCTCTAGTTCTACGCTTAGTAATCTCGGGACGAGATTATTTTAAGGGTGGAAGATCTGTCACACCCCAACTTTTGCAACCGTGATTAATTATCCAAAGTGCAAAAATTAGGGGGAACAAAAACTTTTTCTATCGACTAATTAGATGAATTGCCTTGATCTGTTTGTTGTAATGAATTGCTCTGATATGTTGGTAGATGAATTGTCTTGATCTGCTTGTTGAGTTTTGTCTTGAGCTACCCCAAAGAACCACACCCCTAGTGGTAAAACCAGCAACTCACCTAATAAAACACCTGTGTGGTTTAGGAAAAATTGTTTTCCTTTTTACTACAACCTTCTCTCTTATACCCTAGTCAAAACCCTAAGGCCTCACTAAATTTGGCTAAGTCCTAAATCTATTTTCAGGTTCCATTTTGGAGCCTTTGGATTAAGAAATCCTTTTCCATCCAATGAACCTCACTTGGTCCTAGACCTACCTTATCATGAGCACTTCCCAACCATGTCATTTCCTTGAACCTGATCACTCTTATGCCCACTTAGTCTTGATGGTTTTGAAGCCAAGTCAATAAGGTGTTTTGGCAGGCTTAAAATGTTCCAACTTTGGCAGTTGATCTCTAAGCACCCACAACTGTTATTGGTGACCTCAATACATAGATCTCATCTATGCGACACACTCTACAACTTCCACGTCTTGCATGCCCCATTCTACCTTTGCAACTCATTTATTTAACTTGGTCTTATACCCTATCTAGTATTACACCACTAGATCCCATTTCCAACTTTTATACCTTGTTTTCTTTGAATGTTGTTCTAATCTTCAACACCTTGGTATAGAATTAATATCTACACGCAAATCATCTTCCACACTTGAGAACACTTGTTGTTTCTCCTTTCTTTTGGAGGAATTCCCTAAACCCTATACCCCTCTTTTTGACTAGCAAAATAATTCTCGTTTTTCAAACCCCTCCCAAAATTTCCCCATATTTGAAGAACCACCCTTAGGCACCTTATGCACCCTTATAATCTTACCATCTCTCTAAATATCCACCAAACCATGTTTGGACCAGTTCACTCAATCTTCAAGTGGTTCACCTCCATTTTCATCTAGTTTTCTAAATAGTCCTTCAAATCAATTCTAGAACTTCATCTACCACCATCATCATCACACGCCACCTCTATTTTCTTTCTTTCTCCAATTCTTTTGCATTAACCCCTCTCCTCCAAACCTTGTCACATGGGCATGCAAGCCATTGCATGGCACCATGCCCACTTCTCTCCACCCCTAAACCATCTCTCTCTTTTCTTCTCCCTCTCTTTTTCCCTGTCAAACCCTAAGGGGACACTACCCCCTCTTTTATTTTTTTTTCTTCCTCTCTCTTTCTTTGGCTGGGCCCTGGGTGCATGGCCGCCGGCACCACCCCTCTCTCTGGGCCTCTTCCTGGCCGCACCCCTCCCTCCACCATTGGGCCCTTTTACCCATCCCTCTCCCCCTTCTGGCCCAAGACCACTCCCCTCACCAGCCCACCCCAAAAACTCCCCAGCCCAGGCGACAGAGAGGAAATCCCTCTCGGGATCGTGCGTGCGACGACCCCGTGGTCTCCCCTCGATCGACGCCCGACGCCTCGCTTCACTCCCTCGCCTCCTCGTATCCCTCCCTGACTTCTCGAGACCCCGCGCGCCCCCTCAACTCCCTCCCGCTCGCTGCCGCTGTCCCCCTCGCGGGATTGGCCGACGCCACCGTCGGTCTCCCGCCCCTGCCCTCCTCCGCCTATATAAAGGCCCCCTCACACCACTCCACCCCTCACACCACTTCCCCTCACCCTCCCAGAGAACACCCAGAGGGCGCCGAGGCGCTCCTCTGGCCACCACTTCCCGCAAAACCTCGCCTGCCGTGATCGTCGCCGGAGAAGAGAAGGTCGCCGACCTCCTGCAGCCACAACGCCACCCTCTACCCTCTGTTTTCTTCCACCACGTTCGTCCTCGAAGCCTAACCCCACCCTCCCTCTTCACCAGGATTGCCGGGGAACCTCGCCGCCGCCATCATCCCGGAGGTTCCTGCGAAGAAACCCGCCGGGAGGAGCCGCTGTTCGCCCGGAGGAAGCCCTGGACGCGCGCCGAGCCTGCCCCAAGCCTCCACCGACCCACCCTGCCGCCGCCGACGCTTGCTGCTCGCCGCCGGTAAGCCGCGCCCTCGTCTTCTTCCCGCCCGACGCCGGCGTCGCTGCAGGGAGACGCGAGGAGGGAGACGCCGTCTCTTCCCGTGCGTAGGCCTGCATGGCCACGTCGGCCCATGCATGGCTTTGGCCCACCACGGGCCCCTCCTTTTCCCCTTTTGTTTTTTTTTTTCTCTGCCCGCGTGGAAATTTCCTTGGGCCGGCCCACCGCACGGCCCGTTTCCTTCACAAACGCAGCCCAACCTTTCCCGCCCAGATTTTCGTTTGAAAATCGTTTTAAATCTTTCAGTTTTTATCTAAAAATCAGGGAACTAAATTGCTTATAACCGGAGTTCTACAAATCGAAAACTAGTGAAACCAACTGCATTAGAAAGATATTTTCAAGATCTTTCACATGCCACTGACCCCATATTTTTAGAATTTTTATACGAATTTTAGTGTATTAAACTTGCTCTATGTATTCTGCATACTCCACTAAATTCCTAAAATCGTAGAATTTATATTTTTGACTAATTCCAAGTGTGATGATCTTGTTTTATTGTTGTCCATCTCAGAAAAATACCATGGGTCCTTGTAGGAAATAATTCTGTCCCGTTTGTAAAGATAGTGTGTCGCATGAAATGTTATGCCAAAACTTTTGTTTATTTAAAATCTTTAACCAACACTTTTTATTTAAAAATGGCCAACCTATGTTTTATTCTTGCAAAACAAAACCTCTGCAATTTAACCTTAGTCCTATTGTTTTTCTTAAGTTTTCAAAAGAATGTAGCATATTGTTTACCTCCTATTTTTTTTGCATAGTGTCTATTAGCCAAATAAACTAGGAAAATGATTTCCTACTTTTCAACAAAATGTTTAAAAATAAAATATGAATGCTTTTGATGCCTAACCAATGCACTTGTCTTCTTTGTGATGTTATATACCAGGGGATAATTAATTTATGCCATGGTGATACCCAAAGAGGCAATTGCTCTTTTATGAGGCTCTAATGCCTTTATTAGGTGGATAAATTGAGTTTTCTAAATTAAAACTCTTGAAGTTGTTTGTAGTATCTATAAGTCCTAAGTATGTTAGCCCTTGGTTGAGTGGTTAGTTTCTGATAGTTGCATGTTTGTTTAGTTGTTGCAGTGTGTTGATTGTGTTCCTTTTTTATTTTCCGGCGATAGATGCGTACAATTCGGAGAAGAAGAAGGAGTGGTTCGGACGAGGATTTTATTTATATTGTTGGTATTCTTATATTGATGAAGTTGAAGAAGTCCAGGGACAAATAAGCCAAGGCAAGCCATTTACTTTGACTCCTTGATTATCCATGTTCTTGGTTGAGATCCTTCTATCCTTGGTCTCTTGATTTCTTGTGTATCCTTGGGTTTGCTTGATTTGATTCTTTTACATACTTGCTACCAAGTGTGTAATGTCCCCTCTCGATATTTTGCGTACTTACTCTAAGTATGTGAATCACATTTCACCGCCTTTTGACATCCTAATTCTAGTAAACACTTGGGATAATATCATTAAAATTGCCCTACTTTTTGATTATCTCCATTCATGCTCAACTGGGGTATGGATGCCTTTGACACCCTTCATGTTATGATGGCAATCATTATGCTATTACATCTTAGTTCACACATAAAACTTTAGGTTGGGAAAACCCTCAAGGTTTTACCTTGTTGTAAAAGTTTTTGTTAAAACCTTGGGTATAATGTTATGCCCAAGTGAGAATTTGAGAAAGGAAAGGATTTGGTAAAAATGATGGGGATGAGAAAGTGGTTGGGATATTACGAAAACTTTGGCGCCTAAGTACTCACCCATGACAACAAACTAGCGCAACCACATTACTCCAACATGGGCACGGGGCTTAGCTCGACGTTCGTTCTCTTTAGCATGAGGCACCTGCACAACTATACAAGGGTACGGTTACCTCCGAGTCCGGATTGTCGAAGTTGGGACAATAGTATAACGGGAGGCCTTCGGGGCTGACCCGTCCGGAAGACACTATGGGTCTCCCGGCTTGGCGGTGGAGCCACGCTCAAAAGGAGGTGAGCTGCCACGGTGCCGGGGAGGTACATACTCCATAGGGTAGGACCTCTTGCTAATTAGAATGGGCGAAAGGCTTCGACCGGTTATCCGATACCCACATACTTTCGTATGATGGTCCGGGGATGATCCCGGCGGATTTATCGGATCTTGTGGGGAAAGTGTGCAAACTCGCAGAGTGAAATCTATTCGAATAGCCGTGTCCGCGGTCATGGACGGTTGGAATGGCTGTTGCTTAGCCTGATGTGTTTTGTTTATGAAAATGTTTGACAAAGGAAAGAAACGGGATTTGTGTTGGAGTACATGGAGTACTCGGAAAAATGGTTGTTGACCACAATGAGGTGGTCGGAAAAGGATTGATAAAAATTGGGTCTACCCTTCCTAAGTGTTTATGTCGTGAAAGATCCTTCTAAATGAAGTCAACTAGTGATGTCTTAGATATATTCCCTCATCTCCTTCACCCATGAAGTTGAGATGCTAACTCCACTAAACCACTTCTTCTCTTCTACATAACATATTCTTGTTATATAAGTGGTCATTCCCTCGTGATCTCCTAGTTAGTCCTCGGTACCTTGTTCTCCTTGTTATGTTACTTTGTAAATGGTTTGCGAGTACAATTCAAATGTACTCACGGCTTTGTCCCCGGCTATTTACTTGGCCGGACCTGGAGGACTTCGACAGATGAAGAAGGAGTTGACGACGTCTATGCGAGCTAGGAACGTCTTCCCGGTCGGTTGCTCGTAGGGTTATGGCGGATGACTTGGGTACTCGCGTTGCTTGAAGTGATGATGCTACTCGATGTTTAGTTAGGCCCTTCGAGGCTATTATGTAATTCGGTCATGTGACCATGTTGTAATTTTCTTATTCCGCTTTGTAATTGGATGGTGTAATTTGATATCGGTTCGGTTATGTGTTCACGGCGCACCGATCATGGGATCGTGAA
>NC_061513.1:56421582-56468535 GCF_022539505.1 Lolium rigidum | reverse complement strand
CATGTATGTATATTTCATGCCATTGTATTTGTATACGAAACCACTTTTGTGACTGTAATTTAACAACTATATAGAAATAGTGTACCAAAAAATATGTTTTAACATAAAAGTACGTCATAGGATAGTGAAGATATATCCTACATTTGTTGCGAATGACATAACCATTTTGTGAGTAATTTCCATATTTTGTAGTTCTTGCTGGCGTGTTATTTGTAGATACAACGAGAAATAGACAAAACTATCGTGTGAGCCAGAAGTGCTCAATTTCCATATTTTGTAGTTAATTTCTTCCTGACATATACTCTACTAGTATTAGAAAATGATATAGTATCAGTTTTATTTATTTCACGAGAATATTTATTGTAAGAACGCTTGTTCTTTCCCAATTGTGAAAGACCTGAGTCCAAAATAATCTCTTCTCTTCAGAGTTTTTAAGTATCTGAATATCAATCACAGCTCAATTCTCTTCTCAATTTTAGTCACTTTACCTTTTTGAAGAGCGTACATAAACTCTCTGAATAGCATTGATGACCCACAAGTATAGGGGGTGTATCGTAGTACTTTAGATAAATAAGAGTGTCGAACCCAACGAGGAGCAGAAGGTGTTGACAAGCAGTTCCGATGAAGGATTCACTGTAAATGCTCACAGACAGGGTTTTGATATAGCAGATAAATAAAGTACAAGTAAATAAAATACGAGAGTAATAGTTGCAGCGAGTGGCCCAATCCTTTTTAGCACAAAGGACAAGCCGGTTTGTTTACTTATGATGACCAAACGTTCTTGAGGACACACGGGAATTTAGTCTAGTGCTTTCGCTTCATATAGTTGATTAATCTTCATTGTTTTGATAAGTGTTGTGTGGGTGAACCTATGCTAATGCACCGCCCTTCTTATGACTAATACATACTTGTGATTATACCCCTTGCAAGCATCCGCAAATACAAGAAAGTAATTGTAACGACCCGGAAAAACCCCATAGATTTGTTTTTCTTTGCCGTTCGTTTTTCCGCGTCGTTCCAAGTTATCATGTCATCATGCATATTTTTGTCCGCAAATTATTTTATTAAACTTTATTTTCTTTTGCCCAAAATTATTCTCTCCTCCTTGTCCCAAAATTATATTCTAATTTTCCTGTTTTATTTTCTGGTATAAATCTATTTAAAATGGTTTTAAATCAAATCAGAAAAATAACAAAAGAAAACAATTTTATAAAAATAAAGGAGACAAGCCTCCCATCCGGCCAGGCCCAAGTAGGCCCAGCCGGCGGCCTCTCTCTGGCCCGCTAGGGCAAACCCTAAAAGCCCCCACCGCCTCCTTTGTCTTTTTGCATCCCCACACCCCCGCCGCCGGCTTTTCCTTTTTACAGAAAACCCCTCCCCTTTTTCCTTATCGCGGCTCGGTCCTCCCACCTCTCTCTCAGTCTCTCCCCGAGCCCCTCTCCTCGCTCCCGAGCGACCCGTGCACGTCGCCCCCGCCGGCACCTCTCGCCCCAACCTCGCCTCCGTCGATCTCCGACCCCGTCGCCTCGGCCGCTCGCTCCTCTCGCGAGCTCCTCCCTTCCTCGAGCCCTCTCCGGCCGCGTCATGCCGCCACCCGCCGTGAGCCGCCTCCTCCTCTTCGCCCCGCGCCGCCCCGCCCTTCGTCGCCGCGTCCGAGCTTCGCTCGACGCCATGCCCTCTCCTCCCAAGCTCGGGCAGCCGTTGCGCCTCTCCGAGTCCGGCCCGCGTTCGAGCTCCACGTCCTCCTAGCCTCACGGGGCTGCGCAGCCTCACCTCGTCTCCTTCGAGCTCGGCTCCCGCCGAGCCCCGTCGCCTTGACCCCCTGCAGCAGCGCGCCGCTCAAGTCCCCTCGACCGTCAACCTCGCCTCCACGTGCGCGCGTCCGTGTGGCCTCCGTCCCTCTCCAGTACGCACGTGTGCTCGCCCCGTCGCCAAGGACGCCGTCGCCAGGAGCTCCTCTCGCAGCAACCGCCCGAGTTCGTCGACCCCCTCTCGTTTCGGTTCAACGCCAACGCCTGCTCGTTCTATCCATTGTGTGCTACCGCTAGCCTGCGCGTGTATGCCATGTTTTTCGGCCGGCATATGTGCTTACGTCACTGACCGAGTTCTCCGTTGATGTACGTAATCCGCTGCCTGGTTTGCATCCCCGCCTTTGGGCCTATGCTGTTGCCAAGTTCCTCTCGTTGACAAGATCTACACGAGTGCCTCGCGGACCAACAATGCAAGTTCTCCACCGACAATTGAAGCCGGAATTTCAGGTTCTCCTTCCCGGATCCGAAGATGGAGACCCCGTCTTCCTCTTTTCCTCGTCGACCCGGCGACCCCTTTTGTTCCAATACCGTGAGACCCCGATCCTAAGCCAACCTATTTTATAAATGTACCATCTATAACTTGTTGCATTTATCATATCATTATGCATTGCATCGGATATCTTGTGGTGGTTTGGGTAATAGTGAATCAGCTAATTTAAATATGGAATTGTGCGGGATTGTTTCTCTCTTATCCCGGCTCCATTTAAATTTGCGTAGTGCACCCATACCATGCTTATACCATGCTAATCAACATTTAATATGCGGGGTAGATAAACAACTCGAACCTAATAATTGTTTGTCCGGGATTCCGATTCCGCTTAATTTGGATAAGTTGCCTCGCCGCATCATGTTTGCCATGTCATGCATGCATACCATATCATGAGCATGCCGATTCTTCGTTGTAGTAGTAAGATTTGCATCCGATGTATGTTCCGGCATTTGCTTCTTCCCGGATAGGATCACGAAGTGGTGATGTGAGATACGACGAGTTCTCAGACAAGTGCTTCTACTGACTTTTCACAGGCGAGCCCTCTCTCTTCACCTATTTTACTCTCTCCCTCGCATTGCTATCCTTATGTTGCGCTTCTTTATCGAGTCACGTGTCCTATTCCACTTGTTACCCTAAGAATCCTATATGTATCATTCCTTACCCATAGCCGTTGTTTGATGTTTGAGCCTTGCGAGTCGTAGGCGTGTTTAGGCTCTGTTGTTTATCTCGATCTGTTATCGGGATATGTTGGGTTGTTGGGAGGTTATCACATGCTATATCGGTTGTTGGAGATACACATGCTCTATTTAATTGTTAACAACTAAAATTGTAAGCAGAGGTATCTGTGAGCCCTTTGCGAAAGCATCGGAACTTTGACTCGCCTAATGTCCCCTAGGACCCGAGTTCTTGTTATCTGTTCGAGATTGAGCGCTCTACCCATGCGTGGGGACGATTATCGGGACCCCCCTCACCCATTACCTTTTCTCAAGTCGATTGAAAAGGGGGCCACAACCTTGGTTTTATTTGGCGCATGCATGTTTATATACTTGTTGCCTTCGGGTGTTTACTTCTGTTGCCTTCGGTGTTTATATTACATGCCTGTACCCCGCGGGACGTTTAGCGAAAGCGTGTGGTTCGCACGCCTAGCCGCCGACGCAAACCCCGAGTCCGTCTCGGAGTACGGCCGGACTTCGTCACGGGTAGCTTAGTTGGGTGGCCCCCTAGACTTTCTTGTTGAGCTCGGGAACGGTCTTGTTGTGAGACATCCACCTGTCGTAAGTGGGTCGAGCATGCGTATGGTTACATTTGGGCAACCCCTGCAGGGTGTACATCTTATCGATAAGCCGTGTCCGCGGTTATGGACGACTTGGAATTGTATAGCTTGATCATAGAACAACTTACACCGTTATCTTGTTGCTAATAATCTGCTAATAACTTGCGTAGTAATATAGCATTACTACAACCGATACCTAATAAAACTTGTCCACCGTTGAGTGCCTTTTACATTGCCTCTTCGCAATTGTTGAAGGGGATATGTGTATTTGGCTGAGGTTATGTTTGTGTAGTATTTTATCTCGTTACCTTATGCGCTCTCTTATCTTATCTGAGTAGACGGATGTTGTAGTGTGTCTCTATTGGTTATAGTTTTGCTGCCGCTAAACCTACCATATAGCCCCTGGGCGATATATATTTATACTCGCTCGGCGAGCATAGCCATTTCTAAGTCTCGCTAAGTACGTGCCGGAGTTCGTTCCTTGGTACTTACTCTCGCCTTTTCCCCTTTCTCTTTTGCTTCCTCTCTCTTGTCGGCAACTCATGGCCCGACTTTGACGAGTACGAGATGACGACGTTAGCAAGGTTACCCTTCCGGCTTGGCTGCAGGCGGGGTTATGGACGCCACTGGTTATCTTCAGGACTCTTAGTCCAATTTGTATCTTGTCCGTACTCGGACGTATTCGATCTTATGTATGATTTGGATCTTTGTATTGTATATTTGAATCTTGGCTCGTTGGAGTCGTTGTTGTAATATATGTATCTTGTGGGCTCTATTGTAATCCTGTTGTAATGTTACCGCTCGTGTTAATTCCTGCGGCATCACGTGTGTGATTCGTCGCGCACGTCGTGTCGGAGGGCGTCTCGAAATCGATATTGTGCGGATTTCGGCGGGATCGCTGGAATCCTCGGGATACCGGTTCCGGGCGTCACAAGTTGGTATCGGAGCCTCGGGTTGACGGTACCCCACTAGTCCGGCCTGTAGGATAACCTTGCCAACGGACGTTGTGTCTAGTGTCAAAACTATTTTCCGAAAACTCGTTGGATAGATCCGATTAGCTCGTTTTTCTCCTTATCTATATTCTTTCTCCTCTTACCTCTGCGAGTTTTGAGTCTTCTCTCTTATCTGCTTCTCCGAGTCTTAGGTTCCGACATGGGTTGGACGATCTATGCCTTCACCTATTAGGACCGATCTCTGAAGATTTCTGACAAAAGAACATCACCGGCGGCTAACCTTCGTCTTCTCCATCGATGTCATCTATGCCTCTCTGATCTTTCTACAATTATTTGTTCTTTGGCTCCATCGAATCTTCGGCGACAATGCTTGTCGATATCGTCAATCGAATTCAGGAGTATGTTACACGACTCTCCTATTCATGTGCGAGTAATACTTTGAGTGCGGGATGGAGTCATGACCATACCGACTACTCTTATTATTCGCTCTTGTTACGATGAATTGGTGGATCCATGTGACTGTTACTCCTTCCTTTGTTTTCTCCGGAGTCATCCTCGTCATCGGAACAACGACTTCTTGTTGGTGGTGTCGCCGATCTACGTGGAGCAACAATTCTTGTTAGTGGTGTCGACAAGATCAACACTTCGCCAGAAGAAGGTTCCACGCCAGGTACATGTGAATGTCAGCATGGCGCAAGAAGATCCGATAGTTCACCTCTCTCCCCCGTACCTTGAGGTGGAATCTCGGGGCGAGATTCCTTGTTAGTGGTGTCGTTTGTAACGACCCGGAAAAACCCCATAGATTTGTTTTTCTTTGCCGTTCGTTTTTCCGCGTCGTTCCAAGTTATCATGTCATCATGCATATTTTTGTCCGCAAATTATTTTATTAAACTTTATTTTCTTTTGCCCAAAATTATTCTCTCCTCCTTATCCCAAAATTATATTCTATTTTTCCTGTTTTATCTTCTGGTATAAAAACTATTTAAAATTGGTTTTAAATCAAATCAGAAAAATAACAAAAGAAAACGGTTTCATAAAAAAAAGGGAGACAAGCCTCCCATCCGGCCAGGCCCAAGTAGGCCCAGCCGGCGGCCTCTCTCTGGCCCGCTAGGGCAAACCCTAAAAGCCCCCACCGCCTCCTTGGTCTTTTTGTATCCCCACACCCCCGCCGCCGGCTTTTCCTTTTTACAGAAAACCCCTCCCCTTTTTCCTTATCGCGGCTCGGTCCTCCCACCTCTCTCTCAGTCTCTCCCCGAGCCCCTCTCCTCGCTCCCGAGCGACCCGTGCACGTCGCCCCCGCCAGCACCTCTCTGCCCCAACCTCGCCTCCGTCGATCTCCGACCCCGTCGCCTCGCTGCTCGCTCCTCTGCGAGCTCCTCCCTTCCTCGAGCCCTCTCCGGCCGTCATGCCGCCACCCGCTGTGAGCCGCCTCCTCCTCTTCGCCCCGCGCCGCCCTGCCCTTCGTCGCCGCGTCCGAGCTTCGCTCGATGCCACGCCCTCTCCTCCCAAGCTCAGGCAACCGTTGCGCCTCTCCGAGTCCGGCCCGCGTTCGAGCTCCACGTCCTCCTAGCCTCACAGGCTGCGCAGCCACCTCGTCTCCTTCGAGCTCGGCTTCCTGCCGACCCCGTCGCCTTGACCCCCTGCAGCAGCGCGCCGCTCAAGTCCCCGCGACCGTCAACCTCGCCTCCACGTGCGCGCGTCCGTGTGGCCTCCGTCCCTCTCCAGTACGCACGCGTGCTCGCCCCGTCGCCAAGGACGCCGTCGCCAGGAGCTCCTCTCGCAGCAACCGCCCGAGTTCGTCGACCCCCTCTCGTTTCGGTTCAACGCCAACGCATGCTCGTTCTATCCATTGTGTGCTACCGCTAGCCTGCGCGTGTATGCCATGTTTTTCGGCCGGCATATGTGCTTCTGTCCCTGACCGAGTTCTCCGTTGATGTACGTAATCTGCTGCCTGGTTTGCATCCCCGCCTTTGGGCCTATGCTGTCGCCAAGTTCCTCTCGTTGACAAGATCTACCTGAGTGCCTCGCGGACCAACAATGCAAGTTCTCCACCGACAATTGAAGCCGGAACTTCAAGTTCTCCTTCCCGGATCTGAAGATAGAGACCCCGTCTTCCTCTTTTCCTCGTCGACCCGGCGACCCCTTTTGTTCCAATACCGTGAGACCCCGATCCTAAGCCAACCTATTTTATAAATGTACCATCTATAACTTGTTGCATTTATCATATCATTATGCATCGCATCGGATATCTTGTGGTGGTTTGGGTAATAGTGAATCAGCTAATTTAAATATGGAATTGTGCGGGATTGTTTCTCTCTTATCCCGGCTCCATTTAAATTTGCGTAGTGCACCCATACCATGCTTATACCATGCTAATCAACATTTAATATGCGGGGTAGATAAACAACTCGAACCTAATAATTGTTTGTCCGGGATTCCGATTCCGCTTAATTTGGATAAGTTGCCTCGCCGCATCATGTTTGCCATGTCATGCATGCATACCATATCATGAGCATGCCGATTCTTCGTTGTAGTAGTAAGATTTGCATCCGATGTATGTTCCAGCATTTGCTTCTTCCCGGATAGGATCACGAAGTGGTGATGTGAGATACGACGAGTTCTCCGACAAGTGCTTCTACAGCTTTTCACAGGCGAGCCCTCTCTCTTCACCTATTTTACTCTCTCCCTCGCATTGCTATCCTTATGTTGCGCTTCTTTATCGAGTCACGTGTCCTATTCCACTTGTTACCCTAAGAATCCTATATGTATCATTCCTTACCCATAGCCGTTGTTTGATGTTTGAGCCTTGCGAGTCGTAGGCGTGTTTAGGCTCTGTTGTTTATCTCGATCTGTTATCGGGATATGTTGAGTTGTTGGGAGGTTATCACATGCTATATCAGTTGTTGGAGATACACATGCTCTATTTAATTGTTAACAACTAAAATTGTAAGCAGAGGTATCTGTGAGCCCCTTTGCGAAAGCATCGGAACTTTGACTCGCTAATGTCCCCTAGGACCCGAGTTCTTGTTATCTCGTTCCGAGATTGAGCGCTCTACCCATGCGTGGGGAAGATTATCGGGACCCCCTCACCCATTACCTTTTCTCAAGTCGGTTGAAAAGGGGCCACAACCTTGGTTTTATTTGGCGCATGCATGTTTATATATCGTTGCCTTCGGGTGTTTACTTCTGTTGCCTTCGGGTGTTTATATTCATGCTTGTACCCCGCGGGACGTTTAGCGAAAGCGTGTGGTTCGCACGCCTAGCCGCCGACGCAAACCACGAGTCCGTCTCGGAGTACGGCCGGACTTCGTCACGGGTAGCTTAGTTGGGTGGCCCCCCTAGACTTTCTTGTTGAGCTGGGAACGGTCTTGTTGTGAGACATCCACCTGTCGTAAGTGGGTCGAGCATGCGTATGGTTACATTTGGGCAACCCCTGCAGGGTGTACATCTTATCGATAAGCCGTGTCCGCGGTTATGGACGACTTGGAATTGTATAGCTTGATCATAGAACAACTTACACCGTTATCTTGTTGCTAATAATCTGCTAATAACTTGCGTAGTAATATAGCATTACTACAACCGATACCTAATAAAACTTGTCCACCGTTGAGTGCCTTTTACATTGCCTCTTCGCAATTGTTGAAGGGGATATGTGTATTTGGCTGGGTTATGTTTGTGTAGTATTTTATCTGTTACCTTATGCGCTCTCTTATCTTATCTGAGTAGACGGATGTTGTAGTGTGTCTCTATTGGTTATAGTTTTGCTGCCGCTAAACCTACCATATAGCCCCAGGCGATATATATTTATACTCGCTCGGCGAGCATAGCCATTTCTAAGTCTCGCTAAGTACGTGCCGGAGTTCGTTCCTTGGTACTTACTCTCGCCTTTTCCCCTTTCTCTTTTGCTTCCTCTCTCTTGTCGGCAACCCATGGCCCGACTTTGACAGGTACTGAGATGACGACGTTAGCAAGGTTACCCTTCCCGGCTTGGCCCGAGCAGGGTTATGGACGCCACTTGGTTATCTTCGGGACTCTTAGTCCAATTTGTATCTTGTCCGTACTCGGACGTATTCGATCTTATGTATGATTTGGATCTTTGTATTGTATATTTGAATCTTGGCTCGTTGGAGTCGTTGTTGTAATATATGTATCTTGTGGGCTCTATTGTAATCCTGTTGTAATGTTACCGCTCGTGTTAATTCCTCTGGCATCACGTGTGTGATTCGTCGCGCACGTCGTGTCGGAGGGCGTCTCAGAATCGATATCGTGCGGATTTCGGCGGGATCGCTGGAATCCTCAGGATACCGGTTCCGGGGCGTCACAGTAATTAAGATAAATCTAACCACAGCCTTAAACTCTAAGATCCTGCTATCCCTCCTGCATCGATATACCAACAGGGGTTCAGGTTGCTGTCACTCTGGCAACCCCACAATTAGCAAACGAATACAAGATGTATTCCCTCGGCCCATAAAGGTGAAATATCATGTAGTCGACGTTCACATGACACCACTAGAAGAATAACACCACAACTTAAATATCAAACCATTGAATATTACTCAACATAGTTCACTACTAACATTTAGACTTCACCCATGTCCTCAAGAACTAAACGAACTACTCACGAGACATCATATGGAACATGATCAGAGGTGATATGATGATGAATAACAATCTGAACATAAACCTTGGTACAATGGTTTCACTCAATAGCATCAATAACAAGGAGTAATCAATACCGGGAGAGTTTCCCCTATGAAACAATCAAGATTCAACCCTAGATGTTACAACGGTGACGAGGTGCAGCGGTGGAGATGACGGTGACGGTGGTGGAGATGATGGTGATGATGATCCCAATGAAGTCCATCTCGATGACGGTGACGATGGCGTCGATTTCCCCCTCCGGGAGGGAATTTCCCCGGCGGATTTCAGCCTGCCGGAGAGCTCTTTTCTCTCTGGTGTTTTCCGCCCCGCAGAGGCGGCTGTGTCTCCTCGCGATTATTTTCAGCACCTTAGGTTTTCGGGTAGATGAAGTACGCGGAAGAGAGGCGGCCGAAGGGGGTGATGCGTGTGATGGCACACGTCCGTTGGGAACACCAAGAGGAATGTGTGATGCGTACAGCGGCAAGTTTTCCCTCAGTAAGAAACCAAGGTTTATCGAACCAGTAGGAGTCAAGAAGCACGTTGAAGGTTGATGGTGGCGGAGTGTAGTGCGGCGCAACACCAGGGATTCCGGCGCCAACGTGGAACCTGCACAACACAATCACATAACTTTGCCCCAACGTAACAGTGAGGTTGTCAATCTCACCGGCTTGCATGTAAACAAAGGATTAGATGTATTGTGTGGAAGATGATAATTGTTTGCGAAGAACGAGTAAAGAACAATTGCGGTAGATTGTATTTCAGATGTAAAGAATAGGACCGGGGTCCACAGTTCACTAGTGGTGTCTCTCCCATAAGATAAGCAGATGTTGGGTGAACAAGTTACAGCTTGGGCAATTGACAAATAAAGAAGGCATAACAATGCACATACATATATCATGATGAGTACTATGAGATTTAATCGGGGCATTACGACAAAGTACATAGACCGCTATCCGGCATGCATCTATGCCTAAAAAGTCCACTTTCGAGTTATCATCCGAACCCCCTCCAGTATTAAGTTGTAAACAACAGACAATTGCATTAAGTATGGTGCGTAATGTAATCAACACAAATATCATTAGACAAAGCATCGATGTTTTATCCCTAGTGGCAACAGCACATCCACAACCTTAGAACTTTACGTCACTGTCCCAGATTTAATGGAGGCATGAACCCACTATCGAGCATAAATACTCCCTCTTGGAGTTACAAGTATCAACTTGGCCAGAGCCTCTACTAGCAACGGAGAGCATGCAAGAACATAAATACCATATATGATAGATTGATAATCAACTTGACATAGTATTCAATATTCATCGGATCCCAACAAACACAACATGAAGGATTACAAATAGATGATCTTGATCATGATAGGCAGCTCACAAGATCTAACATGATAGCACAATGAGGAGAAGACAACCATCTAGCTACTCGCTATGGACCCATAGTCCGGGGGTGGACTACTCACACATCGATCCGGAGGCGATCATGGCGATGAAGAGACCTCCGGGAGATGATTCCCCTCTCCGGCGGAGGTGCCGGAGGCGATCTCTCGAATCCCCGAGATGGGATTGGCGGCGGCGGCGTCTCTGGAAGGTTTTCCGTATCGTGGCTCTCGGTGTCGGGGGTTTTGCGACGAAGACTTTAAGTAGGCGGAAGGGCAGGTCGGGAGGTGTCACGGGGCCCCACACAACGGGGCCGCGCGGCCGGGGTCCAGGCCGCGCCGCCCTAGTGTGTTGCCACCTCGTGGCCCCACTCCGTTTCCTCTCCGGTCTTACCGGAAGCTTCGTGCAAAAATAGGACCCCGGGCGTTGATTTCGTCCAATTCCGAGAATATTTCCTTACTAGGATTTCGAAACCAAAAACAGCAGAAAACAACAATCGGCTCTTCGGCATCTCGTCAATAGGTTAGTGCCGGAAAATGCATAATAATGACATATAATGTGTATAAAACATGTGAGTATCATCATAAAAGTAGCATGGAACATAAGAAATTATAGATACGTTTGGGGCGTATCAAGCATCCCCAAGCTTAGTTCCTACTTGGCCCTCGAGTAGGTAAACGATAACAAAGATAATTTCGAAGTGACATGCTATCATAATCTTGATCATACTATTGTAAAGCATATGAGATGAATGCAGCGATTCGAAGCAATGATGAAGATAATGAGTAAACAAATGAATCATATAGCAAAGACTTTTCATGAATAATACTTTCAAGACAAGCATCAATAAGACTTGCATAAGAGTTACTCATAAAGCAATAAATTCAAAGTAAAGGCATTGAAGCAACACGAGAGGAAGATATAAGTTTCAGCAGTTGCTTTCAACTTCAACATGTATATCTCATGGATAATTGTCAACACAAAGCAATATAACAAGTGCAATAAGTAAACATGTAAGAATCAATGCACATAGTTGATACAAGTGTTTGCTTCACGGGATAGAAAAGAATAGGCAAGCCGACTCAACAATAAAGTAGAAGAAAGGCCCTTCGCAGAGGGAAGCATTGATTACTATATTTGTGCTAGACCTTTTCATTTTGAAAACAATAAACAATTTTGTCAACGGTAGTAATAAAGCATATGTGTTATGTATAAGACATCTTATAAGTTGCAAGCCTCATGCATAGTATACCAATAGTGCTCGCACCTTGTCCTAATTAGCTTGGATTAACATGGATTATCATTGCATAGCATATGTTTCAACCAAGTGTCACAAAGGGGTACCTCTATGCCTCTCGTACAAAGGTCTAAGGAGAAAGCTCGCATTGGATTTCTCGCTTTTGATTATTCTCAACTTAGACATCCATACCGGGACAACATAGACAACGAGATAATGGACTCCTCCTTAATGCATAAGCATTCAACAACAATTAATATTCTCATAAGAGATTGAGGATTAGTTGTCCACACCGAAACTTCCACCATGAATCATGGCTTTAGTTAGCGGCCCAATGTTCTTCTCTAACCAGTATGCATACTCAAACCATTTGATCATGAAAATCTCCCTTACTTCAGACAAGACGAACATGCATAGCAACTCACATGATATTCAACAGAGGTAAAAGAGTTGATGGCGTCCCCAGAAACATGGTTACCGCTCAACAAGCAACTTATTAAGAAATAAGACACATAAGTACATATTCTTCACCACAATAGTTTTTAAGGTTATTTGTCCCATGAGCTATGTATTGCAAAGGCAAAGAATAGAAATTTTAAAGGTAGCACTCAAGTAATTTACTTTGGAATGTCGGAGAAATACCATGTAGTAGGTAGGTATGGTGGACACAAATGGCATGGTTATTGGCTCAAGGATTTGGATGCACGAGAAGAATTCCTCTCAATACAAGGCTAGGCTAGCAAGGTTGTTTGAAGCAAACTCAAATATAAAAGGTGCAGCCAAGCTCACATATGAACATATTGTAACTATTATAAGACTTTGCATTGTCTCCTTGTTGTTCAAACACCTCAACCAGAAAATATCTAGACTCTAGAGATCAATCATGCAAACCAAATTTTAACAAGCTCTATGTAGTTATTCATTAATGGGTGCAAGGTACATGATGCAAGAGCTTAAACATGATCTGTATGAGCACAACAATTGCCAAGTATCAAATTATTCAAGACATTATACCATTTACCACATGCGGCATTTTCCGTTTCCAACCATATAACAATGAATGAAATAGTCCAACTTTCGCAATGAACATTAAAGATAAAGCTAAGAACATATTTGTTCATACGAAACGACGGAGCGTGTCTCTCTCCCAAACAAAGAATGCTAGGATCCGATTTTATTCAAACAAAAACAAAAACAAAAACAAACGGACGCTCCAAGTAAAGCACATAAGATGTGAGAGAATAAAAATATATTTCACTAGAGGAACCGATAAGTTGTCGATGAAGAAGGGATGCCTTGGGCATCCTCATACGTCTCAAACGTATCTATAATTTCTTATGTTCCATGCTACTTTATTGATGATACCTACATGTTTTAAACACATTATATGTCATTATTATGCGTTTTCCGGAACTAACCTATTGACGAGATGCCGAAGGGCCGTTCTTTGTTTTTACGTTGTTTTGGTTCCAGAAATCCTAGTAAGGAAATATTCTCGGAATCGGACGAAATCAACGCCCAGCATCCTATTTTTCCACGAAGCTTCCAGAACACCCGAGAGCCGCCAGAGGAGAGCCCTGGTGGGCCCAGATGATTGGGCAGCGCGGCCAGGCTAGGGCCCGCACCCCCCTATTGTGACACCACCTCGTCAGCCCTCCGACTCCGCCTCTTCGCCTATTTAAAGGTCCACGACCTAAAACCTCGATACGGAAAAGCCACGGTACGAAAAACCTTCCGGAGCCGCCGCCATCGCGAAGCCAAGATGCGGGGACGGGAGTCTCGTTCCGGCACGCCGCCGGGACGGGGAAGTGCCCCGGAAGGCTCCTCCATCGACACCACCGCCATCTTCATCAACGCTGCTTGTCTCCCATGAGGAGGGAGTAGTTCTCCATCGAGGCTAAGGGCTGTACCGGTAGCTATGTGGTTAATCTCTCTCCTATGTGCTTCAATACAATAATGTCATGAGCTGCCTTACATGATTGAGATTCATATGATGATGCTTGTAATCTAGATGTCATTATGCTAGTCAAGTGGATTTTACTTATGTGATCTCCGGAGACTCCTTGTCCCACGTGTGTAAAGGTGACGAGTGTGCACAGTGTGGGTCTCTTAGGCTATATTTCACGAGAATACTTATTCACTTGTTATGAATGGCATAGTGAAGTGCTTATTTATATATCTTTATGATTGCAATGTGTTTTGTATCACAATATATCTGTGTGCTACTCTAGTGATGTTATTAAAGTAGTTTATTCCTCTCTGCACGGTGTAATGGTGACGGTGTGTGCATCGTGTAGTACTTGGCGTAGGCTATGATTGTGATCTCTTGTAGATTATGAAGTTAACTATTGCTATGATGGTATTGATGTGATCTATGCCTCCTTTCGTAGCGTGAAGGTGACAGTGTGCATGCTATGTTAGTACTTGGTTTGGTTATGTTGATTTGTCATGCACTCTAAGGTTATTTAAACATGAACATTGAATATTGTGGAGCTTGTTAACTCCGGCATTGAGGGTTCGTGTAATCCTACACAGTTAGTAGAGCTGGGCAACCTTTGCTTTATTTAAAACCCTTGACCAACTCTTTTTAGTAGAGCTGGGCAACCTTTGCTTTATGCTTGCAAAACAAAACCTCTGCAACTTAACATTAGCTCTTTTGTTTAGCTTGAGTTTTCAAATGATGTGGAATATGGTTTGCTTCCTATTTTGGATGTTGGGTTATGTGAGCAAACTAAGTTAGGAAAAGCTGTTTTCTACTTTTCCAAAAATGTTTGAAAATGTTTTGTGAATGTATTTGATGTCAAACTAATGCTCTTGTCCTCTTTATGATGTTATCTACCAGGGGATGTTTGGTTTATGCCATGGTGATAACTGAGAGAGGCAATTGCTAAGTTGTGATACTCTCATACCTTTACTAGGTAAGTAAATGGGGTTTTCTAAATTAAAAATCTTAGAGTTGTTTTGTGGAATCTATAAGTCCTTAATATGTTATACCTTGGCTGCATGGTTAGTTGTTGATTGTTGAATGTTGTCTTGATGATGCAATGTGATTGATTGTGTTCCTTTATATTTTCCGGCGATATATGCGAACAATTCCGGAGAAGAAGAAGAAGTGGAATCGGACGAGGATTTTATTTATGGTTGTTGGGATTCTTATATTAATGGAGTTGAAGAAGTCCGGGGACAAATAAGCCAAGGCAAGCCATCCTTTGATCTCTGATATGATGTCTCTTTGGATGTCATCTTGTGCTATCAATAGCATCTTGGTTCTATGTGTGATGACCTCCATATTGTTGTCATCTATGCTTGCATGCAAGCATGGTACCTCTAGTAGTTTTATCTTGTCAAGGTCTTGATAATTGGTTGGGTGTATGGTATCATGGCCATTGCTATCCAACTTGTTTTCTATATTTAGCTTGAACATGTTCCACCTCGGGACAAGAATCATACTACACCACCTTCTAGTGTAGAGGTATCAATACCATGATCTTGGTGTATTCTCGAATTGTGATGAGTATGCCTAATTCCCTAAATGGTGTTGGTGTTGGTAAATTCTCATCCCTATCTATTGATTGGGTTAAATAGCACCACAAATCTGAAAGAATACTTCCTCTTATGTTGTCATAATACATGCTTAGCTCAAGCAAGTATGATCCACTCCAATACCTCTTTTTCATACCCTCAATGGCGTGATGACCCTCATCACGGCCATATGGTGTCTTAGTTCCATCATGAAACTTTAGGTTGGGAACCCCTCAAGGTTTACCTTGTTGTAAAAGTTTTGAGAAAAACCTTGGGTGAGTCGACCTTACCCGAGTGTATGGTATATGAAAGGAAAGGATCTTGACAAAGATGGTTGGAAAGAGGAAAGTGTGTGTGACTTGGGTTTTTGAGAAAAACGACACATGGTTCTACTGTAATCGCCGGAACAATTAACCCGCGCAACCACGGCTACTCCAACGTGGGCACGGAGCTTAGCTTGACGTTTGTTCTTCTTAGCATGAGGCACCGCACAACTATACAAGAGTACGGTTACCCCCGAGTCCGGGTTGTCATGGTTGGGAGAATAGTATAACGGGAGGCCTTCGGGGCTGACCCGTCGGAAGACACTATGGGTCTCCTGGCTTGGCGGTGGAGCCACGCTCAAAGGGAGGTGAGCTGCCACGGTGCCGGGGAGGTACATACTCCATAGGGTAGGACCTCTTGCTAAGTCGAATGGGCGAAAGGCTATGTTCGGGTATCCGTCGTGGCATATGTTGTTATGCGGGGATGATGCCCACACGATAGGTATCCGGATAGAGGTGGGGAAAGTGTGCAAACTCGCAGAGTAAAATCTATTCGAATAGCCGCGTCCGCGGTCATGGACGGTTGGGATGGCCGTTACCGAGCTCGTGTCGAGTTTTGGTTTTGAAAATGATTTCCAAAGGAAATGCGTGTGTTGGAAGTACCGGGAGGGTACGGGAAAGATGTTGTGCCGACCATGTGGAGATGGTTGAGGAAAATGAAACAAAATTGGGTGACCCTTCCTAGTGTTTTCATGTAGAGGAACTCTTCTTCAATAAAGATATAGAGATGTCATAGGACCACCAAAGTGTCCGCATCACTTGAGATGCCGGCATGCTTTATCCACAAGAGAAACCGATTCTCTTTCCCATGCTATATCCACAAGAGAAACTATTCTTCCTCTCTTGTCTCTTTTAGTTAGCTGCGGTTAGCATCTTTCTTGATGGTTTGCGAGTACAATTCCAAATGTACTCACGGCTTTGTCCCTGGCTATTTACTTGGCCGGACTTGAAGGAACTCGACAAACGAAGAAGGAGTTGGCGACGTCCATGCGAGCTAGGAACGTCTTCCCAGTCAGTTGCCTGTAGGGTTATGGCAGATGACTTGGGTACTGCTACTTCTTGAAGTGATGATGCTACTCCGATGTTTAGTTAGGCCCTTCGAGGCTATTATGTAAGTATTGGTCATGTGACCATGTTGTAATTTTCTTACTCCGCTTTGTAATGGATGGTGTAATTTGATATCAGTTCGGTTATGTGTTCACGGCGCACTGATCATGGGATCGTGAGTTGTATACATAACGGGAATTTCGGACAGGCCGGTCCGGGGTCCCCACACCTCCGACCTTTAATGATTATTATAAAGAATGCTATGATATAGGTTATAACTATCCTTATGAAACTTGTCATAGTTATGATTGGATTGCCAAAAACAATTCCCTTAATATGCAACTTGTTTACCATGTTCAAATTCTTGATAATAATCCTGCTCCAATTACTATTAATGAGAAGAATTCTTCTTATGCCAAAATTAATGATACTTTTATGCATATGAACCATGATAAGAATGTTTTAAGTGATGGGTATATTGTGGATTTCATCAATGATGCTACTGAAAGTTATTATGAGAGAGGGAAACATGGGTATATGCATCTTAATAATATTAAGTTTCCCCTCTTTATGTTGAGAATCTTGAAGTTACTCGTGTTTTATCCTCTTATGCTTGTCACTTTGTTCTTCATGAATTCATTTGTGTAAAAGATTCCTTTTCATAGGAAGCATGTTAGTCTTAAATTTGTTTTGAATTTGCCTCTTGATGCTCTCTTTTGCTTCAAATACTATTTCTTGCGAGTGCATCATTAAAACCTGTTGAGCCCATCTTAATGGCTATAAAGAAAGAACTTCTTGGGAGATAACCCATGTGTTTATTTTGCTACAGTACTTTTATTTTATTTGAGTCTTGAAAGTTGTTACTACTGTAGCAACCTCTCCTTATCTTATTTTATTGCATTGTTGTGCCAAGTAAAGTCTTTGATAGAAAGGTTGATACTAGATTAGGATTATCGCTGCGAAACAGATTTCGTCTGTCACGAATCTGGGTTGAATTCTCCGTAGGTAACTCGGAAAATTATGCCAATTTACGTGAGTGATCCTCAGATATGTACGCAACTTTCATTCAATTTTAGCATTTTCATTTGAGCAAGTCCGGTGCCTCTTTAAAATTCGTCTTTACGGACTGATTCTGTTTTGACAGATTCTGCCTTTTATTTCCCATTGCCTCTTTCGGCTGTGTTGGATGGATTTCTTTGTTCCATTACCTTCCGGTAGCTTTGGGCAATGTCCAGAAGTGTTAAGAATGATTGTGTCACCTCTGAACATGTGAATTTTTGATTATGCACTAACCCTCTAATGAGTTTATTTCGAGTTTGGTGTGGAGGAAGTTTTCAAGGGTCAAGAGAGGAGGATGATATACTATGATCAAGAAGAGTGAAGAGTCTAAGCTTGGGGATTTCCCCGTGGTTCATCCCTGCATATTTCAAGAAGACTCAAGCATCTAAGCTTGGGGATGCCCAAGGCATCCCCTTCTTCATCGACAAATTATCAGGTTTCTTCTCTTGAAACTATATTTTTATTCGGTCACATCTTATGTACTTTACTTGGAGCGTCCTGTTTGTTTTTGTTTTTGTTTTTGTTTTAATAAATGCTTGTGTGGGAGAGAGACACGCTCCGCTGGTTCATATGAACACATGTGTTTTTAGCTTTTAATGTTCATGGCGAAGGATGAAACTGCTTCGTTAATTGTTATATGGTTGGAAACGGGAAATGCTACATGTGATAATTGGTATAACGTCTTGAATAATTTGATACTTGGCAATTGTTGTGCTTATATAGATCATGTTTAAGCTCTTGCATCATGTACTTTGCACCCATTAATGAAGAACTACATAGAGCTTGTTAAAATTTGGTTTGCATGATTGATCTCTAGAGTCTAGATATTTTACGGTTGAGGTGTTTGAACAACAAGGAGACAATGTAAAGTCTTATAATAGTTACAATATGTTCATATGTGAGCTTTGCTGCACCTTTTATACTTGAGTTTGCTTCAAACAACCTTGCTAGCCTAGCCTTGTATTGAGAGGGAATTCTTCTCGTGCATCCAAATCCTTGAGCCAATAACCAAGCCATTTGTGTCCACCATACCTACCCACCACATGGTATTTCTCCGCCATTCCAAAGTACATTACTTGAGTGCTACCTTTAAAATTTCTATTCTTTGCCTTCGCAATATATAGCTCATGGGATAAAATATCTTAAAAACTATCGTGGTGAAGAATATGTACTTATGTGTCTTATTTCTTAGTAAGTTGCTTGTTGTGCGGTAACCATGTTTTATGGGGACGCCATCAACTCTTTTACCTTTGTTGAATATCATGTGAGTTGCTATGCATGTTCGTCTTGTCTGAAGTAAGGGCGGTTTTCACAATCAAATGGTTTGAGTATGCATACTGTTAGAGAAGAACATTGGGCCGCTAACTAAAGCCATGATTCATGGTGGAAGTTTCGAGTGTGGACAGCTAATCCTCAATCTCTTATGAGAATATTAATCGTTGTTGAATGCTTATGCATTAAAAGAGGAGTCCATTATCCGTTGTCTATGTTGTCCCGGTATGGATGTCTAAGTTGAGAATAATCAAAAGCGAGAAACCCAATGCGAGCTTTCTCCTTAGACCTTGTACAGGCGGCATAGAGGTACCCCTTTGTGACACTTGGTTGAAACATATGCTATGCAATGATAATCCGTGTTAACCCAAGCTAATTAGGACAAGGTGCGAACACTATTAGTATACTATGCATGAGGCTTGCAACTTATAGGATATCTTATACATAACACATATGCTTTATTACTACCGTTGACAAAATTGTTTCTTGTTTTCAAAACTTAAAAAAAGCTCTAGCACATGATTTAATCCCTGCTTCCCTCTGTGAAGGGCCATTTTTTTACTTTATTGTTGAGCCAGTTTACCTATTCTTTCAATCTTAGAAGCAAACACTTGTGTCAACTGTGTGCATTGATTCTTACATGTTTACTTATTGCACTTGTTATATTGCTTTATGTTGACAACTATCCATGAGATATACATGTTACAAGTTGAAAGCAACCGCTGAAACTTATATCATCCTTTGTGTTGCTTCAATGCCTTTAACTTTGAATCTATTGCTTTATGAGTTAACTCTTATGCAAGTCTTATTGATGCTTGTCTTGAAGTACTATTCATGAAAAGTCTTTGTTATATGATTCAATTGTTTACTCATTGCCTTTACCATTGCCTTGAATCGCTGCATTCATCTCATATGCTTTACAATAGTATTGATCAAGATTATGATAGCATGTCACTTCAGAAATTATCCTTGTTATCGTTTACCTACTCGAGGGCGAGTAGGAACTAAGCTTGGGGATGCTTGATACGTCTCAAACGTATCTATAATTTCTTATGTTCTATGCTACTTTATTGATGATACCTACATGTTTTATACACATTATATGTCATTATTATGCGTTTTCCGGAACTAACCTATTGACGAGATGCCGAAGGGCAGCTTGTTGTTTTCTGCTGTTTTTGGTTCCATAAATCCTAGTAAGGAAATATTCTCGGAATCGGACGAAATCAACGCCCAGCATCCTATTTTTCCACGAAGCTTCCAGAACACCCGAGAGCCGCCAGAGGAGAGCCCTGGTGGGCCCAGATGATAGGGCGGCGCGGCCAGGCTAGGGCCCGCGCCCCCCTATTGTGACACCACCTCGTCGGCCCTCCGAGCTCCGCCTCTTCGCCTATTTAAAGGTCCCCGACCTAAAACCTCGATACGGAAAAGCCACGAGTACGAAAAACCTTCCAGAGCCGCCGCCATCGCGAAGCCAAGATCTGGGGGACAGTTGTCTCTGTTCCGGCACGCCGCCGGGACGGGGAAGTGCCCCCGAAAGGCTCCTCCATCGACACCACCGCCATCTTCATCAACGCTGCTGTCTCCCATGAGGAGGGAGTAGTTCTCCATCGAGACTAAGGGCTGTACCGGTAGCTATGTGGTTAATCTCTCTCCTATGTGCTTCAATACAATAATGTCATGAGCTGCCTTACATGATTGAGATTCATATGATGATGCTTGTAATCTAGATGTCATTATGCTAGTCAAGTGGATTTTACTTATGTGATCTCCGGAGACTCCTTGTCCCACGTGTGTAAAGGTGACGAGTGTGTGCACCGTGTGGGTCTCTTAGGCTATATTTCACGAATACTTATTCACTGTTATGAATGGCATAGTGAAGTGCTTATTTATATCTCTTTATGATTGCAATGTGTTTTGTATCACAATATATTCGTGTGCTACTCTAGTGATGTTATTAAAGTAGTTTATTCCTCCTGCACGGTGTAATGGTGACAGTGTGTGCATCGTGTAGTACTTGGCGTAGGCTATGATTGTGATCTCTTGTAGATTATGAAGTTAACTATTGCTATGATGGTATTGATGTGATCTATGCCTCCTTTCGTAGCGTGAAGGTGACAGTGTGCATGCTATGTTAGTACTTGGTTTGGTTATGTTGATTTGTCATGCACTCTAAGGTTATTTAAACATGAACATTGAATATTGTGGAGCTTGTTAACTCCGGCATTGAGGGTTCGTGTAATCCTACACGATTAGTGGTGTTCATCATCCAACAAGAGGGTGTAGAGTCTAGCATCTATCTATTTATTCTGTTATGTGATCAATGTTGAGAGTGTCCACTAGTGAAAGTATGATCCCTAGGCCTTGTTCCTAAATATCGCTATCGTTGTTTGTTTCTCGTTTTACTCGCATCTTTACTTCCTGCAATATTACCACCATCAACCACACACCGATCCTGGACAGACAAAGCACTTTTACGGTGCCGTTGCTACTGCTCGCATTTATTCATACCACCCGTATTTCACTATCTCTTCGCCGAACTAGTGCACCTATTAGGTGTGTTGGGGACACAAGAGACTTCTTGCTTTGTGGTTGCAGGGTTGCATGAGAGGGATATCTTTGACCTCTTTCTCCCTGAGTTCGATAAACCTTGGGTGATCCACTTAAGGGAAATGTGTTGCTGTTCTACAAACCTCTGCTCTTGGAGGCCCAACACTGTCTACAAGAATAGAAGCACCCGTAGACATCACATCCCCAAGCTTAGACGCTTGAGTCTTCTTAAAATATGCAGGGATGAACCACGGGGGCATCCCTAAGCTTTGACTTTTCACTCTTCTTGATCATATTGTATCATCCTCCTCTCTTGACCCTTGAAAACTTCCTCAACACTAAACTCGAAACAAACTCATTAGAGGGTCAGTGCATAATTCATATATTCAGATGTGACATAATCATTCTTAACATTTCTGGACATTGCACAAAGCTACTGAAAGTTAATGGAACAAAGAAATCCATCAAGCATAGCAAAACAGGCAATGCGAAATAAAAGGCAGAATCTGTCAAAACAGAACAGTCCGTAAAGACGAATTTTTAAGAGGCACCAGACTTGTTTAGATGAAAATGCCCAAATTGAATGAAAGTTGCGTACATATCTGAGGATCACGCACGTAAATTGGCAGATTTTTTTAAATTTTCTACAGAGACTACTGCTCAAATTCGTGACAGCAAGAAATCTGTTCCTGCGCAGCAATCCAAATCTTGTATTGGCTTTACTATCAAAGACTTTACTTGGCACAACAATGCAATGAAATAAAGATAAGGAGAGGTTGATACAGTGGTAACAACTTCCAAGACTCAAATATAAAATAAAGTGCAGAAGTAAAATAATGGGTTGTCTCCCATAAGCGCTTTTCTTTAACGCCTTTCAGCTAGGCGCAGAAAGTGTGTATCAAGTATTATCAAGAGGTGAAGCATCAACATCATAACTTGTTCTAATAATAGAATCATAAGGTAACTTAATTCTCTTTCTAGGGAAGTGTTCCATACCTTTCTTGAGAGGAAATTGATATTTAATATTACCTTCCTTCATATCAATGGTAGCACCAACGATTCGAAGAAAAGGTCTTCCCAATATAATGGGACAAGATGCATTGCATTCAATATCCAAGACAACAAAATCAACGGGGACAAGGTTACTGTTAACCATAATACGAACATTATCAATCCTCCCCAAAGGTTTCTTTATAGCATTATCAGCAAGATTAACATCCAAATCACAATTTTTCAATGGTGGCAAGTCAAGCATATCATAGATTTTCTTAGGCATAACAGAAATACTTGCACCAAGATCACATAAAGCATTACAATCAAAATCATTGACCCTCATCTTAATGATGGGCTCCCAACCATCTTCCAACTTCCTAGGAATAGAGGTTTCAAGTTTTAGTTTCTCTTCTCTAGCTTTTATGAGAGCATTTGTAATATGTTTTGTAAAGGCCAAATTTATAGCACTAGCATTGGGACTTTTAACAAGTTTTTGTAAGAACTTTATAACTTCAGAGATGTGACAATCATCAAAGTCTAAATCATTATGACCTACAGCAGTGGGAGCATTGTCCACAATATTTTGAAAAATTTCAGCAGTTTTATCAGTTTCAGCAGTTTTAGCAGTTTCAGGCAATTTTCCACGCTTTGCACTAGGAGTAGTAACATTGCCAACACCAATTAGTTTACCATTGATAGTAGGAGGTGTAGCAACATGTGAAGTATTAACATTACTAGTGGTGGTAATAGTCCAAACTTTAGCTAGATTATTCTCTTTAGCAAGTTTTTCATTTTCTTCTCTTTCCCACCTAGCATGCAATTCGGTCATCAATCTAATATTCTCATTAATTCGAACTTGGATGGAATTTGCTGTAGTAGCAATTTTATTATCAATATCCTTATTAGGCATAACTTTTAATTTAAAAGTTAAGCACACAATAAGGATATTTAGATAATAAAATTGCTACTACAGCAAATTCCATCCAAGTTCGAATTAATGAGAATATTAGATTGATGACCGAATTGCATGCTAGGTGGGAAAGAGAAGAAAATGAAAAACTTGCTAAAGAGAATAATCTAGCTAAAGTTTGGACTATTACCACCACTAGTAATGTTAATACTTCACATGTTGCTACACCTCCTACTATCAATGGTAAACTAATTGGTGTTGGCAATGTTACTACTCCTAGTGCAAAGCGTGGAAAATTGCCTCGAAATCGCTAAAACCACCGAAACCGATAAAACCGCCGAAATTTTTCAAAATATTGTGGACAATGCTCCCACTGCTGTAGGTCATAATGATTTAGACTTTGATGATTGTCACATCTCTGAAGTTATAAAGTTCTTACAAAAACTTGTTAAAAGTCCCAATGCTAGTGCTATAAATTTGGCCTTTACAAAACATATTACAAATGCTCTCATAAAAGCTAGAGAAGAGAAACTAAAACTTGAAACCTCTATTCCTAGGAAGTTGGAAGATGGTTGGGAGCCCATCATTAAGATGAGGGTCAATGATTTTGATTGTAATGCTTTATGTGATCTTGGTGCAAGTATTTCTGTTATGCCTAAGAAAATCTATGATATGCTTGACTTGCCACCATTGAAAAATTGTGATTTGGATGTTAATCTTGCTGATAATGCTATAAAGAAACCTTTGGGGAGGATTGATAATGTTCGTATTATGGTTAACAGTAACCTTGTCCCCGTTGATTTTGTTGTCTTGGATATTGAATGCAATGCATCTTGTCCCATTATATTGGGAAGACCTTTTCTTCGAACTGTTGGTGCTACCATTGATATGAAGGAAGGTAATATTAAATATCAATTTCCTCTCAAGAAAGGTATGGAACACTTCCCTAGAAAGAGAATTAAGTTACCTTATGATTCTATTATTAGAACAAGTTATGATGTTGATGCTTCACCTCTTGATAATACTTGATACACACTTTCTGCGCCTAGTCGAAGGCGTTAAAGAAAAGCGCTTATGGGAGACAACCCATTATTTTACTTCGCACTTTATTTTATATTTGAGTCTTGGAAGTTGTTACCACTGTATCAACCTCTCCTTATCTTTATTTCATTGCATTGTTGTGCCAAGTAAAGTCTTTGATAGTAAAGCCAATACAAGATTTGGATTGCTGCGCAGGAACAGATTTCTTGCTGTCACGAATTTGAGCAGTGAGTCTCAGTAGAAAATTTAAAAAAATCTGCCAATTTACGTGCGTGATCCTCGGATATGTACGCAACTTTCATTCAATTTGGGCATTTTCATCTAAACAAGTCTGGTGCCTCTTAAAATTCGTCTTTACGGAGTCGTTCTGTTTTGACAGATTCTGCCTTTTATTTCGCATTGCCTCGTTTTGCTATGCTTGATGGATTTCTTTGTTCCATTAACTTTCAGTAGCTTTGTGCAATGTCCAGAAATGTTAAGAATGATTATGTCACATCTGAATATATGAATTATGCACTGACCCTCTAATGAGTTTGTTTCGAGTTTAGTGTTGAGGAAGTTTTCAAGGGTCAAGAGAGGAGGATGATACAATATGATCAAGAAGAGTGAAAAGTCAAAGCTTAGGGATGCCCCCGTGGTTCATCCCCGCATATTTTAAGAAGACTCAAGCGTCTAAGCTTGGGGATGTGATGTCTACGGGTGCTTCTATTCTTGTAGACGAGTGTTGGGCCTCCAAGAGCGAGAGGTTTGTAGAACAGCAACACATTTCCCTTAAGTGGATCACCCAAGGTTTATCGAACTCAGGGAGAAAGAGGTCAAAGATATCCCTCTCATGCAACCCTGCAACCACAAAGCAAGAAGTCTCTTGTGTCCCCAACACACCTAATAGGTGCACTAGTTCGGCGAAGAGATAGTGAAATACGGGTGGTATGAATAAATGCGAGCAGTAGCAACGGCACCGAAAAAGTGCTTTGTCTGTCCAGGACTGGTGTGTGGTTGATGGTGGTAATATTGCAGGAAGTAAAGATGCAAGTAAAACGAGAAACAAACAACGATAGCGATATTTAGGAACAAGGCCTAGGGATCATACTTTCACTAGTGGACACTCTCAACATTGATCACATAACAGAATAAATAGATAGATGCTAGACTCTACACCCTCTTGTTGGATGATGAACACCACTAATCGTGTAGGATTACACGAACCCTCAATGCCTGGAGTTAACAAGCTCCACAATATTCAATGTTCATGTTTAAATAACCTTAGAGTGCATGACAAATCAACATAACCAAACCAAGTACTAACATAGCATGCACACCGTCACCTTCACGCTACGAAAGGAGGCATAGATCACATCAATACCATCATAGCAATAGTTAACTTCATAATCTACAAGAGATCACAATCATAGCCTACGCCAAGTACTACACGATGCACACACTCGTCACCATTACACCGTGCAGGAGGAATAAACTACTTTAATAACATCACTAGAGTAGCACACAGATATATTGTGATACAAAACACATTGCAATCATAAAGAGATATAAATAAGCACTTCACTATGCCATTCATAACAGTGAATAAGTATTCTGTGAAATATAGCCTAAGAGACCCACACGGTGCACACACTCGTCACCTTTACACACGTGGGACAAGGAGTCTCCGGAGATCACATAAGTAAAATCCACTTGACTAGCATAATGACATCTAGATTACAAGCATCATCATATGAATCTCAATCATGTAAGGCAGCTCATGACATTATTGTATTGAAGCACATAGGAGAGAGATTAACCACATAGCTACCGGTACAGCCCTTAGTCTCGATGGAGAACTACTCCCTCCTCATGGGAGACGAGCAGCGTTGATGAAGATGGCGGTGGTGTCGATGGAGGAGCCTTTCGGGGGCACTTCCCCGTCCCGGCGGCGTGCCGGAACAGAGACAACTGTCCCCCAGATCTTGGCTTCGCGATGGCGGCGGCTCTGGAAGGTTTTTCGTACTGTGGCTTTTCCGTATCGAGGTTTTAGGTCAGGGACCTTTAAATAGGCGAAGAGGCGGAGTCGGAGGGCTGACGAGGTGGTGTCACAATAGGGGGGCGCGGGCCCTAGCCTGGCCGCGCCGCCCTATCATCTGGGCCCACCGGGCTCTCCTCGGCGGCTCTCGGGTGTTCTGGAAGCTTCGTGGAAAAATAGGATGCTCGGGCGTTGATTTCGTCCGATTCCGAGAATATTTCCTTACTAGGATTTATGGAACCAAAAACAAGCGAAAACAACAACTGGCCCTTCGGCATCTCGTCAATAGGTTAGTTCCGGAAAACGCATAATAATGACATATAATGTGTATAAAACATGTAGGTATCATCAATAAAGTAGCATAGAACATAAGAAATTATAGATACGTTTGAGACGTATCAAGCATCCCCAAGCTTAGTTCCTACTCGCCCTCGAGTAGGTAAACGATAACAAGGATAATTTACTGAAGTGACATGCTATCATAATCTTGATCAATACTATTGTAAAGCATATGAGATGAATGCAGCGATTCAAGGCAATGGTAAAGGCAATGAGTAAACAATTGAATCATATAACAAAGACTTTTCATGAATAGTACTTCAAGACAAGCATCAATAAGACTTGCATAAGAGTTAACTCATAAAGCAATAGATTCAAAGTTAAAGGCATTGAAGCAACACAAAGGATGATATAAGTTTCAGCGGTTGCTTTCAACTTGTAACATGTATATCTCATGGATAGTTGTCAACATAAAGCAATATAACAAGTGCAATAAGTAAACATGTAAGAATCAATGCACACAGTTGACACAAGTGTTTGCTTCTAAGATTGAAAGAATAGGTAAACTGGCTCAACAATAAAGTAAAAAAATGGCCCTTCACAGAGGGAAGCAGGGATTAAATCATGTGCTAGAGCTTTTTTTAAGTTTTGAAAACAAGAAACAATTTTGTCAACGGTAGTAATAAAGCATATGTGTTATGTATAAGATATCCTATAAGTTGCAAGCCTCATGCATAGTATACTAATAGTGTTCGCACCTTGTCCTAATTAGCTTGGGTTAACACGGATTATCATTGCATAGCATATGTTTCAACCAAGTGTCACAAAGGGGTACCTCTATGCCGCCCGTACAAGGTCTAAGGAGAAAGCTCGCATTGGGTTTCTCGCTTTTGATTATTCTCAACTTAGACATCCATACCGGGACAACATAGACAACAGATAATGGACTCCTCTTTTAATGCATAAGCATTCAACAACGATTAATATTCTCATAAGAGATTGAGGATTAGCTGTCCACACTCGAAACTTCCACCATGAATCATGGCTTTAGTTAGCGGCCCAATGTTCTTCTCTAACGGTATGCATACTCAAACCATTTGATTGTGAAAACCGCCCTTACTTCAGACAAGACGAACATGCATAGCAACTCACATGATATTCAACAAAGGTAAAAGAGTTGATGGCGTCCCCAGAAAACATGGTTACCGCACAACAAGCAACTTACTAAGAAATAAGACACATAAGTACATATTCTTCACCACGATAGTTTTTAAGATATTTTATCCCATGAGCTATATATTGCGAAGGCAAAGAATAGAAATTTTAAAGGTAGCACTCAAGTAATGTACTTTGGAATGGCGGAGAAATACCATGTGGTGGGTAGGTATGGTGGACACAAATGGCTTGGTTATTGGCTCAAGGATTTGGATGCACGAGAAGAATTCCTCTCAATACAAGGCTAGGCTAGCAAGGTTGTTTGAAGCAAACTCAAGTATAAAAGGTGCAGCAAAGCTCACATATGAACATATTGTAACTATTATAAGACTTTACATTGTCTCCTTGTTGTTCAAACACCTCAACCGTAAAATATCTAGACTCTAGAGATCAATCATGCAAACCAAATTTTAACAAGCTCTATGTAGTTCTTCATTAATGGGTGCAAAGTACATGATGCAAGAGCTTAAACATGATCTATATAAGCACAACAATTGCCAAGTATCAAATTATTCAAGACGTTATACCAATTATCACATGTAGCATTTCCCGTTTCCAACCATATAACAATTAACGAAGCAGTTTCATCCTTCGCCATGAACATTAAAAGCTAAAAACACATGTGTTCATATGAACCAGCGGAGCGTGTCTCTCTCCCACACAAGCATTTATTAAAACAAAAACAAAAACAAAAACAAACAGACGCTCCAAGTAAAGTACATAAGATGTGACCGAATAAAAATATAGTTTCAAGAGAAGAAACTTCGATAATTTGTCGATGAAGAAGGGGATGCCTTGGGCATCCCCAAGCTTAGATGCTTGAGTCTTCTTGAAATATGCAGGGATGAACCACGGGGAAATCCCCAAGCTTAGACTCTTCACTCTTCTTGATCATAGTATATCATCCTCCTCTCTTGACCCTTGAAAACTTCCTCCACACCAAACTCGAAATAAACTCATTAGAGGGTTAGTGCATAATCAAAAATTCACATGTTCAGAGGTGACACAATCATTCTTAACACTTCTGGACATTGCCCAAAGCTACTTGGAAGGTAATGGAACAAAGAAATCCATCCAACACAGCGAAAGAGGCAATGGGAAATAAAAGGCAGAATCTGTCAAAACAGAACAGTCCGTAAAGACGAATTTTAAAGAGGCACCAGACTTGCTCAAATGAAAATGCTAAAATTGAATGAAAGTTGCGTACATATCTGAGGATCACTCACGTAAATTGGCATAATTTTCTGAGTTACCTACAGAGAATTCAACCCAGATTCGTGACAGACAGAAATCTGTTTCTGCGCAGTAATCCTAATCTAGTATCAACCTTTCTATCAAAGACTTTACTTGGCACAACAATGCAATAAAATAAGATAAGGAGAGGTTGCTACAGTAGTAACAACTTTCAAGACTCAAATAAAATAAAAGTACTGTAGCAAAATAAACACATGGGTTATCTCCCAAGAAGTTCTTTCTTTATAGCCATTAAGATGGGCTCAACAGTTTTAATGATGCACTCGCAAGAAATAGTATTTGAAGCAAAAGAGAGCATCAAGAGGCAAATTCAAAACAAATTTAAGACTAACATGCTTCCTATGAAAAGGAATCTTTTACACAAATGAATTCATGAAGAACAAAGTGACAAGCATAAGAGGATAAAACACGAGTAACTTCAAGATTCTCAACATAAAGAGGGGAAACTTAATATTATTAAGATGCATATACCCATGTTTCCCTCTCTCATAATAACTTTCAGTAGCATCATTGATGAAATCCACAATATACCCATCACTTAAAACATTCTTATCATGGTTCATATGCATAAAAGTATCATTAATTTTGGCATAAGAAGAATTCTTCTCATTAATAGTAATTGGAGCAGGATTATTATCAAGAATTTGAACATGGTAAACAAGTTGCATATTAAGGGAATTGTTTTTGGCAATCCAATCATAACTATGACAAGTTTCATAAGGATAGTTATAACCTATATCATAGCATTCTTTATAATAATCATTAAAGGTCGGAGGTGTGGGGACCCCGGACCAGCTGTCCGAAATTCCCTGTTATGTATACAGTTCACGATCCCATGATCAGTGCGCCGTGAACACATAACCGAACTGATATCAAATTACACCATCCATTACAAAGCGGAGTAAGAAAATTACAACATGGTCACATGACCAATACTTACATAATAGCCTCGAAGGGCCTAACTAAACATCGGAGTAGCATCATCACTTCAACGGATGCAGTACCCAAGTCATCTGCCATAACCCTACAGGCAACTGACTGGGAAGACGTTCCTAGCTCGCATAGACGTCGCCAACTCCTTCTTCGTTTGTCGAGTTCCTTCAAGTCTGGCCAAGTAAATAGCCAGGGACAAAGCCGTGAGTACATTTGGAATTGTACTCGCAAACCATCAAGAAAGATGCTAACGAGCTAACTAAAAGAGACAAGAGAGGAAGAATAGTTTCTCTTGTGGATATAGCATGGGAAAGAGAATCGGTTTCTCTTGTGGATAAAGCATGCCGGCATCTCAAGTGATGCGGACACTTTGGTGGTCCTATGACATCTCTATATCTTTATTGAAGAAGAGTTCCTCTACATGAAAACACTAGGAAGGGTCACCCAATTTTGTTTCATTTTCCTCAACCATCTCCACATGGTCGGCACAACATCTTTCCCGTACCCTCCCGGTACTTCCAACACACGCATTTCCTTTGGAAATCATTTTCAAAACCAAAACTCGACACGGCTCGGTAACGGCCATCCCAACCGTCCATGACCGCGGACGCGGCTATTCGAATAGATTTTACTTGCAGAGTTTGCACACTTTCCCCACCTCTATCCGGATACCTATCGTGTGGGCATCATCCCTGCATAACAACATATGCCACGACGGATACCCGAACATAGCCTTTCGCCCATTCGACTTAGCAAGAGGTCCTACCCTATGGAGTATGTACCTCCCCGGCACCGTGGCAGCTCACCTCCCTTTGAGCGTGGCTCCACCGCCAAGCCAGGAGACCCATAGTGTCTCCGGACGGGTCAGCCCCGAAGGCCTCCCGTTATACTATTCTCCCAACCATGACAACCCGGACTCGGGGGTAACCGTACCCTTGTATAGTTGTGCGGTGCCTCATGCTAAGAAGAACAAACGTCAAGCTAAGCTCCGTGCCCACGTTGGAGTAGCTGTGGTTGCGCGGGTTAATTGTTCCGGGCGATTACAGAGAACCATGTGTCGTTTTTCTCAAAAACCCAAGTCACACACACTTTCCTCTTTCCAACCATCTTTGTCAAGATCCTTTCCTTTCATATACCATACACTCGGGTAAGGTCGACTCACCCAAGGTTTTTCTCAAAACTTTTACAACAAGGTAAACCTTGAGGGGTTCCCAACCTAAAGTTTCATGATGGAACTAAGACACCATATGGCCGTGATGAGGGTCATCACGCCATTGAGGGTATGAAAAAGAGGTATTGGAGTGGATCATACTTGCTTGAGCTAAGCATGTATTATGACAACATAAGAGGAAGTATTCTTTCAGATTTGTGGTGCTATTTAACCCAATCAATAGATAGGGATGAGAATTTACCAACACCAACACCATTTAGGGAATTAGGCATACTCATCACAATTCGAGAATACACCAAGATCATGGTATTGATACCTCTACACTAGAAGGTGGTGTAGTATGATTCTTGTCCCGAGGTGGAACATGTTCAAGCTAAATATAGAAAACAAGTTGGATAGCAATGGCCATGATACCATACACCCAACCAATTATCAAGACCTTGACAAGATAAAACTACTAGAGGTACCATGCTTGCATGCAAGCATAGATGACAACAATATGGAGGTCATCACACATAGAACCAAGATGCTATTGATAGCACAAGATGACATCCAAAGAGACATCATATCAGAGATCAAAGGATGGCTTGCCTTGGCTTATTTGTCCCTGGACTTCTTCAACTCCATTAATATAAGAATCCCAACAACCATAAATAAAATCCTCGTCCGATTCCACTTCTTCTTCTTCTCCGGAATTGTTCGCATATATCGCCGGAAAATATAAAGGAACACAATCAATCACATTGCATCATCAAGACAACATTCAACAATCAACAACTAACCATGCAGCCAAGGTATAACATATTAAGGACTTATAGATTCCACAAAACAACTCTAAGATTTTTAATTTAGAAAACCCCATTTACTTACCTAGTAAAGGTATGAGAGTATCACAACTTAGCAATTGCCTCTCTCGGCTTATCACCATGGCATAAACCAAACATCCCCTGGTAGATAACATCATAAAGAGGACAAGAGCATTAGTTTGACATCAAATACATTCACAAAACATTTTCAAACATTTTTGGAAAAGTAGAAAACAGCTTTTCCTAACTTAGTTTGCTCACATAACCCAACATCCAAAATAGGAAGCAAACCATATTCCACATCATTTGAAAACTCAAGCTAAACAAAAGAGCTAATGTTAAGTTGCGAGAGGTTTTGTTTTGCAAGCATAAAGCAAAGGTTGCCCAGCTCTACTAAAAGAGTTGGTCAAGGGTTTTAAATAAAGCAAAGGTTGCCCAGCTCTACTAATCGTGTAGGATTACACGAACCCTCAATGCTGGAGTTAACAAGCTCCACAATATTCAATGTTCATGTTTAAATAACCTTAGAGTGCATGACAAATCAACATAACCAAACCAAGTACTAACATAGCATGCACACTGTCACCTTCACGCTACGAAAGGAGGCATAGATCACATCAATACCATCATAGCAATAGTTAACTTCATAATCTACAAGAGATCACAATCATAGCCTACGCCAAGTACTACACGATGCACACTACCGTCACCATTACACCGTGCGAGAGGAATAAACTACTTTAATAACATCACTAGAGTAGCACACAGATATATTGTGATACAAAACACATTGCAATCATAAAGATATATAAATAAGCACTTCACTATGCCATTCATAACAGTGAATAAGTATTCTGTGAAATATAGCCTAAGAGACCCACACGGTGCACACTGTCACCTTTACACACGTGGGACAAGGAGTCTCCGGAGATCACATAAGTAAAATCCACTTGACTAGCATAATGACATCTAGATTACAAGCATCATCATATGAATCTCAATCATGTAAGGCAGCTCATGACATTATTGTATTGAAGCACATAGGAGAGAGATTAACCACATAGCTACCGGTACAGCCCTTAGCCTCGATGGAGAACTACTCCCTCCTCATGGGAGACAGCAGCGTTGATGAAGATGGCGGTGGTGTCGATGGAGGAGCCTTCCAGGGCACTTCCCCGTCCCGGCGCGTGCCGGAACGGAGACTCCTCGTCCCCAGCATCTTGGCTTCGCGATGGCGGCGGCTCTGGAAGGTTTTTCGTACCGTGGCTTTTCCGTATCGAGGTTTTAGGTCAGGGACCTTTAAATAGGCGAAGAGGCGGAGTCGGAGGGCTGACGAGGTGGTGTCACAATAGGGGGGTGCGGGCCCTAGCCTGGCCGCGCTGCCCAATCATCTGGGCCCACCAGGGCTCTCCTCTGGCGGCTCTCGGGTGTTCCGGAAGCTTCGTGGAAAAATAGGATGCCGGGCGTTGATTTCGTCCGATTCCGAGAATATTTCCTTACTAGGATTTCTGGAACCAAAAACAAGTAGAACAAAGAATCGGCCCTTCGGCATCTCGTCAATAGGTTAGTTCCGGAAAACGCATAATAATGACATATAATGTGTTTAAAACATGTAGGTATCATCAATAAAGTAGCATGGAACATAAGAAATTATAGATACGTTTGAGACGTATGAGGATGCCCAAGGCATCCCTTCTTCATCGACAACTTATCAGGTTCCTCTAGTGAAATATATTTTTATTCTCTCACATCTTATGTGCTTTACTTGGAGCGTCTGTTTGTTTTTGTTTTTGTTTTTGTTTGAATAAAATCGGATCCTAGCATTCTTTGTTTGGGAGAGAGACACGCTCCGCTGTTTCGTATGAACAAATATGTTCTTAGCTTTATCTTTAATGTTCATTGCGAAAGTTGGACTATTTCATTCATTGTTATATGGTTGGAAACGGAAAATGCCGCATGTGGTAAATGGTATAATGTCTTGAATAATTTGATACTTGGCAATTGTTGTGCTCATACAGATCATGTTTAAGCTCTTGCATCATGTACCTTGCACCCATTAATGAATAACTACATAGAGCTTGTTAAAATTTGGTTTGCATGATTGATCTCTAGAGTCTAGATATTTTCTGGTTGAGGTGTTTGAACAACAAGGAGACAATGCAAAGTCTTATAATAGTTACAATATGTTCATATGTGAGCTTGGCTGCACCTTTTATATTTGAGTTTGCTTCAAACAACCTTGCTAGCCTAGCCTTGTATTGAGAGGAATTCTTCTCGTGCATCCAAATCCTTGAGCCAATAACCATGCCATTTGTGTCCACCATACCTACCTACTACATGGTATTTCTCCGACATTCCAAAGTAAATTACTTGAGTGCTACCTTTAAAATTTCTATTCTTTGCCTTTGCAATACATAGCTCATGGGACAAATAACCTTAAAAACTATTGTGGTGAAGAATATGTACTTATGTGTCTTATTTCTTAATAAGTTGCTTGTTGAGCGGTAACCATGTTTCTGGGGACGCCATCAACTCTTTTACCTCTGTTGAATATCATGTGAGTTGCTATGCATGTTCGTCTTGTCTGAAGTAAGGGAGATTTTCATGATCAAATGGTTTGAGTATGCATACTGTTAGAGAAGAATATTGGGCCGCTAACTAAAGCCATGATTCATGGTGGAAGTTTCAGTGTGGACAACTAATCCTCAATCTCTTATGAGAATATTAATTGTTGTTGAATGCTTATGCATTAAGGAGGAGTCCATTATCTGTTGTCTATGTTGTCCCGGTATGGATGTCTAAGTTGAGAATAATCAAAAGCGAGAAATCCAATGCGAGCTTTCTCCTTAGACCTTTGTACAAGTGGCATAGAGGTACCCCTTTGTGACACTTGGTTGAAACATATGCTATGCAATGATAATCCATGTTAATCCAAGCTAATTAGGACAAGGTGCGAGCACTATTGGTATACTATGCATGAGGCTTGCAACTTATAAGATGTCTTATACATAACACATATGCTTTATTACTACCGTTGACAAAATTGTTTATTGTTTTCAAAATGAAAAGGTCTAGCACAAATATAGTAATCAATGCTTCCCTCTGCGAAGGGCCTTTCTTCTACTTTATTGTTGAGTCAGTTTGCCTATTCTTTCTATCCCAGAAGCAAACACTTGTATCAACTATGTGCATTGATTCTTACATGTTTACTTATTGCACTTGTTATATTGCTTTGTGTTGACAATTATCCATGAGATATACATGTTGAAGTTGAAAGCAACTTGCTGAAACTTATATCTTCCTCTCGTGTTGCTTCAATGCCTTTACTTTGAATTTATTGCTTTATGAGTAACTCTTATGCAAGTCTTATTGATGCTTGTCTTGAAAGTATTATTCATGAAAAGTCTTTGCTATATGATTCATTTGTTTACTCATTATCTTCATCATTGCTTCGAATCGCTGCATTCATCTCATATGCTTTACAATAGTATGATCAAGATTATGATAGCATGTCACTTCGTAAATTATCTTTGTTATCGTTTACCTACTCGAGGGCCAGTAGGAACTAAGCTTGGGGATGCTTGATACGCCCCAAACGTATCTATAATTTCTTATGTTCCATGCTACTTTTATGATGATACTCACATGTTTTATACACATTATATGTCATTATTATGCATTTTCCGGCACTAACCTATTGACGAGATGCCGAAGAGCCAGTTGTTGTTTTCTGCTGTTTTTGGTTTCAGAAATCCTAGTAAGGAAATATTCTCGGAATTGGACGAAATCAACGCCCAGGGTCCTATTTTTGCACGAAGCTTCCAGAAGACCGGAGAGGAAACGAAGTGGGGCCACGAGGTGGCAACACACTAGGGCGGCGCGGCCTGGACCCTGGCCGCGCGGCCCTGTTGTGTGGGGCCCCCGTGACACCTCCTGACCTGCCCTTCCGCCTACTTAAAGTCTTCGTCGCAAAACCCCCAGTACCGAGAGCCACGATACGGAAAACCTTCCAGAGACGCCGCCGCCGCCAATCCCATCTCGGGGATTCAGAGATCGCCTCCGGCACCCTCGCCGGAGAGGGGAATCATCTCCCGAGGTCTCTTCATCGCCATGATCGCCTCCGGATCGATGTGTGAGTAGTCCACCCCTGGACTATGGGTCCATAGCGGTAGCTAGATGGTTGTCTTCTCCTCATTGTGCTATCATGTTAGATCTTGTGAGCTGCCTATCATGATCAAGATCATCTATTTGTAATCCTTCATGTTGTGTTTGTTGGGATCCGATGAATATTGAATACTATGTCAAGTTGATTATCAATCTATCATATATGGTATTTATGTTCTTGCATGCTCTCCGTTGCTAGTAGAGGCTCTGGCCAAGTTGATACTTGTAACTCCAAGAGGGAGTATTTATGCTCGATAGTGGGTTCATGCCTCCATTAAATCCGGGACGATGACGAGAAAGTTCTAAGGTTGTGGATGTGTCGTTGCCACTAGGGATAAAACATCGATGCTTTGTCTAATGATATTTGTGTTGATTACATTACGCACCATACTTAATGCAATTGTCCGTTGTTTACAACTTAATACTGGAGGGGGTTCTGATGATAACCTCGAAAGTGGACTTTTTAGGCATAGATGCATGTCTGGATAGCGGTCTATGTACTTTGTCGTAATGCCCTGATTAAATCTCATAGTACTCATCATGATATATGTATGTGCATTGTTATGCCTTCTTTATTTGTCAATTGCCCAACCGTAACTTGTTCACCCAACATCCGCTTATCTTATGGGAGAGACACCACTAGTGAACCGTGGACCTCGGTCCTATTCTTTACATCTGAAATACAATCTACCGCAATTGTTCTTTATCTGTTCTTCGCAAACAATTATCATCTTCCACACAATACATCTAATCCTTTGTTTACAGATAGCTCGGTGAGATTGACAACCTCATCGTTACGTTGGGAGCAAAGTTATGTGATTGTGTTGTGCGGGTTCCACGTTGGCGCGGAATCCCTGGTGTTGCGCCGCACTACACTCCGCCACCATCAACCTTCAACGTGCTTCTTGACTCCTACTCGGTTCGATAAACCTTGGTTTCTTACCGAGGGAAAACTTGCCGCTGTACGCATCACACATTCCTCTTGGTGTTCCCAACGGACGTGTGCCATCACACGCATCACCCCCTTCGGCCGCCTCTCTTCCGCGTACTTCATCTACCCGAAAACCTAAGGTGCTGAAAATAATCGCGAGGAGACACAGCGCCGCCTCTCGCGGGGCGGAAAACACCAGAGAGAAAAGAGCTCTCCGGCAGGCTGAAATCCGCCGGGGAAATTCCCTCCCGGAGGGGGAAATCGACGCCATCGTCACCGCCATCGAGATGGACTTCATTGGGATCATCATCACCATCATCTCCACCACCGTCACCGTCATTTCCACCGCTGCACCTCGTCACCGTTGTAACATCTAGGGTTGAATCTTGATTGTTTCATAGGGGAAACTCTCCCGGTATTGATTACTCCTTGTTATTGATGCTATTGAGTGAAACCATTGTACCAAGGTTTATGTTCAGATTGTTATTCATCATCATATCACCTCTGATCATGTTCCATATGATGTCTCGTGAGTAGTTCGTTTAGTTCTTGAGGACATGGGTGAAGTCTAAATGTTAGTAGTGAACTATGTTGAGTAATATTCAATGGTTTGATATTTAAGTTGTGGTGTTATTCTTCTAGTGGTGTCATGTGAACGTCGACTACATGATATTTCACCTTTATGGGCCGAGGGAATACATCTTGTATTCGTTTGCTAATTGTGGGGTTGCAGAGTGACAGCAACCTGAACCCCTGTTGGTATATCGATGCAGGAGGGATAGCAGGATCTTAGAGTTTAAGGCTGTGGTTAGATTTATCTTAATTACTGTGACGCCCCGGAACCGGTATCCTGAGGATTCCAGCGATCCCGCCGAAATCCGCACGATATCGATCTCGAGACGCCCTCCGACACGACGTGCGCGACGAATCACACACGTGATGCCAGAGGAATTAACACGAGCGGTAACATTACAACAGGATTACAATAGAGCCCACAAGATACATATATTACAACAACGACTCCAACGAGCCAAGATTCAAATATACAATACAAAGATCCAAATCATACATAAGATCGAATACGTCCGAGTACTGGACAAGATACAAATTGGACTAAGAGTCCCGAAGATAACCAAGTGGCGTCCATAACCCCGCTCAGGCCAAGCCGGAAGGGTAACCTTGCTAACGTCGTCATCTCGTACTCGTCAAAGTCGGGCCATGGGTTGCCGACAAGAGAGAGGAAGCAAAGAGAAAGGGGAAAAGGCGAGAGTAAGTACCAAGGAACGAACTCCGGCACGTACTTAGCGAGACTTAGAAATGGCTATGCTCGCCGAGCGAGTATAAATATATATCGCTCTGGGGCTATATGGTAGGTTTAGCGGCAGCAAAACTATAACCAATAGAGACACACTACAACATCCGTCTACTCGGATAAGATAAGAGAGCGCATAAGGTAACGGATAAAATACTACACAAACATAACCCAGCCAAATACACATATCCCCTTCAACAATTGCGAAGAGGCAATGTAAAAGGCACTCAACGGTGGACAAGTTTTATTAGGTATCGGTTGTAGTAATGCTATATTACTACGCAAGTTATTAGCAGATTATTAGCAACAAGATAACGGTGTAAGTTGTTCTATGATCAAGCTATACAATTCCAAGTCGTCCATAACCGCGGACACGGCTTATCGATAAGATGTACACCCTGCAGGGTTGCCCAAATGTAACCATACGCATGCTCGACCCACTTACGACAGGTGGATGTCTCACAACAAGACCGTTCCCAGTTCAACAAGAAAGTCTAGGGGGGCCACCCAACTAAGCTACCCGTGACGAAGTCCGGCCGTACTCCGAGACGGACTCAGGGTTTGCGTCGGCGGCTAGGCGTGCGAACCACACGCTTTCGCTAAACGTCCCGCGGGGTACAGTACAGAATATAAACACCCGAAGGCAACGAGAAGTAAACACCCGAAGGCAACAGTATATAAACATGCATGCGCCAAATAAAACCAAGGTTGTGGCCCCCTTTTCAACTGACTTGAGAAAAGGTAATGGGTGAGGGGGGGTCCCGATAATCTTCCCCACGCATGGGTAGAGCGCTCAATCTCGGAACAGATAACAAGAACTCGGGTCCTAGGGGACATTAGCGAGTCAAAGTTCCGATGCTTTCGCAAAGGGGCTCACAGATGCCTCTGCTTACAATTTTAGTTGTTAACAATTAAATAGAGCATGTGTATCTCCAACAACTGGATATAGCATGTGATAACCTCCCAACAACTCAACATATCCCGATAACAGATCGAGATAAACAACAGAGCCTAAACACGCCTACGACTCGCAAGGCTCAAACATCAAACAACGGCTATGGGTAAGGAATGATACATATAGGATTCTTAGGGTAACAAGTGGAATAGGACACGTGACTCGATAAAGAAGCGCAACATAAGGATAGCAATGCGAGGGAGAGAGTAAAATAGGTGAAGAGAGAGGGCTCGCCTGTGAAAAGCTGTAGAAGCACTTGTCGGAGAACTCGTCGTATCTCACATCACCACTTCGTGATCCTATCCGGGAAGAAGCAAATGCTGGAACATACATCGGATGCAAATCTTACTACTACAACAGAAGAATCGGCATGCTCATGATATGGTATGCATGCATGACATGGCAAACATGATGCGGCGAGGCAACTTATCCAAATTAAGCGGAATCGGAATCCCGGACAAACAATTATTAGGTTCGAGTTGTTTATCTACCCCGCATATTAAATGTTGATTAGCATGGTATAAGCATGGTATGGGTGCACTACGCAAATTTAAATGGAGCCGGGATAAGAGAGAAACAATCCCGCACAATTCCATATTTAAATTAGCTGATTCACTATTACCCAAACCACCACAAGATATCCGATGCGATGCATAATGATATGATAAATGCAACAAGTTATAGATGGTACATTTATAAAATAGGTTGGCTTAGGATCGGGGTCTCACGGTATTGGAACAAAGGGTCGCCGGGTCGACGAGGAAAAGAGGAAGACGGGGTCTCCATCTTCAGATCCGGGAAGGAGAACTTGAAGTTCCGGCTTCAATTGTCGGTGGAGAACTTGCATTGTTGGTCCGCGAGGCACTCAGGTAGATCTTGTCAACGAGAGGAACTTGGCAACAGCATAGGCCCAAAGGCGGGGATGCAAACCGGCAGCAGATTACGTACATCAACGGAGAACTCGGTCGAGGACAGAAGCACATATGCCGGCCGAAAAACATGGCATACACGCGCAGGCTAGCGGTAGCACACAATGGATAGAACGAGCAGGCGTTGGCGTTGAACCGAAACGAGAGGGGGTCGACGAACTCGGGCGGTTGCTGCGAGAGGAGCTCCTGGCGACGGCGTCCTTGGCGACGGGCGAGCACGCGTGCGTACCGGAGAGGGACGGGAGGCCACACCGGACGCGCGCACGTGGAGGCGAGGTTGACGGTCGCGGGGACTTGAGCGGCGCGCTGCCGCGGGGGTCAAGGCGACGGGGTCGGCAGGAAGCCGAGCTCGAAGGAGACGAGGTGGCTGCGCAGCCTCGTGAGGCTAGGAGGACGTGGAGCTCGAACGCGGGGCCGGACTCGGAGAGGCGCAACGGTTGCCTCGAGCTTGGGAGGAGAGGGCGGGCATCGAGCGAAGCTCGGACGCGGCGACGAAGGGCAGGGCGGCGCGGGGCGAAGAGGAGGAGGCGGCTCACGGCGGGTGGCGGCATGACGCGACGGAGAGGGCTCGAGGAAGGGAGGAGCTCGCGAGAGGAGCGAGCGGCGAGGCGACGGGGTCGGAGATCGACGGAGGCGAGGTTGGGGCGCGAGAGGTGCCGGCGGGGGCGACGTGCACGGGTCGCTCGGGAGCGAGGAGAGGGGCTCGGGGAGAGACCGAGAGAGAGGTGGGAGGACCGAGCCGCGATAAGGAAAAAGGGAGGGCTTTCTCGTAAAAAGGAAAAGCCGGCGGCGGGGTGTGGGGATACAAAAAGACCAAGGAGGCGGTGGGGGCTTTAGGGTTTGCCCTAGCGGGCCGTAGAGAGAGCCGCCGCTGGGCCTACTTGGGCCTGGCCGGATGGGAGGCTTGTCTCCCTTTTTTTTATGAAACCGTTTTCTTTTGTTATTTTTCTGATTTGATTTAAAACCAATTTTAAATAGTTTTTATACCAGAAGATAAAACAGGAAAAATAGAATATAATTTTGGGATAAGGAGGAGAGAATAATTTTGGGCAAAAGAAAATAAAGTTTAATAAAATAATTTGCGGACAAAAATATGCATGATGACATGATAACTTGGAACGACGCGGAAAAACGAACGGCAAAGAAAAACAAATCTATGGGGTTTTTCCGGGTCGTTACAAACGACACCACTAACAAGGAATCTCGCCCCGAGATTCCACCTCAAGGTACGGGGGAGAGAGGTGAACTATCGGATCTTCTTGCGCCATGCTGACATTCACATGTACCGGCGTGGAACCTTCTTCTCGGCGAAGTGTTGATCTTGTCGACACCACTAACAAGAAGTGTTGCTCCAGGTAGAGCGGCGACACCACCAACAAGAAGTCGTTGTTCCGTTGACGAGGATGACTCCGGAGAAAACAAAGGAAGGAGTAACGAGCCACATGGATCCACCAATTCATCGTAACAAGAGCGAATAATAAGAGTAGTCGGTATGGTCATGACTCCATCCCGCACTCAAAGTATTACTCTGCACATGAATAGGAGAGTCGTGTAACAACTCTGGACTCGATTGACGATATCGACAAGCATTGTCAGCGAAGATTCGATGGAGCCAAAGAACAAATAATTGTAGAAAGATCAGAGAGGCATAGATGACATCGATGGAGAAGACGAAGGTTAGCCGCCGGTGATGTTCTTTTGTCAGAAATCTTCAGAGATCGGTCCTAATAGGTGAAGGCATAGATCGTCCAACCCATGTCGGAACCTAAGACTCGGAGAAGCAGATAAGAGAGAAGACTCAAAACTCGCAGAGGTAAGAGGAGAAAGAATATAGATAAGGAGAAAAACAGAGCTAATCAGATCTATCCAACGAGTTTTCAGAAAATAGTTTTGACACTAGACACAACGTCCGTTGGCAAGGTTATCCTCACAGGCCGGACTAGTGGGGTACCGTCAACCCGAGGCTCGATACCAACTTGTGACGCCCGGAACCGGTATCCTGAGGATTCCAGCGATCCCGCCGAAATCCGCACAATATCGATTTCGAGACGCCCTCCGACACGACGTGCGCGACGAATCACACACGTGATGCCGCAGGAATTAACACGAGCGGTAACATTACAACAGGATTACAATAGAGCCCACAAGATACATATATTACAACAACGACTCCAACGAGCCAAGATTCAAATATACAATACAAAGATCCAAATCATACATAAGATCGAATACGTCCGAGTACGGACAAGATACAAATTGGACTAAGAGTCCTGAAGATAACCAGTGGCGTCCATAACCCTGCCCAGGCCAAGCCGGAAGGGTAACCTTGCTAACGTCGTCATCTCGTACCTGTCAAAGTCGGGCCATGAGTTGCCGACAAGAGAGAGGAAGCAAAAGAGAAAGGGGAAAAGGCGAGAGTAAGTACCAAGGAACGAACTCCGGCACGTACTTAGCGAGACTTAGAAATGGCTATGCTCGCCGAGCGAGTATAAATATATATCGCCTGGGGCTATATGGTAGGTTTAGCGGCAGCAAAACTATAACCAATAGAGACACACTACAACATCCGTCTACTCAGATAAGATAAGAGAGCGCATAAGGTAACAGGATAAAATACTACACAAACATAACCCAGCCAAATACACATATCCCCTTCAACAATTGCGAAGAGGCAATGTAAAAGGCACTCAACGGTGGACAAGTTTTATTAGGTATCGGTTGTAGTAATGCTATATTACTACGCAAGTTATTAGCAGATTATTAGCAACAAGATAACGGTGTAAGTTGTTCTATGATCAAGCTATACAATTCCAAGTCGTCCATAACCGCGGACACGGCTTATCGATAAGATGTACACCCCGCAGGGGTTGCCCAAATGTAACCATACGCATGCTCGACCCACTTACGACAGGTGGATGTCTCACAACAAGACCGTTCCCAGCTCAACAAGAAAGTCTAGGGGGGCCACCCAACTAAGCTACCCGTGACGAAGTCCGGCACGTACTCCGAGACGGACTCGGGGTTTGCGTCGGCGGCTAGGCGTGCGAACCACACGCTTTCGCTAAACGTCCCGCGGGGTACGCATGTAATATAAACACCCGAAGGCAACAGAAGTAAACACCCGAAGGCAACAAGTATATAAACATGCATGCGCCAAATAAAACCAAGGTTGTGGCCCCCTTTTCAACCGACTTGAGAAAAGGTAATGGGTGAGGGGGTCCCGATAATCGTCCCCACGCATGGGTAGAGCGCTCAATCTCGGAACAGTATAACAAGAACTCGGGTCCTAGGGGACATTAGCGAGTCAAAGTTCCGATGCTTTCGCAAAGGGGCTCACAGATACCTCTGCTTACAATTTTAGTTGTTAACAATTAAATAGAGCATGTGTATATCCAACAACTGATATAGCATGTGATAACCTCCCAACAACCCAACATATCCCGATAACAGATCGAGATAAACAACAGAGCCTAAACACGCCTACGACTCGCAAGGCTCAAACATCAAACAACGGCTATGGGTAAGGAATGATACATATAGGATTCTTAGGGTAACAAGTGGAATAGGACACGTGACTCGATAAAGAAGCGCAACATAAGGATAGCAATGCGAGGGAGAGAGTAAAATAGGTGAAGAGAGAGGGCTCGCCTGTGAAAAGTCAGTAGAAGCACTTGTCGGAGAACTCGTCGTATCTCACATCACCACTTCGTGATCCTATCCGGGAAGAAGCAAATGCCGGAACATACATCGGATGCAAATCTTACTACTACAACGAAGAATCGGCATGCTCATGATATGGTATGCATGCATGACATGGCAAACATGATGCGGCGAGGCAACTTATCCAAATTAAGCGGAATCGGAATCCCGGACAAACAATTATTAGGTTCGAGTTGTTTATCTACCCCGCATATTAAATGTTGATTAGCATGGTATAAGCATGGTATGGGTGCACTACGCAAATTTAAATGGAGCCGGGATAAGAGAGAAACAATCCCGCACAATTCCATATTTAAATTAGCTGATTCACTATTACCCAAACCACCACAAGATATCCGATGCAATGCATAATGATATGATGAATGCAACAAGTTATAGATGGCACATTTATAAAATAGGTTGGCTTAGGGTCGGGGTCTCACGGTATCGGAACAAAAGGGGTCGCCGGGTCGACGAGGAAAAGAGGAAGACGGGATCTTGATCTTCGGATCCGGGAAGGAGAACCTGAAATTCCGGCTTCAATTGTCGGTGGAGAACTTGCATTGTTGGTCCGCGAGGCACTCGTGTAGATCTTGTCAACGAGAGGAACTTGGCAACAAGCATAGGCCCAAAGGCGGGGATGCAAACCAGGCAGCAGATTACGTACATCAACGGAGAACTCGGTCAGTGACGAAGCACATATGCCGGCCGAAAAACATGGCATACACGCGCAGGCTAGCGGTAGCACACAATGGATAGAACGAGCAGGCGTTGGCGTTGAACCGAAACGAGAGGGGTCGACGAACTCGCGGCGGCCGCGAGAGGAGCCCCGGCGACGGCGTCCTTGGCGACGGGCGAGCACACGTGCGTACCGGAGAGGGACGGAGGCCACACGGACGCGCGCACGTGGAGGCGAGGTTGACGGTCGAGGGGACTTGAGCGGCGCGCTGCCGTGCAGGGGTCAAGGCGACGGGGCTCGGCAGGAAGCCGAGCTCGAAGGAGACGAGGTGGCTGCGCAGCCTGTGAGGCTAGGAGGACGTGGAGCTCGAACGCGGGCCGGACTCGGAGAGGCGCAACGGTTGCCTGAGCTTGGGAGGAGAGGGCATGGCGTCGAGCGAAGCTCGGACGCGGCGACGAAGGGCAGGGCGGCGCGGGGCGAAGAGGAGGAGGCGGCTCACAGCGGGTGGCGGCATGACGGCCGGAGAGGGCTCGAGGAAGGGAGGAGCTCGCAGAGGAGCGAGCGCAGCGAGGCGACGGGGTCGGAGATCGACGGAGGCGAGGTTGGGGCGAGAGGTGCCGGCGGGGGCGACGTGCACGGGTCGCTCGGGAGCGAGGAGAGGGGCTCCGGGGAGAGACCGAGAGAGAGGTGGGAGGACCGAGCCGCGATAAGGAAAAAGGGGGAGGGTTTTCTCGTAAAAGGAAAAGCCGGCGGCGGGGGTGTGGGGATGCAAAAAGACAAAGGAGGCGGTGGGGGCTTTTAGGGTTTGCCCTAGCGGGCCAGAGAGAGGCCGCCGGCTGGGCCTACTTGGGCCTGGCCGGATGGGAGGCTTGTCTCCCTTTTTTTTTATGAAACCGTTTTCTTTTGTTATTTTTCTGATTTGATTTAAAACCAATTTTAAATAGTTTTTATACCAGAAGATAAAACAGGAAAAATAGAATATAATTTTGGGATAAGGAGGAGAGAATAATTTTGGGCAAAAGAAAATAAAGTTTAATAAAATAATTTGCGGACAAAAATATGCATGATGACATGATAACTTGGAACGACGCGGAAAAACGAACGGCAAAGAAAAACAAATCTATGGGGTTTTTCCGGGTCGTTACAATTACTTTCTTGTATTTGCGGATGCTTGCAAGGGGTATAATCACAAGTATGTATTAGTCATAAGAAGGGCGGTGCATTAGCATAGGTTCACCCACACAACACTTATCAAAACAATGAAGATTAATCAACTATATGAAGCGAAAGCACTAGACTAAATTCCCGTGTGTCCTCAAGAACGTTTGGTCATCATAAGTAAACAAACCGGCTTGTCCTTTGTGCTAAAAAGGATTGGGCCACTCGCTGCAACTATTACTCTCGTATTTTATTTACTTGTACTTTATTTATCTCGCTATATCAAAACCCCTGTCCGTGAGCATTTACGATGAATCCTTCATCGGAACTGCTTGTCAACACCTTCTGCTCCTCGTTGGGTTCGACACTCTTATTTATCTAAAGTACTACGATACACCCCCTATACTTGTGGGTCATCAATGCTATTCAGAGAGTTTATGTACGCTCTTCAAAAAGGTAAAGTGACTAAAATTGAGAAGAGAATTGAGCTGTGATTGATATTCGATATACTTAAAAACTCTGAAGAGAAGAGATTATTTTGGACTCAGGTCTTTCACAATTGGGAAAGAACAAGCGTTCTTACAATAAATATTCTCGTGAAATAAATAAAACTGATACTATATCATTTTCTAATACTAGTAGAGTATATGTCAGGAAGAAATTAACTACAAAATATGGAAATTGAGCACTTCTGGCTCACACGATAGTTTTGTCTATTTCTCGTTGTATCTACAAATAACACGCCAGCAAGAACTACAAAATATGGAAATTACTCACAAAATGGTTATGTCATTCGCAACAAATGTAGGATATATCTTCACTATCCTATGACGTACTTTTATGTTAAAACATATTTTTTGGTACACTATTTCTATATAGTTGTTAAATTACAGTCACAAAAGTGGTTTCGTATACAAATACAATGGCATGAAATATACATACAT
>NC_061513.1:56356149-56421482 GCF_022539505.1 Lolium rigidum | reverse complement strand
CTCCTATATTTGATGATTATGGTGATAATGATAGCTACCCTGTTGAATTTTCTCCCACTACAATTAATAAGAATGACTATGCTTATGTTGGGAGTAGTAATTATCTTATGTATGAAACTTATGATAAGAATGCTTTATGTGATAGTTATATTGTTGAGTTTGTTCATGATGTTACTGAAAGTTATTATGAGAGAGGGAAACATGGTTATATGCATCTTAATAATATTAAGTTTCCCCTCTTTATGTTGAGAATCTTGAAGTTGAGCTTGTGTTGCCTTCCTATGCTCGTCACTTTGTTCTTCATGAATTTGTTTATTTACAAGATTCCTTTTCATAGGAAGTGGGTTAGGCTTAAATTTTTTTTGAATTTGCTTTTTGATGCTCTCTTTTGCTTCAACTCTTATTTCTTGTGAGTGCATCACTGAAATTACTGAGCTCATCTTAATGGCTATAAAGAAAACACTTCTTGGGAGACAACCCATGTTTTTACTATAGTACTTTTATTTTATATTTGAGTCTTGGAAGTTGTTTACTACTGTAGCAACCTCTCCTTATCTTAGTTTTGTGTATTGTTGTGTGATACGTCTCCGACGTATCGATAATTTCTTATGTTCCATGCCACATTGTTGATGATATCTACATGTTTTATGCATACTTTATGTCATATTTATGTGTTTTCCGGAACTAACCTATTGACGAGATGCCGAAGGGCCAGTTGCTGTTTTCTGCAGTTTTTGGTTTCAGAAATCCTAGTAAGGAAATATTCTCGGAATCGGACGAAATCAACGCCCAGCATCTTAGAATCCCCGGAAGCATCCAGAACACCCGAGAGCCGCTAGAGAGGGGACACTGGGCCTCCAGATGATAGGCCGGCGCGGCCCAGGCCCTGGCCGCGCCGCCTTATGGTGTCGTCGCCTCGTTGACCTTCTGACGCCGCCTCTTCGCCTATATAAAGGTCCCAGACCTAAAACCTCGATACGGAAAAGCCACGGTACGAGAAACCTTCCAGAGCCGCCGCCATCGCGAAGCCAAGATCTGGGGGACAGGACTCTCTGTTCCGGCACGCCGCCGGGACGGGGAAGTGCCCCCGGAAGGCTTCTCCATCGACACCGCTGCCATCTCCACCGCCATCTTCATCAACGCTGCTGTCTCCCATGAGGAGGGAGTAGTTCTCCATCGAGGCTCGGGGCTGTACCGGTAGCTATGTGGTCAATCTCTCTCCTATGTACTTAATTACAATGATCTCATGAGCTGCCTTACATGATTGAGATTCATATGAGTTTTGTATCACAATTCATCTATGTGCTACTCTAGTGATGTTATTAAAGTAGTCTATTCCTCCTCCATGATGTAATGTTGGCAGTGTGTGCATCATGAAGTACTTGGTTTATGCTATGATTGTGATCTCTTGTAGATTATGAAGTTAACTATTACTATGATGGTATTGATGTGATCTATTCCTCCTTTCATAGTGTGATGGTCACAGTGTGCATGCTATGTTAGTACTTGGTTTGGTTGTGTTGATCTATCTTGCACTCTAAGATTATTTAAACATGAATATCGAATATTGTGGAGCTTGTTAACTCCGGCATTGAGGGTTCGTGTAATCCTACGCAATTAGTGGTGTTCATCATCCAACAAGAGAGTGTAGAGTATGCATTTATCTATTCTGTTATGTGATCAAAGTTGAGAGTGTCCACTAGTGAAAGTATGATCCCTAGGCCTTGTTCCTAAATATCGCTATCGCTTGTTTACTTGTTTTATCGCGTTACTACCGCTGCGTTACTACTCGCTTGTTTACTCGTCCCGGGCAAAGCACTTTTCCGGTGCCGTTGCTACTACTTATTCATACCACCCGTATTTCACTATCTCTTCGCCGAACTAGTGCACCTATTAGGTGTGTTGGGGACACAAGAGACTTCTTGCTTTGTGGTTGCAGGGTTGCTTGAGAGGGATATCTTTGACCTCTTCCTCCCCGAGATCGATAAACCTTGGGTGATCCACTTAAGGGAAACTTGCTCGCTGTTCTACAAACCTCTGCTCTTGGAGGCCCAACACTGTCTACAAGAATAGAAGCTCCCGTAGACATCAAGCTACTTTTCCGGCGCCGTTGTCGGGGAGGAAAGGTAAAAGGCACTCATACTTCGGTTCCAGTGTAACAGATTACTTTTCGGCGCCATTGTGTTTGTGCTCGAAGCTATTTCCTTTAGATCCTGCAATTGCATCTTTTTGTTTCTTGTTTTACACTAGTTAGGCATAATGGAAAACAACAAAAATATGAGAGATCTTTATGAACTTTATCTTGAATTAGGACATGATGTGTTTGAAGAGAGAATTAAAAAACCTATGGAACTTTATATGCATGATAATGGGAATGTTATTAATATGAATGCTTTGAACACTATTGTTGCTAATGCTATGGAAAATTCTAAGCTTGGGGAAGCTGGTTTTGATGAGCATGATGTTTTTAGTCCCCCAAGCGTTGAGGAGAAAATTTACTTTGATGATACTTTACCTCCTATTTATGATGATTATAATGATAGTAGTCTTTTGTTGCCACCTGTTATGGAGGATAAATTTGATTATGATTACAATATGCCTCCTATATTTGATGATAGCTACTTTGTTGAATTTGCTCCCACTACAACTAATAAAATTGACTATGCTTATGTGGAGAGTAATAATTTTATGCATTAGACTCATGATAAGAATGCTTTATGTGATAGTTATATTGTTGAGTTTGCTCATGATGCTACTGAAAATATTTATGAGAGAGGAAAATATGGTTGTAGAAATTTTCATGTTACTAAAACACCTCTATATATGCTAAAAATCTTGAAGCTGCACTTGTTTTATCTTTCTATGCTTGTTGCATTATGCTTCTTGAACTTGTTTATTTACAAGATTCCTTTTCATAGGAAGCATGTTAGGCTTAAATTTGTTTTCAATTTGCCTCTTGATGCTCTCTTTTGCTTCAAATACTATTTCTTGCGAGTGCATCATTAAAACTGCTGAGCCCATCTTAATGGCTATAAAGAAAGAACTTCTTGGGACATAACCCATGTGTTTATTTTGCTACAGTATTTTGTTTTATATTTGTGTCTTGGAAGTTGTTTACTACTGTAGCAACCTCTCCTTATCTTAGTTTTGTGTTTTGTTGTGCCAAGTAAAGTCGTTGATAGTAAGGTTCATACTAGATTTGGATTACTGCGCAGAAACATATTTCTTTGCTGTCACGAATCTGGGCAAAATTCTCTGTAGGTAACTCAGAAAATTATGCCAATTTATGTGAGTGATCCTCAGATATGTACGCAACTTTCATTCAATTTGAGCATTTTCATTTGAGCAAGTCTGGTGCCTCAATAAAATTTGTCTTTACGGACTGTTCTGTTTTGACAGATTCTGCCTTTTATTTCGCATTGCCTCTTTTGCTATGTGGGATGGATTTCTTTGTTCCATTAACTTCCAGTAGCTTTGAGCAATGTCCAGAAGTGTTAAGAATGATTGTTTCACCTCTGAACATGTGAATTTTTGATTATGCACTAACCCTCTAATGAGTTGTTTTGAGTTTGGTGTGAAGGAAGTTTTCAAGGGTCAAGAGAGGAGGATGATATAGTACGATCAAGAAGAGTGAAAAGTCTAAGCTTGGGGATGCCCCGGTGGTTCACCCCTGCATATTTCAAGAAGACTCAAGCGTCTAAGCTTGGGGATGCCCAAGGCATCCCCTTCTTCATCGACAAATTATCGAGTTCCTTCTCTTGAAACTATATTTTTATTCGGTCACATCTTATGTACTTTACTTGGAGCGTCTGTGTGCTTTTGTTTTTGTTTTTGTTTGAATAAATACTTGTGTGGGAGAGAGACACGCTCCGCTGGTTCATATGAACACATGTGTTCTTAGCCTTTAATTTTCATGACGAAGGTTGAAACTGCTTCGTTAATTATTGTATGGTTGGAAATGGGAAATGCTACATGTAGTAATTGGTATGATGTCTTGGATAATGTGATACTTGGCAATTGTTGTGCTCATGTTTAAACTCTTGCATCATATACTTTGCACCTATTAATGAAGAAATACATAGAGCTTGCTAAAATTTGGTTTGCATAATTGGTCTCTCTAAGGTCTAGATAATTTCTAGTAAGAGTTTGAACAACAAGGAAGACGGTGTAGAGTCTTATAATATTTACAATATGTCTTTTATGTGAGTTTTGCTGCACCGGTTCATCCTTGTGTTTGTTTCAAACAACCTTGCTAGCCTAAGCCTTGTATCGAGAGGGAATACTTCTCATGCATCCAAAATCCTCTAGCCAAACACTATGCCATTTGTGTCCACCATACCTACCTACTACATGGTATTTCTCCGCCATTCCAAAGTAAATTGCATGAGTGCTACCTTTAAATTTCCATTCTTCACCTTTACAATATATAGCTCATGAGACAAATAGCCTAAAAACTATTGTGGTATTGAATATGTACTTATGCACTTTATCTCTTATTAAGTTGCTTGTTGTGCGATAACCATGTTCCCGGGGACGCCATCAACTACTCTTTGTTGAATATCATGTGAGTTGCTATGCATGTTCGTCTTGTCCGAAGTAAGGGCGATCTACCACCTTATGGTTAGAGCATGCATATTGTTAGAGAAGAACATTGGGCCGCTAACTAAAGCCATGATCCATGGTGGAAGTTTCGGTTTTGGACAATATCCTCAATCTCATATGAGAAAATTAATTGTTGTTACATGCTTATGCATAAAAGAGGAGTCCATTATCTGTTGTCTATGTTGTCCCGGTATGGATGTCTAAGTTGAGAATAATCAATAGCGAGAAATCTGATGCGAGCTTTCTCCTTAGACCTTTGTACATGCGGCATAGAGGTACCCCTTTGTGACACTTGGTTAAAACATGTGCATTGCGATGATCCCGGTAGTCTAAGCTAATTAGGACAAGGTGCGGGCACTATTAGTATACTATGCATGAGGCTTGCAACTTGTAAGATATAATTTACATGATACATATGCTTTATTACTACCGTTGACAAAATTGTTTCTTGTTTTCAAAATCAAAGCTCTAGCACAAATATAGCAATCGATGCTTTCCTCTTTGAAGGACCATTCTTTTTTACTTTTATTGTTGAGTCAGTTCACCTATTTCTCTCTACCTCAAGAAGCAAACACTTGTGTAAACTGTGCATTGATTCCTACATACTTGCATATTGCACTTATTATATTACTCTATGTTGACAATATCCATGAGATATACATGTTATAAGTTGAAAGCAACCGCTGAAACTTCATCTTCCTTTGTGTTGCTTCAATGCTTCTACTATGAATTATTGCTTTATGAGTTAACTCTTATGCAAGACTTATTGATGCTTGTCTTGAAGTACTATTCATGAAAAGTCTTTGCTATATGATTCATTTGTTTACTCATGTCATTACTATTGTTTTGATCGCTGCATTCATTACATGTTCTTACAATAGTATGATCAAGGTTATGATGGCATGTCACTCCAGAAATTATCTTTGTTATCGTTTACCTGCTCGGGACGAGCAGAACTAAGCTTGGGGATGCTGATACGTCTCCGACGTATCGATAATTTCTTATGTTCCATGCCACATTGTTGATGATATCTACATGTTTTATGCATACTTTATGTCATATTTATGCGTTTTCCGGAACTAACCTATTGACGAGATGCCGAAGGGCCGATTCGTTGTTTTCGCTGTTTTTGGTTTCAGAAATCCTAGTAAGGAAATATTCTCGGAATCGGACGAAATCAACGCCCAGCATCTTAGAATCCCCGAAAGCATCCAGAACACCCGAGAGCCGCCAGAGAGGGGACACTGGGCCTCCAGATGATAGGCCGGCGCGGCCCAGGCCCTGGCCGCGCCGCCTTATGGTGTCGTCGCCTCGTTGACCTTCTGACGCCGCCTCTTCGCCTATATAAAGGTCCCAGACCTAAAACCTCGATACTCGAAAAGCCACGGTACGAGAAACCTTCCGGAGCCGCCTCCATCGCGAAGCCAAGATCCGGGGGACAGGACTCTCCGTTCCGGCACGCCGCCGGGACGGGAAGTGCCCCGGAAGGCTTCTCCATCGACACCGCTGCCATCTCCACCGCCATCTTCATCAACGCTGCTGTCTCCCATGAGGAGGGAGTAGTTCTCCATCGAGGCTCGGGGCTCTACCGGTAGCTATGTGGTCAATCTCTCTCCTATGTACTTCAATACAATGATCTCATGAGCTGCCTTACATGATTGAGATTCGTATGAGTTTTGTGTCACAATTCATCTATGTGCTACTCTAGTGATGTTATTAAAGTAGTCTATTCCTCCTCCATGATGTAATGTTGGCAGTGTGTGCATCATGAAGTACTTGGTTTATGCTATGATTGTGATCTCTTGTAGATTATGAAGTTAACTATTACTATGATGGTATTGATGTGATCTATTCCTCCTTTCATAGTGTGATGGTCACAGTGTGCATGCTATGTTAGTACTTGGTTTGGTTGTGTTGATCTATCTTGCACTCTAAGGTTATTTAAACATGAATATCGAATATTGTGGAGCTTGTTAACTCTGGCATTGAGGGTTCGTGTAATCCTACGCAATTAGTGGTGTTCATCATCCAATAAGAGAGTGTAGAGTATGCATTTATCTATTCTGTTATGTGATCAAAGTTGAGAGTGTCCACTAGTGAAAGTATGATCCCTAGGCCTCGTTCCTAAATACTGCTATCGCTTGTTTACTGTTTTACTGCGTTACTACTGCTGCGTTACTACTGCTTGTTTACTGTCCTGGGCAAAGCACTTTTCTGGTGCCGTTGCTACTACTTATTCATACCACCTGTATTTCACTATCTCTTCGCCGAACTAGTGCACCTATTAGGTGTGTTGGGGACACAAGAGACTTCTTGCTTTGTGGTTGCGGGGTTGCTTGAGAGGGATATCTTTGACCTCTTCCTCCCTGAGATCGATAAACCTTGGGTGATCCACTTAAGGGAAACTTGCTGCTGTTCTACAAACCTCTGCTCTTGGAGGCCCAACACTTTCTACAAGAATAGAAGCTCCCGTAGACATCATTGTGCCAAGTAAAGTCGTTAATAGTAAGGTTCATACTAGATTTGGATTACTGCACAGAAACAGATTTCTTTGCTGTCACGAATCTGGGCCAAATTCTCTGTAGGTAACTCAGAAAATTATGCCAATTTACGTGAGTGATCCTCAGATATGTACGCAACTTTCATTCAATTTGAGCATTTTCATTTGAGCAATTCTGGTGCCTCAATAAAATTCATCTTTACGAACTGTTCTGTTTTGACAGATTCTGCCTTTTATTTCGCATTGCCTGTTTTGCTATGCTTGATGGATATTTCGATTCCATTGACTTTCAGTAGCTTTTTGCAATGTCCAGAAGTGTTAAAAATGATTATGTCACCTCTGAACATGTATATTTTAATTATGCACTAACCCTCTAATGAGTTGTTTTGAGTTTGGTGTGGAGGAAGTTTTCAAGGATCAAGAGAGGGAGATGATACAACATGATCAAGGAGAGTGAAAGCTCTAAGCTTGGGGATGCCCCGGTGGTTCACCCCTGCATATATCAAGAAGACTCAAGCGTCTAAGCTTGGGGATGCCCAAGGCATCCCCTTCTTCATCGACAACATTATCTGGTTCCTCTAGTGAAACTATATTTTTATTCCGTCACATCTTATGTGCTTTGCTTGGAGCGTCGGTTTGTTTTTGTTTTTGTTTTGTTTGAATAAAATGGATCCTAGCATTCATTGTGTGGGAGAGAGAGACGCTCCGCTGTTGCATATGGACAAGTATGTCCTTAGGCTTTACTCATAGTATTCATGGCGAAGTTTCTTCTTCGTTAAATTGTTATATGGTTGGAATTGGAAAATGATACATGTAGTAATTTGCTAAAATGTCTTGGATAATGTGATACTTGGCAATTGTTGTGCTCATGATTAAGCTCTTGCATCATATACTTTGCACCCATTAATGAAGAAATACATAGAGCATGCTAAAATTTGGTTTGCATATTTGATCTCTCTAAGGTCTAGATAATTTCTAGTATTTAGTTTGAACAACAAGGAAGACGGTGTAGAGTCTTATAATGTTTACAATATGTCTTTTATGTGAGTTTTGCTGCACCGGTTCATCCTTGTGTTTGTTTCAAATAACCTTGCTAGCCTAAAACCTTGTATCGAGAGGGAATACTTCTCATGCATCCAAAATCCTTGAGCCAAAAACTATGCCATTTGTGTCCACCATACGTACATACTACTTGGTATTTCTCCGCCATTCCAAAGTAAATTGCTTGAGTGCTACCTTTAAAATTTCCATCCTTTACCTTTACAATATATATCTCATGGGACAAATAGCCTAAAACTATTGTGGTATTGAATATGTACTTATGCACTTTATCTCTTATTAAGTTGCTTGTTGTGCGATAACCATGTTCCTGGGGACGCCATCAACTACTCTTTGTTGAATATCATGTGAGTTGCTATGCATGTCCGTCTTGTCTGAAGTAAGGGCGATTTACCACTTATTTAATAGTTAGAGCATGCATAATGTTAGAGAAGAACATTGGGCCGCTAACTAAAGCCATGAATCATGGTGGAAGTTTCAGTTTTGGACAAATATCCTCAATCTCATATGAGGACATTAATTGTTGCTACATGCTTATGCATTAAAGAGGAGTCCATTATCTCGTTGTCTATGTTGTCCCGGTATGGATGTCTAAGTTGAGAATAATCAAAAGCGAGAAATCCAATGCGAGCTTTCTCCTTAGACCTTTGTACGAGCGGCATAGAGGTACCCCTTTGTGACACTTGGTTAAAACATGTGTATTGCGATGACAATCCCGGTAATCCAAGCTAATTAGGACAAGGTGCGGGCACTATTAGTATACTATGCATGAGGCTTGCAACTTGTAAGACATAATTTACATGATACATATGCTTTATTACTACCGTTGACAAAATTGTTTCTTGTTTTCAAAACCAAAGCTCTAGCATAAATATAGCAATCAATGCTTCCCTCTGCGAAGGGCCTTTCTTTTACTTTCATGTTGAGTCAGTTCACCTATTTCTCTCCACCTCAAGAAACAAACACTTGTGTGAACTGTGCATTGATTCCTACATACTTGCATATTGCACTTATTATATTACTTTGCATTGACAATTATCCATGAGATATACATGTTATAAGTTGAAAGCAACCGCTGAAACTTCATCTTCCTTTGTGTTGCTTCAATACCTTTACTTTGAATTATTGCTTTATGAGTTAACTCTTATGCAAGACTTATTGATGCTTGTCTTGAAGTACAATTCATGAAAAGTCTTTGCTATATGATTCATTTGTTTACTCATGTCATTTACCATTGTTTTGATCGCTGCATTCATTACATATGCTTTACAATAGTATGATCAAGGTTATGATGGCATGTCACTCCAGAAATTATCTTTTTTATCGTTTACCTGCTCGGGACGAGCAGAAACTAAGCTTGGGGATGCTGATACGTCTCCGACGTATCGATAATTTCTTATGTTCCATGCCACATTATTGATGATATCTACATGTTTTATGCATACTTTACATCATATTTATGCATTTTCCGGAACTAACCTATTAACAAGATGCCGAAGAGCCGATTCTTGTTTTTCACGCTGTTTTTGGTTTCAGAAATCCTAGTAAGGAAATATTCTCGAGAATTGGACGAAATCAATGCCCGGGGGCCTATTTTCACACGAAGCTTCCGGAAGACCGAAGAGTCAACGAAGTGGGGCCACGAGGTGGCCGGGAGGTAGGGCGGCGCGGCCCGGCCCTTGGCCGCGCCGGCCTGTCTCCGGGCCCCTCGTGACGCCCCTTGACCTGCCCTTCCGCCTACAAATAGCCTTCGTCGCGAAACTCCCAGTACCGAGAGCCACGATACGGAAAACCTTCCAGAGACGCCGCCGCCGCCAATCCCATCTCGGGGGATTCAGGAGATCGCCTCCGGCATCCTGCCGGAGAGGGGATTCATCTCCCGGAGGACTCTACACCGCCATGGTCGCCTCCGGAGTGATGAGTGAGTAGTTCACCCCTGGACTATGGGTCCATAGCAGTAGCTAGATGGTTGTCTTCTCCTCATTATGCTTCATTGTCGGATCTTGTGAGCTGCCGAACATGATCAAGATCATCTATCCGTAATGCTATATGTTGTGTTTGTTGGGATCCGATGAATAGAGAATACCATGTTATGTTGATTATCAATTTATATCTATGTGTTGTTTATGATCTTGCATGCTCTCCGTTATTAGTAGAGGCTCGGCCAAGTTTTTGCTAGTAACTCCAAGAGGGAGTATTTATGCTCGATAGTGGGTTCATGTCTCCGTGAATGCGGGGAGTGACGAAACCTCTAAGGTTATGGATGTCTTGTTGCCACTAGGGATAAAACATTGATGCTATGTCCGAGGATGTAGTTATTGATTACATTACGCGCAATACTTAATGCAATTGTCTGTTGTTAGCAACTTAATACTCGGAGGGGATTCGGATGATAACCTGAAGGTGGACTTTTTAGGCATAGATGCATGCTGGATAGCAGTCTATGTACTTTGTCATAATGCCCAATTAAATCTCACAATACTCATCATATCATGTATGTGCATGGTCATGCCCTCTTTATTTGTCAATTGCCCAACTGTAATTTGTTCACCCAACATGCTATTTATCTTATGGGAGAGACACCTCTAGTGAACTGTGGACCCCGGTCCAATTCTCTATACTGAAATACAATCTACTGCAAGCTGTTCTCTTGTTTTACTGCAAACAATCATCATCCACACTATACATCTAATCCTTTGTTACGGCAAGCCGGTGAGATTGACAACCTCACTTTGTTTCGTTGGGGCAAAGCACTTGGTTTGTGTTGTGCGAGGTTCCACGTTGGCGCCGGAATCCCTGGTGTTGCGCCGCACTACATCTCGCCGCCATCAACCTTCAACGTGCTTCTTGACTCCTACTGGTTCGATTAAACCTTGGTTTCATACTGAGGGAAAACTTGCCGATGTACGCATCACACCCTCCTCTTGGGGTTCCCAACGGACGCGTGCTGTACGCGTATCACCCACCTCCTGTTAGCTTGAACCATTTGCACCGGAACAAAGGGACCTTAAAGGAGGGTCCATAGTCAAGTTCCCATATCTCCTCTATGTAACCATAATATGTGACCTTTTGCCCATTCTCGGTTGCTTGCATCAAAGCGGACACCACTTGTTTTGGTTGGTGCTCTTTTTATCTTGGGCGATCGTGTAAAATGTATTCCCATTTATCTCGTACCCTTGGAAAGTCGTTATAGTCGAAGATGGTGTCTTGGCCAACATGTACGAGCTGATCTACAACAGCATTGTCACTCATTAAATGTTTTCTCAACCAAGCTGCGAAAGTCTCCATGTGGGCCTTCCTAATCCAGGATTCGAGCTTCCCGGGTTGTCCAAGCGTAAAATATTCTTGTGTGTCTCAAAGTACGGGGCCACCAAGCTGGAATTGGTCAGAACTGTGTGGTGTGCTTCAGTCATAGAATGGCCGTCCATACATATCGTTGATTTCCTTCCGATCGTGCCTTTTCCACTTAGTCTCCCCTCGTGCCGCGATCGAGGAAGACCAATCGGCTTAAGGTCGGGAACAAAGTCAACACAAAACTCAATTACCTCCTCATTTCCATAGCCCTTGGCGATGCTTCCTTCCGGCCTAGCACGGTTACGAACATATTTCTTTAATACTCCCATGAACCTCTCGAAGGGGAACATATTGTGTAGAAATACGGGACCGAGAATGGAAATCTCTTCGACTAGGTGAACCGAGGAGGTGCGTCATAATATTGAAGAAGGATGGCGGGAACACCAACTCGAAGCCGACAAGACATTGGACCACATCGTTCTGTAACCGTGGTAGAACTTCGGATTGATTACCTTCGAGAGATTGCATTGAGGAATGCACATAGCTTCACAATGGCTACTCAAACATTTTCCGGCAGGAGCCCCTCAAAGCAATCGGAAGCAATTGCGTCATAATCACGTGGCGGTCGTGAGACTTCGAGGTTTTGGAACTTTCTCTCCGCCATGTTTATTATTCCCTTTATATTGGACGAGAATCCAGACGGGACCTTCATGCTTGCTCGGGCATTCAAAAAAGATGACCTTCTCTTCTTTGGTCGGAGCGTAGGCGGCACGACCTTGAAACCATTCCGGATGCCGGTCATCGGGGTCTTTCAAACGTTGTTTGGTCCTGCTTGTGCTTCCTTTGTATCATTTGTCTTCCCATACACGCCCAAGAAGCTTAGGAGGTTCACGCAAATATTCTTCGTAACATGCATCACGTCGATTGCGGAGCGGACATCTAGGACTTTCCAATATTCTAGCTCCCGAGAATATAGATTTCTTCTTCCACATGGCTGCGTGCCCGTCGGCTCCGTTCGGAACTGATTGTCCGCCGGGACCCTTTCCAAAGATGACTTTCAAATCCTTGACCATATCAAATACCTCAGCACCGGTGCGTTCCGCGAGCTTCGGCCGGTGATCTGCCTTGCCGTTGTAATGCTTGCCTTTCTTTCTTACTTGGATGAATTTTCGGAAGAAATCGACGATGCCCAAGGTACACGTTCTTCTTACAATTTGGCAAATGTACACTTTCGGTCTCATGTAAGCGAGTGCGTGCATGCATTGTATCCCTTATTTGACGGTCCCGAAAGGTTACTAAGAGCGAGGCCAATCGTTGATGGTTACGAAAAGCAACGCTCGTAGGTCAAATTCCTCTTCTTTGTGCTCATCCCACACACGGACACCAGGTCTGCCCCACAGTCTGTAAAAGTTCATCAACTAATGGCCTTAGGTACACATCGATGTCGTTGCTCGGGTTGGTTCGGACCTTGGATGAGCACCGGCATCATAATGAACTTCCGCTTCATACACAACCAAGGAGGAAGGTTGTAGATGCATAGAGTCACGGGCCAGGTGCTATGGCTGGAGCTCGCTCGCCAAAAGGATTCATGCCATCCGTACTTAGACCAAATCTTATGTTCCTTGCGTCAGTCGCAAAATCTTCGAACTCTCTGTCGATCTTTCTCCATTGCGTTCCATCTGCGGGGTGTCTCAACTCCCCGTCCGAGCTTACGGTCCTCTTTGTGCCATCGCAACAACTTGGCATGCTCTTTGCTCACGAACAGACGTTTCAACCGTGGTATTATAGGAGCATACCACATCACCTTGGCGGGAACCCTCTTCCTGGGTTTCTCGCCCTCAACATCGTCACCGGGGTCATCGTCTCCGATCTTATAACGCAATGCGAGTGCATACCGGACATTCATTCAAATTCTCGTATTCACCGCGGTAGAGGATGCGATCGTTGATGCATGCATGTATCTTCAGAACCTCTAAACCTAGAGGGCAGACAACCTTCTTTGCTTCGTACGTACTGGCGGGCAACTCGTTATTCTTTGGAAACATATTCTTCAACATTTTCAGCAAGTTTTCAAATGCCGAGTCAGCTACACCGGCCTGTGCCTTCGATTTCAGCAAATCCAGTGTGCAGCCCAGCTTTTTCAAACCATTATCGCATCCGGGGTACAGCGACTTTCTGTGATCCCCTAACATGCGATCCAAATTCTCCCTCTCCTTTTCAGTTTCGCAGCGTCTCCGTGCATCAACAATGGTCCGACCAAGATCATCAACGGGCTCATCACGTGCCTCTTCTTCACCTTCCCCTTCACCTTCCCCTTCACCTTCAGCATCCTCCATGAAAGTATCACCGAAATGATCAAGATAGTTTTCATCGATGAAATCATCCCCTTCTTCATCTTCTTCCATTATAACCCCTCTTTCTCCATGCTTGGTCCAACAATTATAGCTTGGTATGAAACCGTGCCGAAGCAGGTGCGGGTGAACTTCTCTTGAGGAAGAGTAACCCTTCCGATTCTTACAGGTCAACACATGGACGAGATAACAAAACCCTTACGCTTGTTCGCATTAGCCACTACGAGGAAATCTTTCAAACCCGTAGTGAACTCGCCGGAGAGTCGGTTACCGTACATCCATTGCCGATTAATCTGCATTATTATAATATAAAATATATAATTAACCATCATGCATTTGTTAAACTAACTAGCTATAAACAATAGAAATTAAACAATGAACTACACACATGCATATTTTATCAATGACACATATGAAAGGTTCAAGTTGCTAACCGCGATCGAGGAGGAAAAAATAAATGAGGAAGCTCAAGTGTGGCTCCGACACTTCATATCATGTTTGTTTCATGCTCTTGGGGCATTTCATCAAACACCTTGTGTGCATAAGAGGAACCAAAAGCAAACCTACACCCTCTTGTGAAGCTTGTGAAGAGAAGTGGCACCAAATGGCTAAGTGCTGTGAGCTGAGGCCCTTTTATAGGGATGGGCCTTTAGTCCCGGTTGGCACAGCCAACCGCGACTAAAGGCCTTCGGGCCAGGCCCGAGAAACTTTAGTCGCGGTTGGCACGGCCAACCGCGACTAAAGCCCCTCCCGTCCACCGGCTGGCCGGCCGAGCGCGCTGGGCCCAGGTCTTTAGTCGCGGTTCGCCACCCGAACCGCGACTAAAGACCCCATTAGTCGCGGTTCCTATATTTTGGTGACTAATGGGGCTGGACGGAAGATCATTTTTCTACCAGTGTTGGCGCATAAACCTTTTTATTTCTCGAGCTTCACCTGTGGTAGGTTTTATAAATGTTTCATGGAAGTTTCAGTAGATTCTTGTTTCATGAAGAAACACAAATATGTCTAATGGATGTATGGAGAATTGGAGATTCAACAGAATTTCATATATCTTTTATATATGTTGGCATGAAGGAACACGCGTGCATGCGGTTTCATGTATCTTTCACAACCTTTTGTGCATTATTTGTGAAATTGTCCGTTAGAGTTTGTGATACACCGATTAACACATACACGATGCCCGAGAGGGTCATCGTGTACCTTCTGCTAACACTATCGACCCCCGTAAGCGGGGTGAGCCAACGCATCATCTTTCACATCCCTAGCTAACATCCGAATTTTGCATGTATTTCTTTTGTTGTGAGAAGTATGTGTCTCAGAAGTCGGATTGCGAATCGACCTAGTTATCTATCTTTTTATTTTCAATCTCTTAGTTCTCGTAGTGCTAGCAAATAGTCACATCGCAATTTGCACCTGACGTGCTGGTGTTTATTATAAAAATTGGAACCAAGGTGTTCCCCAATCTATTAAGTAATGCCGTATTTGTAACGGTTTTTTTACTTTCACTAACAGAGTCAATCATCAGGAAACATTGTGCATTCTAGTGATGTCAACAAGAACTGGGCATATGACACTAGCCATAGGTTATTGGCGTGCGGCCCAGGGGGTTATCAATCCTCTTCCGCTAACACTATCACCCCCGATACAGATCAACACCACGGCGGGGTGGGGGTGAGGGGCTTCGCCCCCTCACACTTCCCGCATCCCCATACGTAATAAGAGCTTTTATATGAATTTGGATCGGAACTTAACAAGCTCACCCCCTAGCTGAATGTATTACTAGATGGATTTTTTCGTTACCTGAGGTTTGGAACGGTGTCAACACATCGTCCCTCACAATCCTATCTACCATTCTTAGCTTGCATGCACTTCACTCAAAAGTCAGATAGCGAATCGACCTAGTTATCTATGTATATATTTTCAATCTCTCAGTTTTGGTAGTGCTCGTAGATAGTCACATCACAATTTTCACATGAGGTGTGATGGTGTTTGCTATTACAAAAAAAAAAAGGTACCAAGGATTTCCCAAATCTGTGAATTAAGAACAAGATAACTTGCATGTCGCCCGATGGTGTTTGATCTGAATTCTGAAGTAGTACTAACTATTAGTATACTGCATGCCTAACGTTTGGCCAACCTTGAAGGCACGACACCAACCCTGGGTTTGGTTTTGGAAATCGGAGCTTCGCGAGCTTAGCTTGTCCTGGCTCGTACTTATAAGTCATGCTTAGTTTTAATAAGCGGCCGCTAACGTCACAGCTGATACGAGTAGTTGCAGCAAGAGACAGATGTTTGGCGTTCACATGGTGAAGTTAGAACCAGTGTGGAAGTGTCAAGTGTGGATAAAGAAATGTGTTTAGGTATGTGCCCACTCCTAGCTCGATGGATGGCTACATGGGTTTTTGCATCCTACTAGTAGCACGTCTTGTATTTTGCTAGGGAGGACGAAACAAAGGGCAAGTCGCATCGAAACGGAGCTTCACTTGCAGGTTGCAGCTTAGGTTAATTAACCTGTCAAGAAACCAACAAGACAAATGATGGAATCAAACCGCTCGCCGTGTTTTAGTTAGGTCTAAGTTACAGCGCAAGGCGTGGAAAAGAAATGGCCCACGAGTCTTGAGAGTTGACTACCCATGCATTCGTCATGCATGTCACACGGACGACCGTGCGTAACCGGAGACTCGCGAGTCACGACAGGCCACAATGCCGGCAATTGTTTGCTTCGCCTGCACGCGACGGAATGTTTGCCAAACAAATAAGGAAGACAAGAAAATTCATAGGAGTCGATCTGGCGGGATCAATGGGAAGCTCCTGCATGCCCAACGGCCGCTAATCACGGCCCAGATTCAACCGTCAACGCTGATCGCCAATCACCATGCATGGTGAAGTGGACGGCATCTCTTCCATCCGGATAAATTAGTGGCGATGTTGCATTCGGCAATTGCCACGCTATTTCGGTTGTGAGGTTCATGAGCAGGATCTATTTGGTGAGTGCTCGTTTTCAAGCGAATTCAGCCTTTTTCCAAGTAGACAAGCACAGCACGTCCCGCTCCCCCATTTGGCCTCCAAGCAAGGCACAGATCCGATGGACACACTCCAACGACAGGATCGGAAGCCCCTGAGGTGGAGATGTACGTGTCCTAGTAAGTTAGGCCCGCCCGGGGACAGTCGACAGGATGTACACCCCACCGGCTGTGCAGCTTCCGATCGGCGTTGCGGTGGAACAGCATCGAATCCGGCCGGGCTGGCAGCACGGAGCCGGAGACGACATGGCGTCGGTGCACGCACGCGGGATGGCGAATGTAAAACGAAGAAGAATATGTTGACCGTGCATGAATGGTGATTGCCGAGCAGAAACGCGGTTCAAGTTGACCATGCATGCCGGGCGCGAGCGGCGGAGCAATGAGGTTATGATCTGCATGCACCGCCTCTCCTCTACGGCTAGGTAGCTCTCACTATAGGAAACACACAAGGACCCGACTGCCAAATCCCGTGCAACCGGCTTTTTGTCGGATGCTTAGAACCCGTTCCGCCACCAAAACGGCCGTTGGCACATGATTGCCATGATGCCATCGGCATAGGGATTCCTGTGTCGACGTCCACTGTCGCACAGATTAGCCGTCGACACAGCCAAAGACGCGTTGCACCTGGTGTTTCCGTCACGATGATCAAACGCCTCGGCACATCTTTCTTCTTCTTTTTGCTCCACGCACCCCACCATGTTCATATGAAAAATAATAAAGTTGGTGTACATTGATACGTAAAATAATGCGGACGACAACAACAATATATAATCTGTATACCTCCAAATTACTAGACACTACATGAATCAGTCAGGGGCTCGACGGCCTTTCAGCCGACAGCACATCTAGGAATACTGACGGCTGCCGTCGGCACAGACCATTTGGTTGTCGGCGTAGTTACTGCCATCGGCATAACCCCCAGGTGGGCCCAGCGGAGACCTAACGGTCGTTAGCCCAGGAAGGTCATGTGTCAATGGCAGGTGCATCATTTTTCAATTTCTTTTTGAGGCAATTTTTTGAATTGTTTGACAACTTAATCTCTAAGCATACTTAATATTATGTCAAATTACTTATAAATAGTCAAACTTCTCACTCGACCACCCATCCCAACATGTTTAACTTCTTCGTTTCATCCGGTTAAGCTTCCGGCAGATAAGTTTTTCTTTGTTGACAATAGTACCCTATCAATCTTATTAACCCTTGGGCCATGACATCGCACTTCTTCATTATTTGAATTCCAAATAATTATTCGACTAAACAACAATGAATACATTTTTGTTTTTAATAATAAATCTTGAAACAATAAAATAGAAAAAAGCATCAAAATCTAAAACCCGAAAAAACTCCTATTTCCTTTTTAATAAACAAGCCCCGGTCTGTTCTACACAAATCGTTCACGTTACAAATTTGTTTTCCTATAGAGGCTCTACGCAATCGTTCATCAGCATATGTGGGCATCCATGTGAATCTGTGATACGCTGATGTGTTTTCAGGATCTGACACCAAAGCACAAAGTCGTGAAAGGCTCTGTGGTCCGGTGGCAACGATCGGCTGTGGATAAGTCACATCCATGGTCTGGGCGATGAATGGAACCAGGATCACGAGATGTGATAGTGCACTGCGCCAATCGTACTACCTCTCAGATCACTGCCGAGCTAATCAAAAATTAACTAAGGCCACCGCGCTTGATTAGTAGGAGTACTAAACATCACATGTAAACTAACAGGGCCACGGACAAAAGCATCCCGATCTGGTGCCTCCCCATCCAGATTCCATCTGCTGCGCAGTGCAGACTCCTCCCACGCGGTGCCAACCTGTGAGTCGCTAATCAGTACGACCGACATGGAGTACTCCATTCTCAGACTCTCCCTGATGCAAACCTAGCAGCTGCCACACATCATTTGGTTTGGGTTTAGCTCTAGCAGAGACCTCCCGTTTGACCCTACCTTGTTTACTTAACTTGGATCCCGTACGCGCGTCCATGTGCGGAAACAGGCCGCCGCTCGGTACGTATGGAAGCGCGCTTGCACTGCACGAAATGCCCCACACTTGATTTAACTTCGAAACCAGTACAGCAACTATGGGGTTACTTCACTGCAGCCAACACTGTCATCTGCGTGATTAGCTGAATATGGACACACACACGCTTTCGAAAAACTCATTGTCTTCGGAGGCGCATCCGGCCGACCAGTTGGCGATTTTTGGATTCTTCTATACATGCTACCGTTAGGTATTTAGAAAACTTTCATTCCCTGTGTGCCAATGACAGACAAGGTTTTCTTTGGTATGGTATCCGCTACTATGATTGTATAGGTAGAAGTATTTAGAATGTATGGAGAAACTGGAGCTATGCTATGCTCATTGTTCAATACCGCAAACTAACTATTGTGGTATGTTGCCGACGCGACTGGTAAACTGTACCATCTAGCCAAACAAATGACCGACGACCAAACTTTTGACCCCTACCGGACATTAGGGAGCGGATTCTTTGACCTCTGCCCAATCATGCATTCTGATCATCTACTAACGCGGCAAGCCATTTAAGCTCTGATTTCATTTGATACACGTGCCCGTGACAAAGTTAGTTTAGTTATTAGGTACTAGTGACGTCCACGAGGTCTGAGGAAACATACAGTATTACAAGACGCAACGACCACCCGTTGGAACTTCAGACACTTGTGGATTGGACTAATCGGCCGGCCGTGCATGCGGACTATATTCATTGGACTGCAGAAGAAACACTAACGTAAGACGTCAAGGAGGATGCAGCCACTCGGCGCGGTAAAGCTAGCTCTACCTGTTTTTGATCACCTAAAAGTTCCTAACAGATAAGGAAGCAACCATCGACCCATTTGATCTGTTTGATATGAAATGTCATGCCAACCCTTTGGATTTGCGAAAAGACCGACTTTCTAGATCAAGATGCATATATGGACATACACATCCCACTACAGGCAGTGCCGACGGTGATTACCGTCGGTGTAGCTAGGAAAACCATCGGCGTAGGGCTATGCTGCTCTTGCTAAAAGATTGCTTAGGCGACCATATAATGCAAACCTATAGGAAAACGGGTAAATGCTGAGGGACGAAATGTTTGCCGAGGTTTGTTTTATGGAGAATACCGGCATATGCAAGGGTATGCCGAGGGGAAAAAATGGTTGTCGGAAAAATAAAACTATCGGTGTACATTTGGCTATGTCGAGGGTTGTCGAGTGGAGGCCGTTGGCAAACTTTCATCGTCGTCATATACGGAATTATGCCGAGGGTGGCCGTCGGCAAAAACTTTGTCGTTGGCATAAGTGACCTCAAAGTGGCCCTCCGTTTCTCCACGAACGGCCGTTAAACTGTAGTACATGTATGTTGACCAACATCGTGGAGGTCCTCATCATAGATTGTTTGCCGAGGGGAATCCACTGGATCCAATCAATTCTTTTGTGGCGCTTCCGGTGGTGGTCACTCTACTCCTCTACTCCTGGCTCTACTCCTCGCTGAGAGATACCAGGAACCGAGTTTGGACCGGCGGTGTTCGTGCTGATGATGCCCATCCTTGTCCCGTTAGCTGTTCCAGTTAGTTCTTTTCGACTCTACCATAAAAAAACATAGACTTAAACCAATTCCATTGCTAAACCGTTTTTCTACTTCGTTTTATAGTGACGATGCTCTCGGCGGTGGACTTCATGTTGTGGCGGTGCTCCAACTTCTTCCTTGGTCTTTGTGATGCGTGCGGTTTATAATAAAATTTTCAGCTTGTGTTTCTTACAACTATGTTTCTATGAACTTGTCTTGGTCGTGGTGGTGCACTATGTGAACTTTTCATGGTGATCCATTATATGTGAAGTTGTTTTCTTCGTTATTGCATTTGATGGTGCATCGTGTCCATGCATGTTGATTTGATGATGTTGTTAGTTTACTTTCTTGGGACTCCAAGCGAGCCAGTTGCTATCCTAATAGAAGTTCAAGTCAAGGGTAAGTCCCATGCGTTAGTTTGAGGATCGCGGTCTCACACACTAATGCCTACAGCCTACAGGTGTGTCTATATGCATATGGTTTGATGATAATGATAAATCTGTGATATTATACATGAAACTGTGGCACAATTATATATCTGTGAGATTATATGTAAATGCCTAGAAAAGCAAAAGAAAACAAATTTAACTTTTTTGTTCATCTCTTTGCCAAGGGTATTCGTGACCGTTTCAAACATAGCTCAGCTCGAGATGCCCTCAAAGATTGCCGTAGGAATGGATATACGCTCTGACAATGGGAGTGGATGGTGACTTTTGACATTCACGCCATGAGCACTATGAAGGTAGTAACCTAGACTAGTAACATGCTATATGTTACTAGTCTAAGTTACTCTCCACTATGACCAGCCTGAATGGTTGCTACGCCTACCTCCCGAACTAATGAAATACAAGTGGCGGTATTTCCTATGTCTAACAAAGGATAGTCTCTTTTATGGGAATTTAAATATATCTAGATGTAATTTATTGTGTAGATAATTTTAACTTTTGATAACATTAAAACATACTTTGTTGGATAGAAAGAGTACTTAGAGTTCGCATAAATCTAAATTCCTTGCCTTTCGTTCTTGCTTTCCGGACACTCGTGCTCGTTCTCTGGACAAACGTGCCCCTTGCCTGCATGCGGATCCGCTCTCCGTCCGCTCAGCCTCGTCATCCTTCGGTGTCCCAGAGTTGGGATGAGGTCGTGTGCCGCTCGTCTTTGTCTGCAGCATGGCAACCAAGGCTCTCTACAAGGTGTTGCGCGGAGTTCAATGTGAACGATGGTTTGGACTCTCGCTTCTAGTGCGATTGTGCCTTGCTGTGTTTGGAGCTCGCTCAGTTGATTGCTAGCCACATCGACGAGGCGTCTCGCTCCATCTTAAAGAGGTGACAAGGCTCAAGCTTTTGTTAGCACAATTTGGCGATTCTTTGTAGCGGACAGAGGCAAGTTCTTCTGGTGGGCATGAGCTCGCCCCCGTGAGAAGAAGTCATATATGGTTGAGGAAGAACATCCCTACAATTGTTTCTCTCCTTGGGTAGTCCATGTCGGTCGCCGCAACCTGTTGGATCGGCTGCCTCTAAGAGTGAGGGAATATACAAGATTTTGGCTCAAGTGCTATAGACCACGCATGATCTTGGTTTTGAGAAGAGTGGCCTTGTTAAAGTTGCAGTTTCTCTTTCGCCTGAGTTCGGTAGACATTTTGTGCCTATTGATGATGAGGTTGCTAAATCACGATGGCTGGCAACGGTGGCCCAAGCTATCGTCGCTGGTAGATAGGTTTGTGATTTTCTCGCCAACTTGGTTGCTGCCTATCCTGGATCCGTTGTTGATTGATGGTTGACCCTTGTGTCATTGCTTGTCTTTGTCAGCATGGTGTTTGAGTGATGCTTTGGAGTTTTCGTTCGTGTCGCTTTGTGGTCTCTTGTGTTGGCTAATGTGGATGCGTCCATGTTGTGCGTGTTGTGTTAGGCTTTGGATGTGGGTGTGTTGTTTATGCGGGTTTGACCCAATCACTGCTGGTCATGGGCAGCCCGGCTCGAACGACCCCGCTCAACCCGGTCCGAAAATCCTGGGCCGGGCTGGGTCAGGCTTGCGCTTTGGGCCGGGCTTGGGCCTAATTTTTGAGCCCAAACATCGGGCCGGGCTTGGGCTTGCATTTTTCGCGACTTAGGTAAGGTTTAGGCTGGGCTTCTGCTAGTTCGAACCAGGTTCGGGCTTAATTTACAGGTCCAATAGTCGGGCCAAGCTGGGTTCGAGCTTGACATCTTAGCTTTGGGCTTTTTCGAGCTTGGCCCGAAACCCAGCCCGGCCCCAGTTATGCAAACCGTAGTACTAGTAGCTTTTCATGTTTTGGCTCGAGCTGCAGCTGGCTGCTAAAGCCTAACAGAAAGACGAAACGGAAGGCAAAGATGAAATGATTCGTGAACGTCTCCTTCCTTTTAACGCACCGACTATGTGCTTGATCTCGCATTTTGATCTGACCTTTCCCCTAGCTACCTCCTTCTTTTTCTTTCTGCGTGTGACTCCTGATGTGATATCTATCACGCAAGAATAAAAAGGGAACGTTGATCAGTTCCTACAAAACATTACCGTTGCTGCTCTTTCCATACTACGGTTTCTTTCCTGAACGACACATTATTTCCGTACAATGATTAGCGCACATCATTGCGACAAATACAGATGCCTAAAACCTGCGACTACGCTTTGGTGCTAAGTGTAGCATTGATCGATCGGTGGATCCTAGTTATTGCGTGCCCATTTTGCAGGTGGCGGTTGGGTGCGTGGCCCGTTCGAACAAGGCGGGTTCCTTCGAGAAGGGGAAAGCGACCGGGCATCTCATCTAGGCGATCATGGCGCCTCTCTTTATGGCTGCCATTTTTAAACAACGAGCAGGTGACCACTCCACATACCGCAGTTCTGAAATTCTCATGGATGAAACGTGGCATGATATCAAGCTTTCGGTTTAAGACAATTGCTCGCAGCCCCGTTCTTTAACTAAATAATGGAAGTGCCACTGTTAGCTCCATCTGAGAGCGAGAGCATCATCATTTCATATGAGCATCTCCACCGGGAGCCCAATCGTCTCAAATAATTATTTAGCGGCCGACGGCAAAGTTAGTCTCACACCGGCGCGTCCAATAAAATGCTGGCGCGGTTTCGAGCTCAATAAAATCGCAGACAACACCGTGCGGGCCCTATGCGGAGGGCGCGAAACGGGCGTCGAACTTCCTTTGCGTGCCCCGCTTGTCAGAGAGACACGACGCCGGTCACCTTTTTAAAGACGTGTCAATGGCAGTCATCGCCTGAACCCGAGGAGGCCAGACGTTGTACGGACGCATACGCCGCGGCGGCCTAACTCCCCGCATGGCATCAATGCTCCTACGAGTGCTTAAACCCCACCCCCATCGACACCACCCTCTCCGCCCAAATCCATCCAACCCTAGCCGCCGCCAGTCAAATTTACCGTCGGCACTCCACGAGACATGGCGTACAACTACATGCCGGCAGAAGAGCCGCCGATGCCGAGCGCTCGCGCCAATTCAACCTCGACGAGGCTGATGTGCTCTATCGACACCACATCCCGGTGCCAATGGAGTTCCACCTGCCGCACGGCTGGCACATGTCCACCGACGGCTACGAAATGCCATCGTCTCCTCTGGATGGACTGGAGCTGCGCTCGACCATCGAGGATCGGGGCGCACAGATGATGCTGGCTGAGCGCCGCCGGTCGGAGTGGGCACCGACCAGCCCGGAGTGGCGGCGTGTCTTCTAGGAGGAGCGTGGCATTGAGGTCGCTAGGTCTGCCAGCCCTAACGCCGGGCGGTTCAACTGCATTGGCCGCCAAACCTGGTGGTACGGCCGCGACGTTGACGGGACACTCCCCGGCGTACGGCGACCGCTCGCGGATTTACGTCATTGATCCAGCCCGCTGGCCCATCTACTTCCTGCAGGTGCAGCTCATGGCGCCGGCGCAGATGCCGCCTAAGTGCGCACCGACACGAGCGGTGTTGGGCAGCTAGCGCTCCGGTTCGTCAGGATCCGGTGGCCGGCAGCACTCTGCGCCGTACATGAGGCCATCCGGAGGCGTTGTCATCCGCGATAGACCGCGAGGCAGCTCCTCCGCTCCGGCCAGAAGGATGGCACCGGTGAAGGAGGTGAAGACGGAAGCGTCGGGCTCGCTTCCATGCAGGCGCCTCCACCTTCTCCGCCCCAAGGAGGAGGACGTTGTGCACCCACCGCCCAAAAAAAAAGTGATGGGAAATGGAGCTCGAGGCGCAGGCGGCCTACCGTGGACCGGATGACCCGGAGGATGTGCCGGGTCAACACCTCCTCCTCAGCCGCTCCGTTGACGAGGACTACCGGCAGGTCAAGTACAACACGCGGGAGGTGGAGCTATGGTCTGCCATGGACTATGGGAATTTCATCGACCTCGTCGGCGTTAAATTCCCGCGTTTGGGGTGCGCTAATGTGTGAAAACTTTTCCCAAACGGAGAAAGGCATGCCAGCGCTTTCGATAGGTCACTAGGAGTGCCTATTTAGGAGACACTGGAGTCATGAGATCTACATGACCCGGCGTGCATGCAGCATGCCGCTGGGCTGGCGATCGGTCCCATGGATGCTTACTTTTTCTTTTGAGCGGTCACATTATTCTAGTACATTTGTTGCTCGCGCACACCGACACCAACAAACCGCAGCCGGAGTATATATCCTCGGGCTTTGCTTGTACCCCACGTACGAGAAGTGAAGATAGAAGCAGATGCTTGATATCGAGAACCATGCATGCATGTTCTTCAACTCCACTCACCAGGACCAGGCTCCTGGGTATTTATTCCCTCCATGCCATTTCACAGGCTGCCATACTAGCTAATTGGGATGGACGTCATGTGTCTGTGTGCTCCTCTTGATGAGCCGGTCTCACGCGATTTGAGAATGCAAGCGCATCGGCTGACAATCCGTTATTATCCGTTAAAGCTATAGCCAGTGAGCTTGCACAAATTACGCCGGCCGGTGCCGCGTTTATTGTCTCGCCGCTGCCATTGCTCGATCGGTGGAGGAAGAAACAATTAGATACCACCGAGGAACATAGCGTAGCAGGTCCCCCCCGTCCACCACCACCGAGGAACGTAAAACGACGATGGCGACGCTGCTGTAAAATAACTCGGCGCCAGCATCGACGACAAGGAGCCAGAGGCCGTACGTCGTGGCGACACCGATCGGATGCGATCGGGGCATCCATCGACGGGACCATGAACACCTGGCTGGCTTGGCCTCGTGAGACAAAACTCACAGGGGCCTCCGGTAGATCCAGCGCCGCTGCTCATAGACATCCCCCGCCTGGCGGTAATTAAATTTTCTTTTCGATCTCCTGAAACTTGATGAAAGCAAAGCCGTCGTGGTGGTGGCGGCGCTGTCTTTGTCGACTCTTTTGGCGCTGCGGAGATCCCATTTCAGGGCCTAAGCTAATTATTGGTTCAAGCCTTCAAGGGGGCACTGAGCGAGCTCTTATCCTTCCTAGTACAAGCCTGTGGCACGCGCATGCGGAGCAAGATGCTGACGCGCATTCCTCATTTGTTCTCTCTGAGCAGGAGTATTTCGTCCTGTATGGTTTGGCTTACATTGCTGATCCTCCAGGACAAATCACGCAGTACCGAACGTTGCACAAGTTGCTCTATATCTTGGTCCTCATCTCGTGCTTTTCCTTTTCCTTTTTTCTTTTTGGATGGATGGTCTTATCATGAATGGACGATTCAAGACCTCCTAGGTCAGGGGTTTGCTTACCTGACCTCCATGCAGCAGGTTGGTATCATGGAGTACACTGAAGCACTTGGTAATAATCACGGCTCAGTTTAGTGCTGCTGAATGGCGGTGTACTCCTAAGTTTATTTTTATAGTAAAAATGGGAGCCGCTAATTGTCAGTTGACATCATGGAATTAACTTGATTCAAGATTAGCTGGTTTTTGAGATGGGGTCCCTTGAAACAAATAGAAGGTTTCTTCACTTAGGGCCATGTGGACTTGACGTCATCCCCACCTTCCTCCATTATCTCACTGGAAGTCCCTCGTCATCGAATCTCATTTGCGAGACGTGTTGATATTCACGGCTAGCAGTAATCGCAAATCAATCTCAGTTGCAAGACTGATATTTTGTCCAGATGAAAACTCATGTATAATTGGGAACACCCTAGCTGCAACTTATGTTCCAACTCATGGCTAGCATGAATCTTCAGGATGCAATCTAACGGTGTAGACGTCATCTGAACTAGAAAAAATGGTAAATTTATGGCCAAAAGCATGAAAAAAAAAGTGCTAGCAAAAAAACTTGTTTTCCCCATATTTCAAATTAATCACCTTGTGTAGTTTTGGTCAACAATGTCAAATGCATACAATATAAAAAGTACATTTCATGATGTTCTTAATATAATACTGATCCATATTGTAGTAATTGTATTTTTTCTATATGCAACACAGAACTTCACATAGTTGGACTTTGACTAACACTAAAATGCCGGATAATTTGAAATGAGGAAGTAGACAAAACTATTTGAAAAACCATCACAATCCACCTCAATACAAAACACAATATAATTATTTTCGCAAAGTAACTACTGGTCAACACCAAAGTGAAACTTGGGGTGGAAGTACCTAGAATACTCACATCCCCCTTTCCCCTTACTCACAAGTGCTTCATCAAAAGACATATTCCAACCCATTATTCCATCAAAAATCAAAATCTTGAAACTCCCTTACCCTAAATCCATGAATTATTTACGTTACGTCATGGTACTATTATAGACCAAAAGGTGGTTTCCATTAGTGTTGTCTTGGATGCAACATAGCTAACGATTAGTATCAGTTACATGCCCCAATATCTTCACATGCAGATACCTTAAAGATAATAAATAAGACAAAAAATAAAAACTCAAAAACCCTAAATATGAGAAACTAGAAAGTTCAGATAAAAGAACAAGATACCATTAGGGAGAATAATTGAACAAGATTGATAAAATTATGGAAACGAGATTAATGAACCAGCACTACAGGAATGGGAGGCTATGCCGAGGGTCAGGCTATACGCCGACGGCCAAAAGTCGGGGCCGTCGGCGTATGGCCTGGCCAGGCCAGCCTGCCCTTTCAACACTCGGCGAAACGTGGCCGTCGGCGTAGCGACCTCTACGCCGAGGGCAGCCCTCGGTATATCTTTGGCCCTAGGCGTAGACAGGGCTACGCCGACGGCCACCCTCGGCGTAGGCTATTTTTCAAATTTATCTAATTTTGTAAAAATCATAACTAATTCAGTATGATGTCAGGAAAACGCGTATGAGGTATCAAAATGTTCGGAAAAACATCCTCTATCCGTTTATGTCAAAATCATGCATATTTGAATCATGTAGAATAACATGTTAATATAGAAACAATTCAATCACTTTCTTATATGTTCTCAGGTTCCCGTTTTAGCCAGATGGCAATTTAAACGAAGTCAGAAAATCTCGCGGAGCCGCATGGCATCATTTTATGTGTCCTAGTAACCACTCCAAAAGATGGAATTGGGATACGACAATTATTTTGGAAAACCCTTCACGAACGGGGCTATCAAGTCCGGATTTCTATGGCTTTTAGGGCAATGAGTAGGAAACGGCCCGTGACACCGCATAGTTTGTCGGAACGAGACCATATTTGGCACGTGCGTGGTCCCTGGGATGGGAAGCAAGGCCCCGGGAGCGCATTTCCAATCCGACCCATGGGCGATGGTTTTTTCATTTTCGGGGTGCCAAAACAGGTTTTTTTTTGTGAAGGAACTACATGGAGCGCATTTTAGTATTGCGCGAGACCTCTGCGTAGTGGTAGGATGATGCGTGTAGTTGACACGTCCGTTGGGAACCCCAAGAGGAAGGTGTGATGCGCACAGCGGCAAGTTTCCCTCAGTAAGAAACCAAGGTTTAATCGAACCAGTAGGAGTCAAGAAGCACGTTAAAGGTTGATGGCGGCGGGATGTAGTGCGGCGCAACACCAGAGATTCCGGCGCCAACGTGGAACCTGCACAACACAACCAAAATACTTTGCCCCAACGAAATAGTGAGGTTGTCAATCTCACCGGCTTGCCTGTAACAAAGGGTTAACCGTATTGTGTGGAAGATGATTGTTTGCGGAGAAAACGAGTAAAACAAGTATTGCAGCAGATTTGTATTTCAGTATTAAAAGAATGGACCGGGGTCCACAGTTCACTAGAGGTGTCTCTCCCATAAGATAAAAGCATGTTGGGTGAACAAATTACGGTCGGGCAATTGACAAATAGAGAGGGCATAACAATGCACATACATGGCATGATAAGTATAGTGAGATTTAATTGGGCATTACGACAAAGTACATAGACCGCCATCCAACCGCATCTATGCCTAAAAAGTCCACCTTCGAGGTTATCGTCCGAACCCCTTCCGGTATTAAGTTGCAAAGCAACAGACAATTGCATTAAGTATGGTGCGTAATGTAATCAACAACTACATCCTCGGACATAGCGCCAATGTTTTATCCCTAGTGGCAACAACACAACACAACCTTAGAACTTTCCGTCACTCGTCCCGGGTGTCAATGCGTGCATGAACCCACTATCGAGCATAAATACTCCCTCTTGGAGTTAAAAGCAAAAACTTGGCCGAGCCTCTACTAGTAACGGAGAGCATGCAAGATCATAAACAACACATATGTAATAACTTGATAATTAACATAACATGGTATTCTCTATCCATCGGATCCCGACAAACACAACATAGAGTATTACGGATAGATGATCTTGATCATGTTAGGCAGCTCACAAGATCCAACAATGAAGCACAATGAGGAGAAGACAACCATCTAGCTACTGCTATGGACCCATAGTCCGGGGGTGAACTACTCACTCATCACTCCGGAGGCGACCATGGCGGTGTAGAGTCCTCCGGAGATGAATCCCCTCCCGGCGAGGTGCCGGAGGAGATCTCCGAATCCCCCGAGATGGGATCGGCGGCGGCGGCGTCTCGGTAAGGATTTCCGTATCATGGTTTTTCGCCTCGGGGGTTTCGCGACGAAGGCTTTAAGTAGGCGAAAGGGCGGAGTCGGGGGCCGACGAGGGCCCACACCACAGGGCGGCGCGGGCCCCCCTTGGCCGCGCCGCCATGTGGTTTGGCCACCTCGTGGCCCCACTTCGTATGCTCTTCGGTCTTCCGGAAGGTTCGTGGATAAATAGGCCCTCGGGTCTTCGTTTCGTCCAATTCCGAGAATATTTCGTTACTAGGATTTCGAAACCAAAAACAGCGAGAAAACGAGAACCGGCACTTCGGTATCTTGTTAATAGGTTAGTTCCAGAAAATGCACGAATATGACATAAAGTGTGCATAAAACATGAAGGTATCATCAATAATATGGCATAGAACATAAGAAATTATCGATACGTTGGAGACGTATCAAGCATCCCCAAGCTTAGTTCTCGCTCGTCCCGAGCGGGTAAAACGATAACAAAGATAATTTCGAAGTGATATGCCATCATAACCTTGATCATACTATTTGTAAACATATGTAGTGGATGCAGCGATCAAAACAATGGTAATGACATGAGTAAACAAGTGAATCATAAAGCAAAGACTTTTCATAAATAGTACTTCAAGACAAGTATTAATAAGTCTTGCATAAGAGTTAACTCATAAAGCAATAAATCAAAGTAAAGGTATTGAAGCAACACAAAGGAAGATTAAGTTTCAGCGGTTGCTTTCAACTTGTAACATGTATATCTCATGGATAATTATCAACATAGAGTAATATAACAAGTACAATATGCAAGTATGTAGGAATCAATGCACAGTTCACACAAGTGTTTGCTTATTGAGGTGGAGAGAGATAGGTGAACTGACTCAACATAAAAGTAAAAGAATGGTCCTTCAAAGAGGAAAGCATCGATTGCTATATTTGTGCTAGATCTTTTATTTTGAAAACATGAAACAATTTTGTCAACGGTAGTAATAAAGCATATGAGTTATGTAAATTATATCTTACAAGTTGCAAGCCTCATGCATAGTATACTAATAGTGCCCGCACCTTGTCCTAATTAGCTTGGACTACCGGATCTTTGCAATGCACATGTTTTAACCAAGTGTCACAATGGGGTACCTCCATGCCGCTCGTACAAAGGTCTAAGGAGAAAGCTCGCATTTTGGATTTCTCGCTTTTGATTATTCTCAACTTAGACATCCATACCGAGACAACATGGACAACAGATAATGGACTCCTCTTTAATGCATAAGCATGTGGCAACAATTATTATTCTCATATGAGATTGAGGATATATGTCCAAAACTGAAACTTCCACCATGAATTATGGTTTTAGTTAGCGGCCCAATGTTCTTCTCTAACAATATGCATGCTCCAACCATTAAGGTGGTAGATCTCTCTTACTTCAGACAAGACGGACATGCATAGCAACTCACATGATATTCAACAAACAATAGTTGATGGCGTCCCCGAAACATGGTTATCGCACAACAAGCAACTTAATAAGAGATAAAGTGCATAAGTACATATTCAATACCACAATAGTTTTTAAGCTATTTGTCCCATGAGCTATATATTGCAAAGGTGAATGATGGAATTTTAAAGGTAGCACTCAAGCAATTTACTTTGGAATGGCGGATAAATACCATGTAGTAGGTAGGTATGGTGGACACAAATGGCATAGTGGTTGGCTCAAGTATTTTGGATGCATGAGAAGTATTCCCTCTCGATACAAGGTTTAGGCTAGCAAGGTTATTTGAAACAAACACAAGGATGAACAGTACAGACAAAACTCACATAAAAGACATATTGTAAACATTATAAGACTCTATACCGTCTTCCTTGTTGTTCAAAACTCAATACTAGATGTTATCTAGACTCTAGAGAAACCAAATATGCAATCCAAATTAGCAAGCTCTAAGTATTTCTTCATTAATGGGTGCAAAGTATATGATGCAAGAGCTTAAACATGAGCACAACAATTGCCAAGTATCAAATTATCCAAGACATTTTAGAGTTACTACATGTAGCATTTTCCAATTGTAACACCCCAACTTTTGCAACCTTGTTTAGTTGCCCTTATTTCAAAAATCAGGGGGAACAAAAACTTTTTCTGAAGACTAGATAGATGAATTGCCTTGATCTGTTTGTTATGATGAATTGCCTTGATCCGTTGGTAGACGAATTATCTTGTTTTGCTTGAGAGTTTTATCTTGAGCTACCTCATAAAACAACACCCCTGGTGGTTAAACAAGCAACTCACCAAATAAAACACATGTGTGGCTTAGGAAGAATTGTTTTCCTTTGTACTCCATCAAACCTTTCTCCTGATGACATCATGAGTGTGCCATCTTGATTTTCCTCTTTGTGGTACAAGATAGCTCAATCATCCTTAATTCAAAACTTGGGATCATCTACCCCTAGATACATCCCACTCTTATACCCACTCATGCTTGTTAGTTTTGAGGCCATGTCGACCATCTGTGTTGACAGGTTTAAAATGTCCAGACTTTGGAAATTGATCTCTAAGCTCCCACAACTATTATTGTTGACTTCAATGCATGGATCTCATCTATGCAACATCCTCTTCAATCTCCACGTCTTGCATGTCTCAGTCTATCCTTGCAACTCCTATATTCAACTTGATCTCATACCTTATCCAGTGTTTCTGCACTAGATCACTTTCTTTACTTTTACCTCCTGTTTTTATTCAAGTTTAATCTTCACAAAACCAAGAGTGGAATGATGGGTACATTTTGTAGCCATCATCTACCCTTTAGAACACTTCTCCCTAAATTAGTTTTCTCTCTCAAAAATCCTATTGATTTTCCTTCTCTAGTTTTGATCACAAAACTACTTCTAGTCTTACTAAAGCTTTTCAAGATATTTCTTCAAGGAAAACAAGGAACTGAAATGGGTTTTGTTTTCTCATCCCATTTCTACCAAGCACTGATTTCTAAAACATTACTCTCTATGTTGCTTTGTTTTTAACAAAAGGCTTGTTTATGGTACCTATACCATTTCTTGTTTACTTTAAATTTGAGAAAAACTCTACTTTACTTGAGAAAGTAAGTAGAATATTTTGAACTCCTATGTTCCAACTAGTTTTCTCCCAACATCTTCAAGATTCCATTTCACTTGAGTTCATTCCCAATCGTGTCTAGACAATTGAGGTGTTCCATATACTTTTCAAATGAATCCTTTTTCAAATGACAACTCTTGCACATCTTGTGTACATCTCCGATCTACCACATTATGTTCCTTCATCCTCCAATTCTGGATCAAATGGATGATCATTTGATACTTTCAAATCACTCCCAATTGACCTCTTATTTGAAGAGCAACTTATATTTCATCATACCCATGTCAATCCTCTATTCTTTACCATCATCACCTTGACCTCATGAATTGGTGATTCATGCCACCATATTCATCCTTGTGAGTATGGTTATTTTACTCACCATCTCTTTTAGTCTTTCTCTCGCAATTGTCTAACTCACCATCACCACCATCATCTCTTGGACAAATTGTTAATTTGATCAAATTGCATTATTCTTCAACATTGGCACCAATGTATATTATCATATCTCTCCCTAATTTGAAGACATCATCAAGCCACTATTATCCAACCCTCCCGACACTCAACCTTGGTCGATCGGCATTAAGTGGCATATGCACTTGACTTGTCCACTTGTAGTAACAAGAAGTAGCCGGCCATGCCAAACTCTTGGCATGCATGAGCTGAAATCTCTTCATCTCCATTCCTTCCTCCACAAGCCTTGCCTCCCAACTACCCCAATCACTAAATGGACAGCCACCCATCTTAGCCAATCACAAAGGAGGCAGCCAACTCACTCTCCCTCTATAAAAGCTTCTTGGCCGGCCACCACCTCCACCTTTGGCTTCATTTTTAAAAAGGAGCACTGCGTATAAGTGTACACCAGCCCAACTTTTATCGCGCAACCACTCTACCCTGGTGTGGAACGGGGCTTAGCCCGTAGTTTGTTGAAGCTGGCAGGAGCACCCTTCACAACTTTCTAGGGAGGGTCATGATGACCTCCGACACCGGGTTGCGCTCTGGAGGAGGCAATACACTGTCTTAACTGATAGCCGGACGATTACTGAGGGTCTTCTGTCATGGCGCCGGAGATACGCTCAAAAGGAGGTATGCTGCCGGGGTGCCGGGAAGGGGTAAGCCCGCAGGGAAGGACTCGTGCCAGTGGAGATGGGCGAAAGGTTATGTCCGGGTATCCGTCGTGGCATATATTGTTATGCGGGGATGATGCCCACACGATAGGTATCCGGATAGTTGTGGGGAAAGTGTGCAAACTCTGCGAGTCAAATCTATTCGAATAGCCGCGTCCGCGGTCATGGACGGGTTGCAAAGGTCTACCTTTACCGGGGCTTGCGTTTTGTTTTTGAACAAATGATTGCAAAGGAAATGTTGTGTTTATGTGTACCGGAAGGGTACGGAAAAAGGGCGTGTGTTGACCATATGGAGATGGTCGTGGAAAAATGAAGGCTAAGTGGGGAACTCGTTCCTAAATGTTTCTTGAAGAGGAACTCTTCTCTAACAAAGATATAGAGATGTCATAAGTATCTTTTGAAGTATCTTCTTCAATAAAGATATAGGTATGTCATAGGAATCCTCTAGCATTTCCATCAATCGAGATGGACTTATGCTACCTCATCTCCAATAAAAGTATAGATATGTCATAGAATTTCCGAAGCGTCCCCATCAATTGAGATGGCGGCATGCTATGTCCACAAGAGAAACTGACGCTCTTCTGCATGCTTTATCCACGAGAGAAACTATGTCTCTTCCACATGCTTTATCCACAAGAGAAACTATTTATCTTTCTCATGCTATTTCCACAAGAGAAATTAGCTCTTCCCTCTTGTCATCTTAGTTTAGCACTTGTTATCCTGCACTCTTGCAAAGTACCTTTCTTGATGGTTTGCGAATACAATTCCAAATGTACTCACGGCTTTGTCCCTGGCTATTTACTTGGCCAGACTTGGAGGAACACGATGGATGAAGAAGGAGTTGGCGATGTCTATGCGAGCTAGGAACGTCTTCCCAGTCGGTTGCTCGTAGGGTTATGGCGGATGACTTGGGTAGTGCGTTGTCGAAGTGATAATGCTACTCGATGTTTAGTTAGGCCCTTCGAGGCTATTATGTAAGTATTGGTCATGTGACCTCATTGTAATTTTCTTATTCCGCTTTGTAATGGATGGTGTAATTTGATATCAGTTCGGTTATGTGTTCACGACACACTGATCATGGGATCGTGAGCTGTATACATAACAGGGAATTTCGGACAGCTAGTCCGGGGTCCCCACAGAGCTGGTATCAGAGCTATCCTGACTGTAGGAGACCTTAGTTAGCATGGACGTTAGTTAGGAAACAATTACTTGGGAAAAACTATTTAAGAAACAAATTGTTTCTTTAATCGGAAGCATAGCTTCTACTCCTCTTATTTATTCAAAACTTCTAAATTCTTATCTCTCCGCCTTATAAAAAGGTTTGAAAATTCTTACCCTATTGTCTCATCCAATTCAAACCAACATATTGGACGATGTCCCCAACTCAGACCGGAGACTCGCACTCAAAGATGAATCAATTCCCCAGGAAAACTTATGTATCTCCAACAGCAGCTATTGAAGAATTGGATGCCAACTTAGTCGTGCACATAAAGGGATCATATCTTTGGTTGTCACCAAAGTATGTCAAGGAGCTGACCTTGTTCCCCCCCATGGACTTGCATTTTTGCAGTCATCTGGGATCAAGTCCTCAGTTTCTTGACTAGTAATCTTTAGGTCAGCCATGAGAAGGTCTCGACTTCGGGAGTACCTCAACAACTACCTCTTCGAAGACCTCACATCCCCGGAATGTTGAGCAAGAAGACTACGCAGTTTTCTTCTCCGCCTCAACATAGAAGACCGAACACCAGGCCTGCTTCGCAACCAACTGCCCCGAAAATCCATGTTGGAGTCCATAAGAGCAAAATGAAGACGGCAACATATGTGACCAGCCCCCAAACCTATAGGATGGATAGGACAAACTCAATCGCTTTGATTGAGCTACCCCCGCGCATTAGGAATTTCCGGGTACTTAGAGTACCATGTCCGGTTTGATGATTGCTTGTAGTTCCGTAGTGTGCTGCCTTGAGTGTTTGTATCTGTTTGCTTGTGTGCATGTATGTCTTGCTATTTAGACGTTCCCGCCCTTTTTAATTGTTTGAAATTTGTGAAACAGAAATCAAAAATGGAAATCGACGATGTATCTTGTTTTGCTAATAAAAATAGTTTGGTAGCTCCGATTGATGTGATTCCAATTGCACTAGAACCAGTATGAAATTATCTTTCAGATACAACTGACCTTGTATTTTTAGGATTTTTGTGCGGTTTTTAATAAATAAAACTTGATCACTGTTTCTGGTTAGTATTTTGAGTCTCAAAAATTGAAAAATAAATATTTTTGAATGATTCTAATTGTGTTGATCTTGTTTTGTTACTGTGCATATAGGAAAAATACCAGTAGCCTCTGTTAGTGGTATTTTGTCTCTGGTTATGGTTGTATGGGTGTCACATGTAATGTTAGGATTAAAATTTGCCTCGCCGATGTATTGCTAACTGCTAGTTAGTTGGGTAGATTAACGAAAGACTCTAACTCTAAACCCGTTAGTTGTTTTTCAACCATCGGAAAAACCAATCCAAACCCCTATTTGCACTGACTACCTTCAAGATCAGCTGGAGCATCTCTACTACGCCAACAAAGCAAAGGCTAATACCTTCAAGATCCGCTGAAGCATCTCCACTTCATCAAGAAAGCAGAAGCCCCTACCTTCAAGAGTGACTGCACCTCTGCGAGAAGACATACTAACTTGGTCTAACCTTGGCATATAATCGCGCTAACCTCGAGGATATCTTTTTGAAAACCACCCCCCTAACACACCGTCTAACTAGATGAGAGAACATTAACGTCAAAGACAAGCTACATCACATGGTTCATCTGGTCCTCCTCAAGTGAAGCTCCTGAAGATACCTCAAGAACTCAAGACTAGGTGTAACTTACCCGCTCACCAACTGGTATAAGTCAGCACCGACCCGCCAGATGATAATTGTCTTCGACGACCTCTGTTGCTGCTTCATATGGTCACCAACCAGGCGTTTCTTCAACTTACTAACTCGCTGCGCGTCCCAAACGGTTTAGTTAACACCTTGAGTGCCTCTTGAAGTGGTGGTCTGCACGTCGCCCCCGAAGATTCTTCAACTGAAAAAGGAAGATCGACGACTTCTTCATAAGCCCCAGACAGAACTACAAGACAGAAGCTCTGAGTTTTTCTGAGAACCCGATGAAAAATCTTAAGGGGTTGGAGCTAACCCTAGAATTGTAAACCTTTCTAACACACCGTTAGAAACATGGGATTCACTAACCTCTCTGGAAGCCGTGGACTACACAACGCCCTCTGAAGATGTTTTCAACTCAAGACAGGAGATCAATGACTTCCCCAAGAAGCGCCCGACAAGACCCGTGGCCGAAGCTTACAGTTTTTAACGCCCCCTCCCCGGTGAACAATTTTAAGGGTGGAAGACTTCGTCTTCCACTAAATTTAAGCTAACTCTAAAAGTTTTCAACCCCGCTAAGGCACCATTGGAGTGCACTAATTTTTCCGAAGTCATGGACTCCGCTAAGATTGATAAGAAGCTACAGGTCTAACATCTGCAGGGAGTAGTCAACCTCTTCATGAAGCTCGCCATCGGCAGGAATCCATCATGTCTGCTAGAAGATGAAGCAACGACCTTCTCTACAATGGTGCATCTACAGAAGGATGGAGTCTAAATTTCGTTAAGAATTACAACCCCTCTAGTTACGTAGCTCAGTAATCTCGGGACGAGATTATTTTAAGGGTGGAAGATCTGTAACACCCCAACTTTTGCAACCTTGTTTAGTTGCCCTTATTTCAAAAATCAGGGGGAACAAAAACTTTTTCTGAAGACTAGATAGATGAATTGCCTTGATCTGTTTGTTATGATGAATTGCCTTGATCTGTTGGTAGACGAATTATCTTGTTTTGCTTGAGAGTTTTATCTTGAGCTACCTCATAAAACAACACCCCTGGTGGTTAAACAAGCAACTCACCAAATAAAACACATGTGTGGCTTAGGAAGAATTGTTTTCCTTTGTACTCCATCAAACCTTTCTCCCGATGACATCATGAGTGTGCCATCTTGATTTTCCTCTTTGTGGTACAAGATAGCTCAATCATCCTTAATTCAAAACTTGGGATCATCTACCCCTAGATACATCCCACTCTTATACCCACTCATGCTTGTTAGTTTTGAGGCCATGTCGACCATCTGTGTTGACGAGGTTTAAAATGTCCGGACTTTGGAAATTGATCTCTAAGCTCCCACAACTATTATTGTTGACTTCAATGCATGGATCTCATCTATGCAACATCCTCTTCAATCTCCACGTCTTGCATGTCTCAGTCTATCCTTGCAACTCCTATATTCAACTTGATCTCATACCTTATCCAGTGTTTCTGCACTAGATCACTTTCTTTACTTTTACCTCCTGTTTTTATTCAAGTTTAATCTTCACAAAACCAAGAGTGGAATGATGGGTACATTTTGTAGCCATCATCTACCCTTTAGAACACTTCTCCCTAAATTAGTTTTCTCTCTCAAAAATCCTATTGATTTTCCTTCTCTAGTTTTGATCACAAAACTACTTCTAGTCTTACTAAAGCTTTTCAAGATATTTCTTCAAGGAAAACAAGGAACTGAAATGGGTTTTGTTTTCTCATCCCATTTCTACCAAGCACTGATTTCTAAAACATTACTCTCTATGTTGCTTTGTTTTTAACAAAAGGCTTGTTTATGGTACCTATACCATTTCTTGTTTACTTTAAATTTGAGAAAAACTCTACTTTACTTGAGAAAGTAAGTAGAATATTTTGAACTCCTATGTTCCAACTAGTTTTCTCCCAACATCTTCAAGATTCCATTTCACTTGAGTTCATTCCCAATCGTGTCTAGACAATTGAGGTGTTCCATATACTTTTCAAATGAATCCTTTTTCAAATGACAACTCTTGCACATCTTGTGTACATCTCTGATCTACCACATTATGTTCCTTCATCCTCCAATTCTGGATCAAATGGATGATCATTTGATACTTTCAAATCACTCCCAATTGACCTCTTATTTGAAGAGCAACTTATATTTCATCATACCCATGTCAATCCTCTATTCTTTACCATCATCACCTTGACCTCATGAATTGGTGATTCATGCCACCATATTCATCCTTGTGAGTATGGTTATTTTACTCACCATCTCTTTTAGTCTTTCTCTGCAATTGTCTAACTCACCATCACCACCATCATCTCTTGGACAAATTGTTAATTTGATCAAATTGCATTATTCTTCAACATTGGCACCAATGTATATTATCATATCTCTCCCTAATTTGAAGACATCATCAAGCCACTATTATCCAACCCTCCCGACACTCAACCTTGGTCGACTGGCATTAAGTGGCATATGCACTTGACTTGTCCACTTGTAGTAACAAGAAGTAGCCGGCCACGCCAAACTCTTGGCATGCATGAGCTGAAATCTCTTCATCTCCATTCCTTCCTCCACAAGCCTTGCCTCCCAACTACCCCAATCACTAAATGGACAGCCACCCATCTTAGACAATCACAAAGGAGGCAGCCAACTCACTCTCCCTCTATAAAAGCTTCTTGGCCGGCCACCACCTCCACCTTTGGCTTCATTTTTCACTCCCCACTCACTCCCCCACCTTATCTACACCCTCATAACTCTCTTCTACCTCTCTCCCACGAAAATGCTGCTGCCCCTTGCTCCCATGGCCGGCCATGGCCATGGAAAGCTCACCAAGATGCAGCTCCTTCCTCCCTCAAGCTCATCCTCACCATGAGAGCCTCCCCCTCCATCTTCTCCCCAACCCTAGATGGTTTAATCTCCTCTTCTTCTTCCTCCATTGCTAAGATTGGATCTTGATGCAGGTGCATGTTGGTCCAAGCATGGAGAAGGTTGAGCAATCCTCAGATCTGAAGTTCTTGAGCAAAGTTCGTCCAAAAACTTGCTGTAATTTCTGCTATCTTGCTGTTTCAGATTCTGGTACGAACTTGTAAAATCCGCCAAATCTCGTGTGCAGATCCAAATCGAGTGGTTCAAAGTTCTGAAGATAGGTATCAAAAAGATCTACAACTTGGCGTTGGTCTCATCCTCAAATTCGTTACGGATTTTGCATGGTAAATAAAGTTCTGCAAACATGCAGAATCACTGTTTGTTAGATTTCTCCCGTTTTACAAAACCTTTTTGAGCAAATTAAACTGTGGGTGAAATCCCTCTCCAATACCTTCATTTTGGCGGTGGTTTCACTTCGATTGACCTCCTGAAACTGAAATGGTTCAAAGATCAAGATCTGGTCAGATCTGACTTTGTCGAATTAAACCAGAAGCTTGGAGACGAATTTTTGAATGAAACCAACTGGTTAAGAACCACCTTTTCAATACCTTTCAGATGCAGCAGACCTCATATTTTTATGATTTGTGTATGATTTTTGATGAATTAAACTTGTTCTGTATGTTCTGCACACATGGCTGTTAGCTTTTAATTCATCAAAAATCCATTCTTGAACCTAATTGAGTGATTCCACTTCTGTAGGATTGCTGAATGTTTTCTTAATCATCTCAAACAAGTTTCAAACCTTTATCTTTTCTGCAACTCCATAGTTAAAGCAAATGGTGAAAACATGCAGTAAACTTGTAAATCCATTTGTGAGAGTTTCATAAATAATTTGAACCCAAATCCAATTGTGTGTGAATCTCTGTTTAAATATCTTTCAAATGCCAGTGGCCTCATATTTTTAGGATTTTTCTACGATTTATGGCTTACAGATCTTGTTTTCTGTACAGTCAGATTCAAAGAAATTCCTAAAATTGTAGGTTTAATATTTTTGGGTGATTCTAATTGGGTTAGTCTTGTATTAGTACTGGCTATATAGGAAAAATATTATTAGTCTCTGTTCATACATATTTGTTACTGTTAGTAATGTTTATGTGTGACATGCATTGTTGAAGCAAAACTTTTCGGTTTATTTAAAACCCTTGACCAACTCTTTTTAGTAGAGATGGCAACCCTTGTTTTATGCTTGCAAAATAAAACCTCTGCAACCTAACATTAGCTCTTTTGTTTTGCTTAAGTTTTCAAATGATGCGGAATATGGTTTGCTTCCTATTTTGGATGTTGTGTTATGTGAGCAAACTAAGTTAGGAAAACTGTTTTCTACTTTTAAAAAAATGTTAAAAAATGTTTTGTGAATGTATTTGATGTCAAACTAATGCTCTTGTCCTCTTTATGATGTTATCTACCAGGGGATGTTTGGTTTATACCATGGTGATAACCGAGAGAGGCAATTGCTAAGTCATGGCACTCTCATACCTTCACTAGGTAAATAGATTGGGTTCTCTTTTAGTTGCTTTGTAGTACCTATAAGTCTTTTGTATGTTAGCCCTTAGTAAAGTGGTTAGATATTGATTGTTGAATGTTGCATGCTTGGTATGTTTGGAGCAATGTGATTGATTGTGTTCCTTTTATATTTTCCGGCGATAGATGTGAACAATTCCGGAGAAGAAGAAGAAGTGGATTGGACAAGGATTCTTTATATGTTGTTGGAATTCTTATATTGATGGAGTTGAAGACGTACAGGGACAAATAAGCCAAGGCAAGCCATCTTTTGATCTCTGATTTGGTGTCTAGTTGGATGTCATTTGTTGATGTCCAAAGCACCTTGAATTCTATGTGTGTTATTCTCTCTATTTATGTCATCTATGTGTGTTTCCAAGTGGGGTACTCCCTAGTGGTGATACTCCACCTTTGTCATGTGATTATGGGATACATGGTATCATGGTCGTGCTATTCCACTTGGTCATCTTGTATGCTCAACTTGAGCATCTTCCCTCTCAAGATAGTAACTTTCACCACACTCACAACTTTTGTAATTTAGAGGTATCAATGTCATGATGTTGGTGTAATTCTCAACTTGAGAGTAGTATGCCGGGTACCCTATTGGAGAGTTGGTTGGGTAGTGATTCTCCACTATCCAAATTTTATAGTTAGTACCACAAATCTGAAAGTATAATCCTCTTTGTGTTGTCATCATACATGCTTATCTTAAGCAAGTATGATCCACCCATTTCTCCTTTATACCTTCTATGGCAAGATGACTCTCATCTCGGCCGTAGTGCAATTCTAGTTCAACTCATGAAACTATAGGTTGGGAACCCCTCAAGGCTTACCTTGTTGTAAATGTTTTATGAAAACCTTGGGTGAGTTAACCCAAGCGTATGGTTTAAGAAAGAAAAGGATCTTGGTAAAGATGTTCGGAAAAGTGGTGTATGGATATTTGTTGAACAACCAAGGTGTTGTGGGAAAAATGGTTTTAAAAAGGAGCACTGCGTATAAGTGTACACCAGCCCAACTTTTATCGCGCAACCACTCTACCCTGGTGTGGGACGGGGTTTAGCCCGTAGTTTGTTGAAGCTGGCAGGAGCACCCTTCACAACTTTCTAGGGAGGGTCATGACGACCTTCGACGCCGGGTTGCGCTCTGGAGGAGGCAATACACTGTCTTAACCGATAGCCGGACGATTGCGAGGGTCTTCTCGTCATGGCGCCGGAGATACGCTCAAAAGGAGGTATGCTGCCGGGGTGCCGGGAAGGGGTAAGCCCGCGAGGGAAGGACTCGTGCCGGTGGAGATGGGCGAAAGGTTATGTCCGGGTATCCGTCGTGGCATATGTTGTTATGCGGGGATGATGCCCACACGATAGGTATCCGGATAGTTGTGGGGAAAGTGTGCAAACTCTGCAGAGTCAAATCTATTCGAATAGCCGCGTCCGCGGTCATGGACGGGTTGCAAAGGTCTACCTTTACCGGGGCTTGCGTTTTGTTTTTGAACAAATGATTGCAAAGGAAATGTTGTGTTTATGTGTACCGGAAGGGTACGGAAAAAGGGCGTGTGTTGACCATATGGAGATGGTCGTGGAAAAATGAAGGCTAAGTGGGGAACTCGTTCCTAAATGTTTCTTGAAGAGGAACTCTTCTCTAACAAAGATATAGAGATGTCATAAGTATCTTTTGAAGTATCTTCTTCAATAAAGATATAGGTATGTCATAGGAATCCTCTAGCATTTCCATCAACTGAGATGGACTTATGCTACCTCATCTCCAATAAAAGTATAGATATGTCATAGAATTTCCGAAGCGTCCCCATCAATTGAGATGGCGGCATGCTATGTCCACAAGAGAAACTGACGCTCTTGTGCATGCTTTATCCACGAGAGAAACTATGTCTCTTCCACATGCTTTATCCACAAGAGAAACTATTTCTCTTTCTCATGCTATTTCCACAAGAGAAATTAGCTCTTCCCTCTTGTCATCTTAGTTTAGCACTTGTTATCCTGCACTCTTGCAAAGTACCTTTCTTGATGGTTTGCGAGTACAATTCCAAATGTACTCACGGCTTTGTCCCTGGCTATTTACTTGGCCAGACTTGGAGGAACACGATGGATGAAGAAGGAGTTGGCGATGTCTATGCGAGCTAGGAACGTCTTCCCAGTCAGTTGCCTGTAGGGTTATGGCAGATGACTTGGGTAGTGCGCTGTCGAAGTGATAATGCTACTCTGATGTTTAGTTAGGCCCTTCGAGGCTATTATGTAAGTATTGGTCATGTGACCTCATTGTAATTTTCTTATTCCGCTTTGTAATGGATGGTGTAATTTGATATCAGTTCGGTTATGTGTTCACGGCACACTGATCATGGGATCGTGAACTGTATATATAACAGGGAATTTCGGACAGCTAGTCCGGGGTCCCCACACCAATTCCAACCATATAACAATTTAACGAAGAAGAAACTTCGCCATGAATACTATGAGTAGAGCCTAAGGACATACTTGTCCATATGCTACAGCGGAGCGTGTCTCTCTCCCATAAAGTGAATGCTAGGATCCATTTTATTCAAACAAAACAAAAACAAAAACAAACCGACGCTCCAAGCAAAGTACATAAGATGTGACGGAATAAAAATATAGTTTCAGGGGAGGAACCTCGATAATGTTGTCGATGAAGAAGGGGATGCCTTGGGCATCCCCAAGCTTAGACGCTTGAGTCTTCTTATAATATGCGGGGGTGAACCACCGGGGCATCCCCAAGCTTAGAGCTTTCACTCTCCTTGATCATATTGCATCATACTCCTCTCTTGATCCTTGAAAACTTTCTCCACACCAAACTCGAAACAACTCATTAGAGGGTTAGTGCATAATAAAAATTCACATGTTCAGAGGTGACACAATCATTCTTAACACTTCTGAACATTGCATAAAGCTACTTGGACATTAATGGATCAAAGAAATTCATCCAACATAGCAAAAGAGGCAATGCGAAATAAAAGACAGAATCTGTCAAAACAGAACAGTCCGTAAAGATGGATTTTATTAGGCCACCAGACATGCTCAAACGAAAATGCTCAAATCGAATGAAAGTTGCGTACATATCTGAGGATTATGCTCGCAAATTGGCTTAATTTTCTGAGCTATCTACAGAGAGATAGACCCAGATTCGTGACAGCAAAGAAATCTGGAACTGTGCAGTAATCCAAATCTAGTACTTACTTTTCTATCAAAGACTTTACTTGGCACAACAAAACATAAAACTAAGATAAGGAGAGGTTGCTACAGTAGTAAACAACTTCCAAGACACAAATATAAAACAAAAATACTGGAGTAAAAACATGGGTTGTCTCCCATAAGCGCTTTTCTTTAACGCCTTTCGGCTAGGCGCAGAAAGTGTATATCAAGTAACATCAAGAGACGAAGCATCAACATCATAATTTGTTCTAATAATAGAATCATAAGGTAACTTCATTCTCTTTCTAGGGAAGTGTTCCATACCTTTCTTAAGAGGAAATTGATATTTAATATTACCTTCCTTCATATCAATAGTAGCACCAACGGTTCGAAGAAAAGGTCTTCCCAATATAATGGGGCAAGATGCATTGCATCCAATATCCAAGACAACAAAATCAACGGGGACAAGGTTATTGTTAACCATAATATGAACATTATCAACTTTCCCCAAAGGTTTTTTTTTAGCATTATCAGCGAGATTAACATCCAGATAACAGTTTTTCAATGGTGGCAAGTCAAGCATATCATAGACTTTTTTAGGCATAACAGAAATACTTGCACCAAGATCACATAAAGCATTACAATCAAAATCTTTGACTCTCATTTTAATGATGGGCTCCCAACCATCCTCTAGCTTTCTAGGAATAGAAGTTTCAAGTTTTAGTTTCTCTTCTCTAGCTTTTATGAGAGCATTTGTAATATGTTTTGTGAAAGCCAAGTTTATAGCACTAGCATTAGGACTTTTAGCAAGTTTTTGTAAGAACTTTATAACTTCAGAGATGTGGCAATCATCAAAATCTAAATCATTACAGTCTAAAGCAATGGGATTATCATCCCCAAGGTTGGAAAAAATTTCAGCGAGTTTTATCACAAGCGAGTTTCGAGCGGTTTTAGCGAGTTTCAGGTAATTTTGCGCGCTTTGCACTAGGAGTAGAAACATTGCCAACACCAATTATTTTACCATTGATAGTAGGAGGTGCAGCAACATATGAATCATTAGCATTGCTAGTGGTGGTAATAGTCCAAACTTTAGCTACATTTTCCTTTTTAGCTAGTTTTTCATTTTCTTCTCTATCCCACCTAGCACGCAGTTCAGCCATTAATTTTATATTCTCATTAATTCTAACTTGGATGGCATTTGCTGTAGTAACAATTTTATTTTCAATATCCTCAGGTTTAGCAGCCATTTTATTAATTAAAGAAGATTGTGACGCAGACATGTATGAGATTCTGTCTTCAGCATTTGCAAGTTTAGTTTGCAACCCAGAAATCTCCATATTCAAATTTTCAAGTTGATTTCCTATTTTCTTCAACAAGGTAGATTGTTCATTCATAGTTTTAGTAAACAATTTATTTTGCTCATATTGTGATTGCATAAAGCTCTTGGTGGATCTTTCAATTTCTAACATCTTTTCCTCATTAGGTGAAACATGTCTACCATAAGAATTACCATTAGCAGGATATGGCCTAGAATTTTGAGCAACCAATGAAGCCAACGGAACATTATTAGGATCAACATTAGTCCTACCATTCACAAGCATAGACATAATAGCATCAATCTTATCATTCAAGGAAGAGGATTCTTCAACAGAAGTTACCATCTTACCTTGTGGAGCTCTTTCCGTGTGCCATTCAGAGTAATTAACCATCATATTATCAAGAAGCTTTGTTGCTTCACCAAGAGTGATGGACATAAAGGTACCTCCAGCAGCTGAATCCAATAAATTCCGCGAAGAAAAATTTAGTCCTGCATAGAAGGTTTGGATGATCATCCAAGTAGTCGAGTCCATGGGTTGGGCAATTTTTAACCGAGAGATTTCATTCTTTCCCAAGCTTGAGCAACATGTTCATTATCCAATTGTTTAAAATTCATTATGCTACTCCTCAAAGATATAATTTTAGCGGGGGGATAATATCTACCAATAAAAGCATCCTTGCATTTAGTCCAGGAATCAATACTATTCTTAGGCGAGAGATAGCAACCAATCTTTAGCTCTTCCTCTTAATGAGAAAGGAAACAATTTTAATTTTATAATGTCACCATCTACATCTTTATACTTTTGCATTTCACATAGTTCAACAAAATTATTGAGATGGGCAGCGGCATCATCAGAACTAAAACCGAGAAAATTGCTCTCTCATGACAAGATTAAGTAAAGCAGGTTTAATTTCAAAGAATTCTGCTGTAGTAGCAGGTGGAGCAATAGGTGTGCATAAGAAATCATTATTATTTGTGCTAGTGAAGTCACATAACTTAGTATTTTCAGGGGTAGCCATTTTAGCAATAGTAAATAAAGCAAACTAGATAAAGTAAATGCAAGTAACTAATTTTTTTGTGTTTTTGATATAGAGTGCAAGACAGTAAATAAAGTAACAGTAGCAACTAATTTTTTTGTGTTTTGATATAATGCAGCAAACAAAGTAGTAAATAAAATAAAGCAAGACAAAAACAAAGTAAAGAGATTGAGAAGTGGAGACTCCCCTTGCAGCGTGTCTTGATCTCCCCGGCAACGGCGCCAGAAATTTGATTGATGCGTGTAGTTGACACGTCCGTTGGGAACCCCAAGAGGAAGGTGTGATGCGCACAGCGGCAAGTTTCCCTCAGTAAGAAACCAAGGTTTAATCGAACCAGTAGGAGTCAAGAAGCACGTTGAAGGTTGATGGCGGCGGGATGTAGTGCGGCGCAACACCAGAGATTCCAGCGCCAACGTGGAACCTGCACAACACAACCAAAGTACTTTGCCCAACGAAACAGTGAGTTGTCAATCTCACCGGCTTGCTATAACAAAGGGTTAACCGTATTGTGTGGAAGATGATTGTTTGCAGAGAAAACAGTAAAACAAGTATTGCAGCAGATTTGTATTTCGGTATTAAAAGAATGGACCGGGGTCCACAGTTCACTAGAGGTGTCTCTCCCATAAGATAAAAGCATGTTGGGTGAACAAATTACAGTCGGGCAATTGACAAATAGAGAGGGCATAACAATGCACATACATGGCATGATAAGTATAGTGAGATTTAATTGGGCATTACGACAAAGTACATAGACCGCTATCCAACTACATCTATGCCTAAAAAGTCCACCTTCAGGTTATCGTCCGAACCCCTTCCAGGTATTAAGTTGCAAAGCAACGGACAATTGCATTAAGTATGGTGCGTAATGTAATCAACAACTACATCCTCGGACATAGCGCCAATGTTTTATCCCTAGTGGCAACGACACAACACAACCTTAGAACTTTCTATCCTCTGTCCCAGGTGTCAATGCGGGCATGAACCCACTATCGAGCATAAATACTCCCTCTTGGAGTTAAAAGCAAAAACTTGGCCGAGCCTCTACTAGTAACGGAGAGCATGCAAGATCATAAACAACACATATGTAATAACTTGATAATTAACATAACATGGTAATCTCTATCCATCGGATCCCGACAAACACAACATAGAGTATTACAGATAGATGATCTTGATCATGTTAGGCAGCTCACAAGATCCGACAATGAAGCACAATGAGGAGAAGACAACCATCTAGCTACTGCTATGGACCCATAGTCCAGGGGTGAACTACTCACTCATCACTCCGGAGGCGACCATGGCGGTGTAGAGTCCTCCGGGAGATGAATCCCCTCTCCGGCAGGGTGCCGGAGGAGATCTCCGAGAATCCCCCGAGATGGGATCGGCGGCGGCGGCGTCTCGGAAGGTTTTGCGTATCGTGGTTTTTCGCCTCGGGGTTTCGCGACGAAGGCTTTAAGTAGGCGGAAGGGCGAGTCGGGGGCCGACGAGGGCCCACACCACGGGCGGCGCGGCCCCCTTGGCCGCGCCGCCGTGTGGTTTGGCCACCTCGTGGCCCCACTTCGTATGCTCTTCGGTCTTCCGGAAGGTTCGTGGCGAAATAGGCCCCGGGTCTTCGTTTCGTCCAATTCCGAGAATATTTCGTTACTAGGATTTCGAAACCAAAAACAAGCGAGAAAACGAGAGCGGCACTTCGGCATCTTGTTAATAGGTTAGTTCCAGAAAATGCACGAATATGACATAAAGTGTGCATAAAACATGTAGGTATCATCAATAATATGGCATAGAACATAAGAAATTATCGATACGTCGGAGACGTATCATAGGACACCGCCTTCGCACCCCATATCACATGCCATATGTGCGCGCTAGCTATCTGGAAATCCATGCGGCTTCCTGCGGTGTCCCGCCGAATCCGCTGGAAAGTGACCGAATTTGAACTAGGGCTACACTTTCCGTCGCTCAATAAATTCCGCAAAAATTGTTTTTAGGTCTATGACATATCATTTTATGTGCTAATTTTTGTCCGTTTAGCGCGATGGTAAACGGGTGCACCAGTAGCGCCCGTGCACGCCATACCGCATCTCCGTGGGGGCCCCTTTTGGCCAAATGACAATTTAAATAAAGTCAGAAAATCCCGCGGAGCCGCATGGCGTTATTTTATGTGTCCTAGTAACCACTCCAAAAGTCGGAATTAGGATACGGCAATTATTTTGGAAAACCCTTCACAAACAGGGCTATCACGTCCGAAGTTCTATGGCTTTTAGGGTAAATGAGTAGGAAACAGCCCGTGACACCGCATAGTTTGTCGGAACGAGGCCATATTTGGCACGTGCGTGGTCCCTGGGATGGAAAGCAAGGTCCCGGAAGCGGATTTCCAATCCGACCCATGGGCGATGGTTTTTTCATTTTCGGGGTGCCAAAACGGGTTTTTTTTGTGAAGGAACTACATAAGGCGCATTTTAGTATTGCGCGAGACCTCTGCGTAGTGGTAGGACACCGCCTTCGCACCACATATCAAATGCCATATGTGCGTGCTAGCTATCTGGGAATCCATGCGGCTTCCTGCGGTGTCCCGCCGAATCCGCTGGAAAGTGACCGGATTTGAACTAGGGCTACACTTTTCGTCGCTCAATAAATTCCGCAAAAAATGTTTTTAGGTCTATGACATATCAGTTTATCTGCCAATTTTTTGTCCGTTTAGCGCGATGGTAAACGGGTGCACCCAGCGCGCCCGATACGGATACATACCGCATCTCCGTGGGGGCCCGTTTTGGCCAAATGACAATTTAAACAAAGTCAGAAAATCCCGCGGAGCCGCATGGCGTCATTTTACGTGTCCTAGTAACCACTCTAAAAGTCGGAATTAGGATACGGCAATTATTTTGGAAAACCCTTCACAAACAGGGCTATCACATCCGGAGTTCTATGGCTTTTAGGGCAAATGAGTAGGAAACGGCCCGTGACACCACATAGTTTGTCGGAACGAGGCCATATTTGGCACGTGCGTGGTCCCTGGGATGGGAAGCAAGGCCCCGGGAGCGGATTTCCAATCCGACCCATGGGCGATGGTTTTTTCATTTTCGGGGTGCCAAAACGGGTTTATTTTGTGAAGCAGCTACATGGGGCGCATTTTAGTATTGCGCGAGACCTCCGTGTAGTGGTAGGACACCTCCTTCGCACCACATATCACATGCCATATGTGCGCGCTAGCTATCTGGGAATCCATGCGGCTTCCTGCGGTGTCCCGCCAAATCCGCTGGAAACTGACCAGATTTGAACTAGGGGTACACTTTCCGTCGCTCAATAAATTCCGCAAAAAATGTTTTTATGTCTATAACACATCACTTTATGTGCTAATTTTTGTCCGTTTAGCGTGTTGGCGAACGGTGCACCCGGCTCGCCTCGATACGGCCATTTCGCATCTCGCGAGGGGGCTATTTTGGCCACATGGCAAATTGGGCGTCATATTTGGATTCCTCTAATTTTTAGGTTCAAATGATGATATGTATGTTATATTTAGATTCCTCTCATTTTTCTGATCGATTTAGACATATTATTTGTGGAATTTTGATTTTCCGATTTAAAGATATTAATTATTCAATATTAAATAGGAAAAAGACCCGAAAAATAAAATCATTTTATTTTTATTTGAATTCAATATTATTATTACTTATATATATTCATTGTTGTCTACTTAAGTAATTGTTTGGGATTCAAAAATAAAGAAGTGTGCATCATGGTTCAATGGTTAATAGGGTTGATATGCTATTATTATCAGCAAGAGGTGTCAATTCTATAATGGAAGCTCATCCGAATGGAACCAAGAAGTTAAGCGTCGTTGAGGTTGGAGTAGTGTGAGGATGGGTGACCGACTGGGAAGTTTAACCATGATTGTAATTTGACATAAGATTAAGTGTAGTTAGAGTTAAAAGTGTATTGGGTGAAAGAAAAAAAAGAAGAAATTGTGTAAAAGAAATTAAAATTTTTAAAATTTTAAAAGTCTATGCCTAGGGTTTTGCCGTCGGCATATAGAAAAAAATATTTTTTTTTTCGATTTTTTTTTGAATTTTTTTGGAAACGGGAAATTTGAATTTTTTAAAAGTCTATGCCGAGAGTTTTGCCGTCGGCGTAGCGTCCTACGCCGAGGGCCGGGCTACGCCGACGGCGATAGTGCCTTTGCCGAGGGACTTACACGCCGAGGAGCTATGCCGAGGGCGGCCCTCGGCATAGCCTACGCCGAGGGCCAAAGCATGCTACGCCGAGGGTTCCCGGCCCTCGGCATATAGCCCCATTCCTGTAGTGCAGAAGAGTAGTCTATGCGAAGACTATTTTGCATTTTTGGAGGGGGTCACATGTCATCCATGGCACCCATGGCACCAGCCAAAGATACACCCCTACTTGACAAGTCACATATTTACAATACCGCACATTTGAAATCCAAATGTAACTCATAAATCATAACTCGGAGACAAATTGTGTCTCGATATCTTTTTTCTAGATTCAAATGGGTTTCTAGTGCTCCCTTCAATCCAAATTAATTGATACAACTTCATAGTACACTTCTACTGAACCTTTTATTTATATGACTACACCAATTAGTCCGGGCCGATGGGAGTAGCATTTTTCATAGTCGTGGGTGATCGCGTGTGCCACAACTCACCGTTGTTCAACATATTTTTTCACGGTCTAGGCTCAGGAACGCGGGCTGCATATTGCCGCCAGAAATGCGTAGCGTAGGCAATCTACGGAACGTGAGATGAGGGCCACACGGGACATGCAAAGGCACAATGCAGTGCGTAAGCACCGAAAGCAAAGCTACAACCACTAGACCACGTCATCCCAGTCCTAGCACATGCAAATTATCTTCCTCCCACCTGCTAAACCTGTTGTAAAGTCCGCTATATCGGCGGAGATTCTACCGTACCGCTGCTCACGATGTTAGTAGTATTAATTTCTTCAGTCCAACTTATATGCTACATCTGTTCGTAAAAGAATGTCACAACACTGTCGCTACTGCCTCAGAGCATCTCCACCGGTAGCCCCAAATAGGCGCCGGTACTAGCGCCGGCACCTCCGTTTCGGGGGCGCCAGCACTGCATCCTCTATTTGGGAAAGTCGTTTCCACACCGACGCCCCTAAAACGGCGGCCCGATAGATTTTTTGGATTAAAATTATTAGTAAATGCATAGAAAATTCAACAAGAAATATTTTATTCCACAAACTAATACATAATTGGAAACGTGGTTTACATGAAGATATAGTTTGGAACATGATTTTCCACAAACTAATACATAATTTGAACCATGGTGGACACAAATATAAAACATTGCAAAAAAACTAAACCTAACTAGGCCGGTCATCGCAGGTTTCAGGTGTTCGCTGTCAAGAAAGAACACTCAAGGGCACACCCAGTCACCCAAACTGGAAAATTCAGCTGGCGAGGGTGCCCCTGTTGGTTCTTTCGATGAAGAACATCCTAAAACATGCGAGCCGATATTCGCTGCAAAGAAACAACACTCGTCAGTCGTCCTCCTCGGCGTTGTCGACGTGGTAGTTCCGGTGGCAACGCGTGTCGTCGAACACCTTGACGCTCATGTCCCTGTCGCCGAAGTAGGAGAACACGAGCACGAAGTCGGCTTGGAGGCTGTGGTGGCGCGCGAACTTCTCCCAGCCGATGTGGAGGTACATCTTGCCGTGCGCGTCATAGATCACGTCGACGATCCACGGTAGTAGCCGCACGAATGCTCCCGGAGATGCAGTGTCCCCGGGCGGTCGTCGCCGGCGACGAAGTCGGCGAAGGTGTCCGGCAGCCTCTCGATGCCGCGTGGGTCGCCCTTGAGGACGAGGACAAACTCGAACAGCACGGGCCCCTCCTCGTCCATCTCCGACGATGATGACTCTGGCGTGGCAGGCGACGGCGTGCGTGCACCTCTGCCGTGGCCATGGCCACGACCACGGCCGCGACCTCGGCCTCAACCAGACATGGCGTCGTATTTTCAGATGGTGGTGGCTAGGGTTGGGGAGAGAGGCGCTAGGGTTTGTGTGAGAGGGACGATGAGAGGCGACCCTTTCCTGTGGTGACTTCCCAAGGTAAAAATGTGAAGTAAGGATTTCCCATATATATGAAACTAAAATGTTTTATAGGCCGGAGGGAGGCGGGGAAGCGGTGGCGCTCATTAACGGCGGCACGAAGAGCAAGGCGCTCGCGACGGGACGGTTCGCTGCGCGTCTCCGGAAACTGCACCGCCGCTGCGCCCCAATAACTCTCGTCGCGATGTAGGTGACGGTTAGGTTAAAATTGAATGAGCGGCTGACGCGTCGGCCCCGCTACTCCCCGCTGGCGTCGACTTTTGGGTTGTGTGGCTGACAGGCGGCTCCCACGCCCAAATTTTTCAGCCCCGCGAGGCGCCGGCGCGCCCGATTCGCGCCTTTGGCGAAGGGGCTGGTACGGGGTTGCCGGCGATTCTATTGGCTCCAAAATTGGCCTGCGCCGTATGGGGCGCGCCGGTGCGTGCCCATTTTCGCTCCCGACCCCCAAAATGCTATCGGAGCCGCTATCGGGGGCGCCGGTGGAGATGCTCTCGTATATAACATAGAAGAGATGTTCGCTTCAGCTTTGTTTCACCATGGCAAGTTAACCAACATCTGTGTTCAAAACAAAAAAGTTAACCAACATCTCTTTTTTTTCACGTCCGCTCGTTAGCTGGTAGACCTGACCAACACGTAGTAGGTACCTAGTAACTAGTAAATGCCGATGAATTCAAGTAAACTCGAATCCAAAGCTACTGCAGACTTGACCTTGGATTGAATCGTACGCGTGTGGGAAGTGGAAACAAAGTTTGGTGAGTCCACAGCTGTAGGTTTCTGTTGGGTTCAATCGGAATTTCAATTTGGCACGACCCAAACCGCTCTCTGCCGGCCGGCGACGGCGACGGCTGCAAGACGGAGCAGAAGTTCCCAGCCGTCACAGCGTCAGGAGACAGGAGCTATGCAACGTTGTCGAGTCGCCGTCGCTGACCAGCCTAGCTAGCTGACGTTCCAAACGATGCATTTCTTTCGCTGAGAAGCACATATGTGAGTTTGTGACTCAAAAGTCAGATATCGATTCGACAGATAGTTATATTACCCGTAAAAAAAACCACGTATTTTGGATCTCTCATTTTTCTTTATAGTACTACTGGTAGATAGTCACATCCAATAGTCAAAACCTGTCTTGCTCTAGTTTGATTGCCTAACGTTCGGCCTACCTTGAAGGCACGTATGACATCATTCCAAACGAACACGGGGCTCGGTTTTGAAATTCGGAGCTAGAGGATTTTAGTTTGTCTAGTTCCAACTGATCAACGATGCTTAATTTAATTAATACTCTCCTGTCAAACAGACAAAGTATAAGGGTGTGTTTGGTAACTTGGTTAAACTCAAAAAATCCCACCTCAACCGAGATTTGTTTGTTTGGTAGCTCGGATTAGCCCTTTGGGCACTGCCCACTTCATACGAGAAGTCTGGTCGGACTCGCCCCAAGTTCGCCCCGAGCCCGCTAGGGGTCACAGCCCCGCACGATGTCTGCCTCCTCATTTTCCCAGACCCAGTCTCTCTCTCTCTCTCTCTCTCTCTCTCTCTCTCTCTCTCTCTCTCTCTCTCTCTCTCTCTCTCTCTCTCTCTCTCTCTCGCGACTACATCGCCGTTGCGTTCCGCTTGGACATGCGCTGCTGCCGGAGGCCCCCTCGCTTTTACGCTCACCTCCGATCTGGCCGCTCTCACCTCCGTCGGCCGCTCCAACCTTCGTCTGTCAGAAGTTGTCCATCGCACATAGAATCGCAGATCGTGCGGGCAGAGGGCAACGGTCCCATGGCTTTCGGCTAGCTCGTGCGCGTCTTGTCGATGCTCGAATCTGCTTGACGACGGTCCCCTCTCCAGCTCCAGACCAGCTGTGGGCGAGCTCGTACTCCGGTGTCTCGGCGCGGCAGCCCCAACCCATTCTCCGCCATGGTGGCCACAGTAGCCTCCTCAATAAGGCCACAATTGATGAACGAAGGACCCACTTGCCTTTTCGTTTAATGTTAAGGACCTCTCTGTAAAAAATTGAACGAAACGCATACAAGCCACCAAAGAAAATCTAAACACAACATCTCTCAACTAATACAGAACTAATACAGGCTAACAAATAAGCCAAAAAATCTCAACTCAGCATATCTGAGGTCAACATGTCTCAGATGGAAAACACATGTTGAGGTGACCCGATCTACCAAAACACACCCTAAGATGCTGCAAAGGTCGTCGGCTTACGGCTGAGATGAGAAGTATGCAGCAAAAGACAGATCGATGTTTGACTGGATGACTAGATGGGTATTAGCAATACACGAACCTTGCAACGTAGTCAACTCGCCGTCGCTCACTATCCTATTCCTAGCTGAGTTCCAAATTTGCGTGCATCGATCTTTTTTGTTGAGAAGTATGTGACTGAAAAGCCAGATAGGGAATCGACCTAGTTATCTAACTATATATTTTCAGTCTCTCGGTTTTGGTGATAGTAGTAGTAGTAGATAGTCACATCGAAATTGGCAGCTTACTTGCTGGGCTTGGTTTTGGAATTCGGAACTATACAAGTTTAGCTTGTCCCGTTCGAACAGATCAGTGATCGATGCTTAGTTTAATAAGCTAGCCGCTGCACGAGAAATTGCAGCAAGAGACAGATGTTTTGGCTTTGGCGTCCACATGGAGAGATAGTGTGGAAGTGTCAACTGTGGATAAAGAAGTGTGTTTAGGTATGTGCCCACTCCTAGCTCAATGGATGGATAGCTAGATGGGTTTTTCATCCTACTAGTAGTTAGCAGCTCGTTTTGTACTGTGCCAGGAACGAAACAAAGGTCAACCCCGTGTACGCATCAAACTGATCTTTAATTACTTACATCTGAAGTTAACCAGCGAGGTCATCCAGAAACCAAGAATGGAACACTGGTTACATGGACCGATAGGTTTTCCCAGCGCAAGACGCGCAACGGCGCAAGGAAGGAACACGTACTGGTTAGGCGCGCGCGTGTTGGAAGTCTGAAAGCGCGAGCTCTGACTTAAGTCATCGTGTTTTAGTTAGGTCCAAGGTATTACAGCGCAAGGCGCTGAAAAGGAAGAAATGGCGCGCGAGAGTTGACTAACATGCGCCATGCATACGACAGGTGCTCAATTAAAATTTATTAACTTCGATCAACTTTCTATAAAAAAAGTAGCAGTATTTATGACATCAAATTAATATTGCTAAATTTATCCGGACATGTAGTTCAATAATTTAGTAATTGATGTCCTATATGTTGCCATCCTTTTGTAAAGATTTGGTCAAATTTAAAAATATTTAACTTGTAGAAAAGAAAATATACACTTATTCACGAATAAGTAATCAGCCTAGAGACTCATGGCAGCCAAACATGGTGAACCGATTGTTTGCTTCGCCAATCTACGACTAGGGGCGGAAATTGGTAGTAGTTGATAGTCAATATTACCCGCTATTCGTATTCGAGAAATTGAAAATAAAAGTGGTAACATCTGAATCCGGATGCCAGTTGAAACGAATATGGTAATATCCGGATCCATTTTACAAAAACAATTAGAAATGTGGCACTGAATTTGAAGGAAATGTGGATATGAAAATTGATATATCTGCATCCGGATAAGATTATGTTACTAGCTAATTTTAGTGATTCAACCCCAATATCTCAATACCTAACCTAGGAAAACTAGCATATCGATCAAATGTTATTTTATGGGATTGAACTTGAAACTACTATGCACTATATCAGTATATTTATCTCTATAGTTGGCTCATTATAAGATATGAGTCTGTTATTTTCTTATATTCGTATCCGCTCTGGATCGAGAAACATTCTATCTGTAATAGTATTCGAATAAGGTCCGCTCCAATTTTGTATTTGGCAACATTTATATCTGCATCCATATTCGTTTCGCAAATGTGGAAACGGATATGGAAAGTGCATTATCCGATCCACATTCGATACATATCTACCCAAGTCTACGGCTATGTTGGCCAATTGACAATTTAAAACAAATAGGGAAACTCAAATTCAGGGAAGTAAAAGATATCGGAAGACTTCAAATCCAGTCGCGAAAGCGCAAGACTTTAAATCCAATAAAAACCTTACGTTCATCCCCACTATGAGCCTATGACTAAAAGGGAAATGTTAGAGTACGTATACCAGATAGAGTAGGACTCTAACCTTACCATATACCCCAAATACCTTTCATGTTTGTTAAAAAATATCCCTTTCATGTCACGTCAAAAAAAAGAAAAAACCTTTGCGAGGGCCATGGAAATGAACACAAAGTAATTTTAGATTCATCTGTTCAACACCTGGATTATTAATTACTGACAGAATGATGTGCCTAACGCCCGCTAATTAATCAAGGCCCAAATTCCTCGAAACAGGCTTTCGCCCCGCTTTATAAATAAAGCAACCACATCCATACAAGGTTCAGATACAAGACCACGAGAACCCCACACACAACAACAGTCTGCTGGGGCAACAGCATAACATGCCCAAACGAACTAGAAAAGCGATACAACCCCAAAGAGAAGGGTCACTCAGAGGCTGGACGACGTAGAAAGGCGACGGGCCGCCGCAAGAAGATCCTCCAACATGCCGTCCGGGCGCTCCTGTCCCGCTGCCTACACAACGGGTACCACCGTTGCAACAAAGCCAAGAAAGCATATAAGGAGTCGGAAGCGCGTCGAGGGAGGATACGCTCAATGACCATCTTATTACGCACAGTCCAAAGAGTCCGAGGTTAAGGCCGCGAACACCAGCCCGGAAGAGGCGCCTCCTCCTTCCGGTGTTGTTCGCGTGGGCCTCAATAAACTCACCGAGGATCGAGGCTCGCCACTCGGGCCCCGGTGCCTCCCGGAGGAAGCTCCGCGAGGAAGCGGGCCGCGGGGCAAGAGAACATTATGTGGGTCGTCGTCTCCGGGACCGCACACAATGGACAAAGCCCGTCGCCCGGCCCGTGCCTCTTCGCAACCTCCACCCCAGAGGGAAGGCGATCCCTAAGCAGCTGCCATAAGAAAATCTTCGTCTTAAGCGGGATGGGTGCTTTGAAAAGGGGGGCCGTCCAAGGCAACGGGGGGCCCCTAAACAAGGCCCTATACGCAGTCCGCACAGAGAACGAACCAGAGGGCGACATGCGCCAAGAAGGCGAATCTAGTCCTCCCGTCAAGTCGTCCGGGAGGAGGTTCCGCAGCCGGGCCAGACTCAGGGCCTCTCCCTGGGTAAGCCCGCGACGGAACAGGATATCCCAGCCCCTCTGAGCGACGTCGGCGACAAGACAGGGTGGGTCGGCGCAAATTGCGAACAGGTCCGGGAAGTCTAGGCAGATGGGATTAGCCCCCAACCACGGGTCCAGCCAGAACATGGTCCCTCTACCATCGCCTATGGAGAAGGACAGTCCCGCTCTAACCTCATGCTTAACGTCCTGGAGGGCCCTCCAAAACTGAGATCCCTCCCGACGATCACGAACAAGCGAGAGGCCGGCCCCGTAGGTACTTCGCCTTGATTAACTTAAGCCACAAACCCCCATCATCAGAGAGGATCCTCCAAACCCATTTCAGAATAAGGGCCACATTCATGTGACGAGAGGAGATTATCCCTATGCCCCCAAGATCCTTGGGGGCGCACACATCGGCCCATTTGACCATGTGATATTTCTGGCGGCCGGTCCTGTCCTGCCAGAAGAAGCGGGAAAGCTCTTTGTCGAAGGCCGCATGTACCCCTTCAGGGAGGAGGTACAGGCCCATGATATACATGGGAAGGCTGGACAAGCATGAGTCGATGAGAACTGTTTTGCTCCCCTTGGAGGTGAACCTCCCGCACCATGGTTCAGCCTTCGCTCTAACTCGCCCCACAAGGGGGGCGAGGTCTCTAATAAGGATCCTAGAATCCCTAACAGGTACCCCCAAGTAGTTCACAAGGAAGGTTGCCAACCTACAATTGAGGTTGTCAGCGATCCGCTGTTGAGCTTCCGGAGGGTACCCCAAGACCACTACCTCACTTTTGTCAAAGTTTATTTTGAGGCCCGACATGGCCTCAAAACAGAGGAGAAGGAACTTGGTGTTCGGATGTCCCGGTCCGAGCCCTCGAACATGATCATGGTATCGTCCGCATATCGGAGATGGGTCACCCCTCCACCGGGGATGAGGTGGCCAACCACTCCGGTAATATGGCCCGAGATCCTAGCCCTCTCCGGGATCTCGGCCGGGGAGTCAACCGCCGCGTTGAAGAGGATAGGGGAAAGGGGGTCACCCTGTCTCACTCCACACGCCGGCCTAAAATAGGGACCCACTTCCCCATTAATGTTGATGGCCGTCCTGCCAGTCATCACCGTCTGCATAATCCAGCCAATCATACGGTCATCAACGCCTCTCCTCTGGAGGACCTGCCGGAGAAAGGCCCAATCCAAGCGGTCGTACGCTTTCTGGAAATCTAGTTTTAGGAAGACCCCCCTCTGGTGTCGACTCCTAACCTCGTGCACAATCTCGTGCAGAGCAAGAACCCCATCATGGATGTGGCGGCCCTTAAGGAAGGCAAGCGCGGTATTGGTGCGTAATCCGCTCCATAACCGGGGCCAACCTTACCGCACACACCTTGGAGAACAACCGGCTGGATTACGTTGATGACCGTAATAGGCCTGAACCGGCGTATATCCGTGGCCCCCACAACCTTGGGGATCAAGGTAATAACACCGTAGTTCAGCCGCCCCATGTCAAGAGTTCCCACGTAGAACTCTTGAAACATTGGCATGATAGTCTCCTGGAGTTTCGCCCAGAATTTCTGGAAGAAGACAACCGGGAGACCATCAGGGCCTGGGGCTGAGCTAGCCTTCATGCCCTCAAGCGCGCCCCGGACTTCCGTTGGGAGGAACGGAAGGGTGAGGGCGGCATTCTCCTCGTCTGAGACCCAGGCCCTAGCTGGCCATAGATCTGCCGCGAGGGCAACCCCGGTTCTGGGGCCTGCCGTGAAGAGGCCTTTATAGAAGGAATAAATATGGGTGGTGATCTCCCCGGCCTCCTCCAACAGGAGATCTCCATCCCAAAGACAGGGGATGGAACACTTCTGGCGACGGCCATTGGCAATCGCATGGAAGTAAGCAGTGTTCGCATCCCCCTGGAGGAGCCAATTCTGGCGACTCCGTTGTCGCCAGAAAACCTCCTCCCCACGGTAAATCTCCATGAGCGAGTGCTCCAGGGCGAAGCGCTGAAGCCACTCCTCAGCGGCTAAGCCCTCCTCGTCCGCGGCGCGATCTAACTCCTGGATCTGGCGGAGAAGTAGGTCCTTCTTTAGGTGAACCTCCGCCCCGAGGTTCGCCCCCCAGCCACGCATAAACTGGCGGGCCATCTTCGTGCAGTGATGCCAAACATCGACTGCGTTGAAGACGCGTGGTGGGGACTCTGCCGCCCGCTCCCACTTGTAGCCAACCGCCTCCACAAACCCTGGCTGATTAAGCCAGAAGTTTTCAAAGTGGAAACGGTTTAGCCTCGGGGGGTAGAGCCCCCCGAGCACAGGATAAGTGGGGAGTGGTCAGACCCGATCCTGGTGGCCGCCCTGAGGGTGCATAATGGGAACTCCATTTCCCATTCAATAGACACAAAGACCCGGTCCAGCACACTCTGGACCGGGTCAATGCGGTTGTTGCACCACGTGAAGCGGGCACCCACTCTAGTGATCTCTCTAAGGGCGAGATCCGCAAGGCAGTCGTTGAACATCCGCATCCTCGGGATGTCCACGCGACGCGAGCTCTTGTCCTCCGGGGAGCGTATCAAGTTAAAATCACCGGCTACTACCACTGGGGTGGTACACCGGTCAATCTTAGCCCGCAGCTCCACCAGGAAGGCCTGGGATCTGGAATGGTCCGCCGGTCCATAGACAATAATAACCTCCCAGCTGAGGTTAGATCGTCTATGGGTAACGGCCATACTCACAAAGAACTCGCCGTGCTCCATATCCTCGACCTCGAAGGTATCCTCCCTCACGCCTAGGAGGATGCCACCCGAGTGACTGATGTCTACGTTCCCCCTCCTTTCCTGTAGACAGTGTTGGGCCTCCAAGTGCAGAGGTTTGTAGAACAGCAGCAAGTTTCCCTTAAGTGGATACCCAAGGTTTATCGAACTCAGGGAGGAAGAGGTCAAAGATATCCCTCTCATGCAACCCCGCAACCACAAAGCAAGAAGTCTCTTGTGTCCCCAACACACCAAATAGGTGCACTAGTTCGGCGAAGAGATAGTGAAATACAGGTGGTATGAATATATATGAGCAGTAGCAACGGTGCCAGAAAATAGCTTGCTGGCGTGTAGTTGATGGTGGTAGTATTGCAGCAGTAGTAACACGAGTAAAACAATAAACAAGCGTAGTAACTCAGCGAGTATTTAGGAACAAGGCCTAGGGATTACACTTTCACTAGTGGACACTCTCAACATTGATCACATAACAGAATAGATAAATGCATACTCTACACTTTTGTTGGATGATGAACACATTGCGTAGGATTACACGAACCCTCAATGCCGGAGTTAACAAGCTCCACAATAATGCTCATGTTTTAGTAACCTTTAGTGTAAGATAGATCAACGAGACTAAACCAAGTACTAGCATAGCATGCACACCGTAACCTTCATGCATATGTAGGAGGAATAGATCACATCAATATTATCATAGCAATAGTTAACTTCATAATCTACAAGAGATCATAATCATAGCATAAACCAAGTACTAACACGGTGCACCCACTGTCGCCTTTACACACGTGCGGGAGGAATAGAACTACTTTAATAACATCACTAGAGTAGCACATAGATAGTAGTGATACAAACTCATATGAATCTCAATGAGATCATTGTATTGAAGTACATGGAAGAGAGATGAACCACATAGCTACCGGTACAGCCCCGAGCCTCGATGGAGAACTACTCCCTCCTCATGGGAGCAGCGGCGGTGATGAAGATGGCGGTGGAGATGGCAGCGGTGTCGATGGAGGAGCCTTCGGGGGCACTTCCCCGCTCCGGCAGGGTGCGGAACAGAGATCTGTCCCCCGGATCTTGAGCTTCGCGATGGCGGCGGCTCCGGAAGGTCTTTACGTGGTTTCGTCAATTCGTATCGGGTTTTTCGATCCGAGGGCTTCTTATAGGCGAAGAGGCGGCGCGGGAGGGTCACCGGGTGCCCTCACCACTAGGTGGCGCGGCCGAGGCCCGGCCGCGCGCCGGTGTGGTGTGGGGCCCCCTGGCCCATCTCCGGCTGCTCTTCGAGTGTTCTGGATGGCTTCGGGAAAAATAGGAACTTTGGCGTTGATTTCGTCCGATTCGAGAATATTTCGTTACTAGGATTTACGAAACCAAAAACAGCAGAAAACGAGAAGCGGCACTTCGGCATCTTGTTAATAGGTTAGTTCCACAAAATGCACGAATATGACATAAAGTGTGCATATAACATGTAGATAACATCAATAATGTGGCATGGAACACAAGAAATTATCGATACGTTGGAGACGTATCAGCATCCCCAAGCTTAGTTCTGCTCGTCCCGAGCAGGTAAAACGATAACAAAGATAATTTCTGGAGTGACATGCCATCATAATCTTGATCATACTATTTGTAAAGCATATGTAAAGAATGCAGCGATCAAAACAATGTGTATGACATGAGTAAACAAGTGAATCATAAAGCAAAGACTTTTCATGAATAGCACTTTCAAGACAAGCATCAATAAGTCTTGCATAAGAGTTAACTCATAAAGCAATAATTCAAAGTAAAGGTATTGAAGCAACACAATAGAAGATTAAGTTTCAGCGGTTGCTTTCAACTTGTAACATGTATATCTCATGGATAATTGTCAATGCAAAGCAATATAACAAATGCAATATGCAAATATGTAAGAATCAATGCACAGTTCACACAAGTGTTTGCTTCTTGAGGTGGATAGAAATAGGTGAACTGACTCAACATTGAAAGTAAAAGAATGGTCCTCCATAGAGGAAAAGCATCGATTGCTATATTTGTGCTAGAGCTTTGATTTTGAAAACATGAAACAATTTTGTCAACGGTAGTAATAAAGCATATGCATCATGTAAATTATATCTTATAAGTTGCAAGCCTCATGCATAGTGTACCAATAGTGCCCGCACCTTGTCCTAATTAGCTTGGATTAACACGGATTATCATTGCATAACATATGTTTCAACCAAGTGTCACAAAGGGGTACCTCTATGCCGCTTTGTACAAGGGTCTAAGGAGAAAGTTCGCATTGGATTTCTCGCTTTTGATCATTCTTCAACTTAGACACCCATACCGGGACACCACAGACAACGAGATAATGGACTCCTCTTTTAATGCTTAAGCATTCAACAACGATTAATTCTTTTCTCATAAGAGATTGAGGTTATTTGTCCAAAGCTGAAACTTCCACCATGATTCATGGCTTTAGTTAGCGGCCCAATGTTCTTCTCTAACAATATGCATACTCAAACCATTTGATTGTGAAAACCGCCCTTACTTCGGACAAGACGAACATGCATAGCAACTCACATGATATTCAACAATGAGTTGATGGCGTTCCCCGATAAACATGGTTATCGCACAACAAGCAACTTAATAAGAGATAAAGTGCATAATTACATATTCAATACCACAATAGTTTTTAAGCTATTTGTCCCATGAGCTATATATTGCAAAGGTGAATGATGGAATTTTAAAGGTAGCACTCAAGCAATTTACTTTGGAATGGCGAGAAAATACCATGTAGTAGGTAGGTATGGTGGACACAAATGGCATAGTGTTGTTTGGCTCGGGATTTGGATGCATGAGAAGTATTCCCTCTCGATACAAGGTTTAGGCTAGCAAGGTTGTTTGAAGCAAACACAAGCACGAACTAGTACAGCAAAACTCACATAAAAGACATATTACAAGCATTATAAAACTATACATCGTCTTCCTTGTTGTTCAAACATCTTACTAGAAAATATCTAGACTCTAGAGAAACCACTCATGCAAACCAAATTTTAACAAGCTCTATGTATTTCTTCACTAATAAGTGTAAGGTATATGATGCAAGAGCTTAAACATGAGCACAACAATTGCCAAGTATCACATTACCCAAGACATTATAGCAATTACTACATGTAGCATTTTCCAATTCCAACCATATAACAATTTATCGAAGAGGAAACTTCGCCATGAATATTATGAGCTAAGAACACATGTGTTCATATGAACCAGCGGAGCGTGTCTCTCTCCCACACAAGCATGATGTAATTCAATTTATTCAAACAAAAACAAAAACAAAAACAAACCGACGCTCCAAGAAAAAGCACATAAGATGTGATGGAATAAAAATGTAGTTTCGGGGGAGGAACCTGATAATGTTGTCGATGAAGAAGGGGATGCCTTGGGCATCCCCAAGCTTAGACGCTTGAGTCTTCTTGATATATGCAGGGATGAACCACCGGGGCATCCCCAAGCTTAGAGCTTTCACTCTCCTTGATCGTAGTATATCATCCTCCTCTCTTGACCCTTGAAAACTTCCTCCACACCAAACTCGAAACAACTCATTAGAGGGTTAGTGGACAATAAAAATTAACATGTTCAGAGGTGACACAATCATTCTTAACACTTCTGGACATTGCATAAAGCTACTGGACATTAATGGATCAAAGAAATTCATCCAACATAGCAAAAGAGGCAATGCGAAATAAAAGGCAGAATCTGTCAAAACAGAACAGTCCGTAAAGATGGATTTTATTAGGCCACCAGACTTGCTCAAACGAAAATGCTCAAATTGAATGAAAGTTGCGTACATATCTGAGGATCACTCACGTAAATTGGCATAATTTTCTGAGTTACCTACAGAGAATTAGACCCAGATTCGTGACAGCAAAGAAATCTGTTTCTGCGCAGTAATCCAAATCTAGTACTTACTTTACTATCAAAGACTTTACTTGGCACAACAAAACACAAAACTAAGATAAGGAGAGGTTGCTACAGTAGTAAACAACTTCCAAGACACAAATATAAAACAAAGTACTGTAGCAAAATAACACATGGGTTATCTCCCAAGAAGTTCTTTTCTTTATAGCCATTAAGATGGGCTCAGCAGTTTTAATGATGCACTCGCAAGAGATAGTATGTGAAGCAAAAGAGAGCATCAAGAGGCAAATTAAAAACACATTTAAGCCTAACATGCTTCCTATGCAGAGGAATCTTGTACACAAATGAATTCATGAAGAACAAAGTGACAAGCATAAGAGGATAAAACACGAGTAACTTCCAGATTCTCAACATAAAGAGGGGAAACTTAATATTATTAAGATGCATATAACCATATTTCCCTCTCTCATAATAACTTTCAGTAGCATCATTGATGAAATCCACAATATACCCATCACTTAAAACATTCTTATCATGGTTCATATGCATAGAAGTATCATTAATTTTGGCATAAGGAGAGTTCTTTTCATTAATAGTAATTGGAGCAGGATTATTATCAAGAATTTGAACATGGTAGACAAGTTGCATATTAAGGGAATTGTTTTTGGTAACCCAATCATGACTATGACAAGTTTCATAAGGATAGTTAGAACTTATATCATAGCATTCTTTGTAATAAACATCGAGAGATCGGAGGCACGAGTGTCATCATAAGGAATAGAATAGTTATCTTTCACAATCGGTTTATCTCTGTGTCCACACCATCATTGTTATTAGAAGGAGATGTATCAAGAACATAATGACCAGTAGCTAAAGGATTTGCAAACACCTCTTCCCCAAGCTTAGAGCTTTCTATATCATTATGGGAGGAAGCATGGATAACACTGACACTATGGCAATCATTATCATCATCATTTTCAGAATTAATTTCCCGAGAGATTTGCAATATCAAAAGTAGTGTGCTCATTCAAATCATGATTGCTA